>NC_142037.1:38684234-38988609 GCF_982192425.1 Myodes glareolus
TTCACTCTAAACATCATGAACAGAGATGATGTAAGCATTCCCTTCCGCCTCTTCAGGGGAAAGGCCTGCTACAGGTGAAGCCACACAATGGCAGTACATAAATGAAGGACCACGGTGCTGAGTTCAAGTCACGAACTGAGTGGCCAGCGAACAGTCACTTAACCACTCGGGTTCTTCCTTATGAATGGAGGCTCTTCCGGCAGGTGATCTTTAGGGCAGTTTCCAATGCTAGTGGCTTTCAATTAGCTCCTGTGTGTAAGAACCGGTATGACCTGAGATATACAGATATTCCAGAAATGTCCTTCAGCACAGATTTATTTTCTCCTCTTTTTACTTACTATAAACTTAAAAAAAAATACTACGAGGCAGCACAGGACATGATCAGGAGGAAGAAACAGGACACAAAAAAACATGCCAAACTTCTTTTTCATCCACAAAAAGGGAGAATGTTCTATAATTTCTTTTTACATGCCTAAATGAATTTGCCTGGTTAAATGTCAACTAAAATCTCCCAAGAACTTTGGGCGGCTGAGCTTGTTTATGTCCATCAAGTTTTTCTTCACTGAACACAGAGGACGGTCCTCGTTGATGCTGACACCACGGCACCCAGGGAATAAAGTCAGTCTTAGGACTTTGAACTTGCAGTCAGACGACTCCAACAACTTCTTTTGATAAAGTGGGGTTATGGGCCTCTCCAACAAGGTTATTGTGAAGATGAGCAAAACAATGTAAAGAGAAAACAAAACACAACGAAAACACACACGCATACACACACACAAACCTACTACACAGCAGGCAAGCCAACATCTTCCTAAGTAAGCGGTGATGTGAGCTGCTAATAGGGAGCCTGAGGCAGAAGGACCAGGAGTTTCAAAGTCACCACCAGGTACTTAACAGTTTGAGGCCAGCCTTGGGCCATATAAGACTCTGTCTTAAAAATAGATAAATAAAGGCTGGGAGGTGGTGAAGGAGAGAACTCAGGCTTGAGTAGATAGCAGCTTAAGTGGGAAAACATGAGGACCAGGCACCACGAGTCAACCATGAAAAGCCAATTTTTAAGCCAAATGGAGATTATTGAATAAAGACTTAAGTGTGAATTAGCTCATTTTTATTGCTTATCTTTTGAAGATAGGAATAATAGCATTGTGATTTTGTTTAAAAAAGGAAAAAAGCTTAGGTATGTCAGTATTTATGGGTGAAATGAAGCAGATGTGAACCTAAGTATATATAAAATGAGAAAGACTAGAGTATCTATTCTTAAAGCTAAGTGGAAGGCTTTTGAGAATTATACTATTGTTTCTTCTCTCATGTCTGTGTGAAGGCTTTTCCAAGGAAAAGAAACAAAGATCTTTAACTTTTAAAAACAAAGAAGTGGTTAGTGGGTAGAGTCTCTTCTGTTTCTGGGCTGTCCCTGCTGTGCATCCCCTGTCTTGTCATGAATTCAGATGACAAAACATGGTACAATCAAAACCCATCACCTGCACGTCTAGCAATGGCAGTGTGG
Organism: Myodes glareolus; assembly: GCF_982192425.1. Taxonomy (NCBI): domain Eukaryota; kingdom Metazoa; phylum Chordata; class Mammalia; order Rodentia; family Cricetidae; genus Myodes; species Myodes glareolus. Next base: position 38,685,739 of record NC_142037.1, read on the forward strand.
ATCACTTGGTAATGCTTCAAAATCATTGCCAAGAGATTAGCAACTTGTCACAGTCTTTCCAGGAACTGCAGACTTCTGTAGAATACTCCCTGGAGAAACGACTTCCTGTTTTTGTATTGATACTTTGAGAGATAGCAGGCCGTTGAGTCCAAACCGTCTCGGCTTCTGTTTCCAGTGGACCTTGTTGATAAAAATGACTAACACGGAGCTTGGGACATTTTTGCTTGTTATCGAGTTTCTTTATGTGAAGTTGGTCGCTACTCCTCATCTAACCTCTCGCTATGATCTTCCATTCTGGTTTAAATTCTCTTTGTTTGCAATGCTTTGCCCGTGAGGCTTTGTGATCAACCAAAGCTGGCACGCCCTATCCTTGGCCAAATTTCTTTTGCCTAGAATTGATATGAACAAGACTTTCTTAGTTTAACAAAGGTCTTCAAAGGTGTGGTGTGTGTGTGTGTGTGTGTGTAGGGTCTCCTGTGTCTTAAGAATGTAGCTAAGGATGATCTTCAACATCTGATCCTCCTGCTTCCTGATGGGACTGTAGGTGTACACACCACACCCGGTTTACACAAGTTCTCTACCAAGGGAGGCTCCCTCCTCAGCCCTTCCAGGTGAACCGGTGACTTTGTAGATGCAGTTCTGTCTGGGTATATCTGTCACTACTTAAAAAGGCAATGACTCTGTTCCTCTGTTTGTTCCTTTTAACCAGAATTTAGTGGGTGGACACCCTTGTGCTTGCAAGAATCATCATAATCATCTTTCGTGCCAAGCACTGGGGCAGGATGAGCCACATACATGGGATTCACAGCCTGCCCCGCTGTGAGCTAATTCTAAAATGAGCAGACATGGTATCAAATTTCATAGTAGGTCAGTCTGCCAACACCAAATATCCCACCAACATATAACATAATAGATGCTGTTTCCATCTTACAAAAAGAGATGAGCTCTCACTCTCTCAATAGTAGATAATCTTTCAATTAACCCCAGACAGCCAAGCTTATTACTCTTGTTTCAAGACCACGGGAAGAGAGAATTCGTAAACTCCTTCAGGGCAGAGCTGAGTCCTTATGATCTGCACGCATGAGTGCTCACAGCATGTTACTTATTGACCACCAAAAGCCTGGATTTTCTGGGTCACTTAGTAGAAAATATTTTACAATATTAAGTGTTGGCTTTAAAAGGTTAGTATCTGGGCTGGAGAGAGGCTCAGTGGTTTCTAGCTCTTGCCACTCTTGCGGAGGATCCAGGTTCAGTACTCAGCACCCATGTGGTAGCTCGCAACCAGCAATAGCTCCAGCTCCTGGGGACCCAACCCTCTCTTCTGGATTTCACAGGCACGTGTGGTGCACAGACATACAGGCAGGCAAACACACATACACAAAATAGTATCTGGCACCCTGGACACCATAAAATTATTTCTCGGGGTGCTGGAGAGATGGCTCAGCGGTTAAGAGCACTGACTGCTCTTTCAGAGGACCCAGGTTCAATTCCCAGCACCCACATGGCAGCTCACAACTGTCTGAAAGTCCAGTTCCAGGACATCTGACACCTTCACACTAATGTACATAAAATAAAGTTAAATAAACCATGAAAAATATTTAAAAAAATTATTTCTCGGGATGAGCAAGTGAGAAAAGGCTCTCAGTAGCTACATAGAATCTGCACCACTCCATACATTCAGCCTGCTATGTGTGTAGGCTTTCAAGCCAGCAGGATCTCTCAGAACACCACCTCCATGGGGACTTTACTCGTGAATCAGTCTGAACTTCATTGCATTCTCTGCCATCTTTTTCCCCTCCAAGGTGATTCTAAGAACCACATTCAAGAAATCCCACATAAGAAGGAACTTAAACTTCAAATGTTAAAAATTAGTAGCAGATTTCTTCTGTGCCCACTAAAGGCAGGATGTAGGCTTTGCCCGACACAACAACATAAACAGTGCCAAGTCTGAGGTGCATGTGGCCGCTCCAACCCCTAAATAAATTCTAAGACTGAAAGGAAAGAAAAAAGGCCCCAAATAAAGTTTAATTGCAACAGCCTCTGAAGTTTACACAATGAAGCCAGTCTCCTGACTCCCCAGACCTCAAAACAGGGGATATCATGGTGCCCAGTCTGGCTTCAAACTTTCTAGGTAGCTGAGGATGACCTTAAACTTCTGACCCTTCTACTCCACCTCCTGAGTGCTGAGATTAAGGTGCGATACCACACTCGGTTTATGAGGTGCTGGGGATTGAACCCAGGGCTTTCTGGATGCTAGGCAAGGACTCTACCAACTGAACTCCATGCCACGAAGTCAATTTCTTACAAAGAGACAACATAGAACCATGTTAAGAAACTGAGAAAACTCATTAGATAAATATCGCACACTTACCATGTGCCTGGTATTAGTCTCAGAAATGAGGACAAGAATAAAGTTTAAGGTCTTAGGGAAATTTGCATTTTATTCAGACATGCAATAAGCAAATAAAACAATGTGTGTATGGTATGATATTTCAGGTGGTATCTCAGTTAGTGTTCACTATTGCTGTGAAGAGACACCATGACCATGGCAACTCTTATAAATGAAAACATTTAATTGAGGGTGGCTTGCTTAGTTTCAGAGGTTCCATGCATTAGCTTCATGGTGGGGAGTATGGTGGTGTGCAGGAAGACACGGTACTGAGCTACATTTTGTAGGCAATAGGAAGTCGACTGACTGTCATACTGAGTGATGTTTGAGAAAAGAGATCTCAAACCCTGCCCCTACAGTGACACACTTCGGACAACAAGACCACACCTCCTAATACACTCCCTTTAGGGGCCATTTTCTTTCAAATCACCACAGGTGGTAATAGTACCACAGAGAAAGAGGAAGCATCATGGTTGTGACTAGGAAGGTCTCAGAGAGGCCAAACTTAGAGAAAACTAAGACCAAAGTCAGATTCACAGAGAAGTAAAATACCTTGGTTTGTGTTGTTGAGTGGCCCATTTGGAGAGGGGAAGAAATCAAGAGTTTTATGTCTTTTGCTCTGGTGGGCAGATTACTCTATGTAAGCTGTGGTGAGCCCAAAGTTCTAGAACCTTCTGTGAGAAATAAAGGGACCCAGGATGAAGCTGGTCTTCACTCTCTTCATTTGTCTTGTCCCTGAATTTTGTATTACATATTTCAGAAATGTTGGGGGATGCATAAGTGAATACATTCTGCATTGTGAACTGAACCTAGGGTCTTCCTTGCTAAGCACATATTTCTACCACAGAGCTGTACCCCTAAGCCCATCCTAGCAATCTTGAGGCAAGGCCAAGCCCTGGTGCTCATTCTTGCACGGCCTCTAACTTGAAGCTGTCCTCTGGTCTGGCCCAGTTCAGGAAAAGAAGAAACATTATGCCAGAAGAAGTGTGACCTGTTTAGAAAAGGTGGTCAGAGGCTGGGCATGGTGGCACATGCCTATAATCTCAAAACCAGGGAGGCAGAGGCAAGACGATTGCTGTGAGTTCTGAGTTATATATAAAACCCTGTCTCAAAATAACAATGGCGGAAGAGTAAAGAAAAGTTTATCAGGTGAGGATTACTTAATGAAGTGGCATGTGAGCCGAGGATGGAGCGAAGCATGGTAGCACGATATGGAGTGCACAGGAGAGGAAAGGCTGTGGTGTTCCTGGCCCACACTCTTCAAGTACAGAGGCTCTGGAGCAGGAATGGTCTTGGTACGTTCAAGAGAAAGTGAGGCAACCCTGTGATGGGGCAAACGGTGGTAGACAGTACAGGAGAGACAGCAGTAAGGACTTTGGCCTTTGGGATTTGATCAAAGGACTGACATGACATCATTTAGAAAGGATCACTAGTGGGATCCTGCACTAATCTTAGCAAGCGACAATTGGTGGAGGCACTGGCGTGAGAGCATCTGCAGTCTGAAGGGAGAGTACACTGGACTTGGTAACGGGGCAGATGTAAGGCCTAGGAAAGCCAAGAACAATGGCACGTAATTGTAGCAAGACCAATGGAGAAAAGAGTTAAAATGAGGAAATCCAGGAAAGCTGGCAGGGGGTGGGGAGTGGGATGGGAATAAATCTGGCTTTAAATAATGCTGAGCCTGATAATGCCTACTAGACAAGACGAGATTGGAAGAGATCGTAAGCTATATTCTATGGGGCGCTAAATGAGAAGTTATCCCTGCTGCAGCTACTTGAAGGCACATATTGCATATATGATTAGACCTTAACTCCAAGGTAATGGGAACATATTTAAACATTGGCCTTAGGGTTTGTGACTGTCAACCTAATACGACTGGGGGACAGTTATAGTCTCTTGTATTATTCATACCATACCAACCCCTCCAAACTAATAAGGCTTATGATAAAGATGGTTTCACAGTGAAATTATTACGATTTTTTTCCCATTTTTATTCAGCTCTCGCTGGCCTGGAACTCATCGTGTAGGCCAGCCTGACCTTGAACTCAACAGAGATCTACCTGTCTCTGTCACTTGAGTGTCAGGATTGAAGGTAGTGGTCACAGTGCCTGAGTCAAATTACAGAGTTTTAAAAGCGAACTACCTCCAAAGACTTACACGAGAATGTTCACGGTAGCCGTACACCGTAGGTTCACGGTCTTCATATGAGGTTGTTTCAAATGGGAACAGCCAAATGACTCTACGGAAAGTTCGTGACAGAGTGGGACGTGCCAAGACAAAATGCGCAGCACCAGAGAAGGTACCACTGTCAAGACTGTCAAAGGCATTGGGTAGAAAGGGGGCCAGGCAAAAAGACCACAGAGGACCTCCTGTATGACTCCAGTCTAACGAAACTCGACAACAACCTGCCATGTCCTACAGCTATGGAAACCAGAGTAGCTGCAGCAGAGCCGAAGTACAGTAGATATGGGAACAAGGGGATTCTCTGGAATCATGACAATGTTCTGATAATAACGTGGAAGCCCCAGATTGCCAAGATTTTATCGAATACTCATGATGCACCTTTACTGTATATGCTATACCAAAACCACACAAAATATGTAAACACCGGCGAAACTGATGTATGTTGAAATGCTAGGCTAAAAAAATAACTTGTCTAAAGTAGGAACAAACTCAGTGTTGAGCTTCCCACTAACCAAAGAAAAGGGGAAGGGAATAACGTAGTTATGTCAACTGCTAATCTATCCTAAACCGCTAATCTAGTATGTGTCCGAGGGGGAACAGGCTGTCAGTTCCAAGATTGCAGCTCAGAGTATTAGTGAGGAAACACAAAGTGTCACACACCAGCACATTTGAAACAGTTGAAGGGACATCTTCGGCTCAGTGCTGGATGGATCTCTCGGTCTTCAACACGACAGCAGAACACCACGCCACCGTTCAGTGAAGGCCTCCCTTTGAGGAGGAAAGGCATGGATTTAAGAAGGACGTTTTCTAGCGTACAGGGGGCTTCGGAGCACAGCTGGATTCATCCACGTGAGCTAGGAGGCTCAGATTTCTCAGGTTCCCTCCCCACTGGAGGCCTTAGGGTTTGGGATGGGAGTTGGGGATTTGGTAATGAAGGGTTCAAATGTGCTGTTCTCTGGAGTTGATTAAAGCTTGCTATCTGAGTTTTAGCTACTGGACTTGCACTTTGCTAATTACGGGTGTGTCCTAAAAGCTTGCCATATTTATAACCGTGGGGAAACATTCTTCCCTCTGCTTACCAGGCTTAATGGATACCTTTCTCCCTGACATTCTGCAAGTTCTTCTCTGTCTCTTTCAGGCTCTGCAGCAGACACATATTTGGTTCTAAGGTGGGGCTGACACTGTGCTACGTTAACTCCCCAGTGCTCAAACTCCGGATAACTGGGCTTTGCAGCCTCAATATCCTTTTGACCGCAGAACATGACTCCATATGCCGTTCTTGTGGAGCACGGAGACATCACTTTGAAACATCTGCAGACAGGCAGTATTCGCCCTTTACTGCTGCCGCCACAAAACCTTAACAGGTCCCAACAGAACACTGTAGTTTAGACCACAATTCAGTCACCATGCCCCAGACCTGAAGGACAGACAAGAGGGACTCTTGCCAGCTGAGCTGATCCACAAGATGGAGTTTGTTTATTCATTTGATAAACACTGAATTGCTTCACAGCAGGGTTATAATTGGCACTTTGGGCAGGGCATGAGTCTGCTTTTCCATGACCTTGAAGATTGCTGTCCAGGGTCAGCAGGCAGGCTCTGTGAGTAAAGGCACACGCTGCCAGGCCTGATGACCAGAGTTTGACATCCAGACACTGCACAGCAGAAAGAGAAAAGTGACGCCTTCAAAACACGAATAAAAATCCTTTTAACTGCCTAAAGATACTTTGGGGCTAATGACGTCCATGGCATACTTTCCCATTGAGTAGGATATTACATCTTCATTCAATGTTAAGACCTACTGTGGTGGTTTGAATGTAATTGGCCCCCATAAGCTCATAGGGAGTGGCGCTATTAGGAGGTGTGGCCTTGTTGGAGTAGGTGTGAACTTGTTGAAGGCAGTCACACTTGGGATGAGCTTTGAGATCTCCTATGCTCAACCACACCCAGTGTGGACACAGACTCCTGTTGCTGCCTGCCAGTTCAAGATGTAGAACTCTCAACTTCTTCTCGAGCACCATGTCTGCCGGCATATTGCCATGTGCCACTATGGTGATGGGCTACACCTCTAAAACTGTGAGTCACCCCAGATAAGTATCTTCCTTTTAAAGAGTTGTCATGCTTCAAAAAAATAATTTAAAAAAGGCCAGTCATTCCCGGGCACTTGGGATGCAGAGGCAGGCGGGTCTCCGAGTTCAAGATCAACTTGATCTACAGAGTGAGTTCTAGGACAGCCAGGGCTACACAGAAAAACCTTCTCTTAAAATCCCTCTCCCCCCAAAACTGCCGTACTCATGGCATCTCGTCACAGCAATAGAAACCCTGAGACACCTACTGTGTGCCAAATACTGGGGCCACTGTGAGCAGAAAGCTTTGTTTATGGTCTAGTGGAGCATCACACGGACACAGGACAGTAGGAAGTTAGAAGCTTTTCTGAAAAATGTATCTGGGTATCTGGAGGACAAGGACTTGCCTATAAGTTTAGTTTCCACAGTGCAAGGGATGGAGCAGAGAGAGGAGAGTCTCAGGCTGGGCTATAGCCCCTCTTACTAGCATCAAGTTCTAAACATATCAGGGCACAGAGAACAGGAAATGGTGGAAAAACTCCAGCAGGGTCAGAGCTTCAGGACTCAGGAGAATGGACTTTCCTACATGCAGTAAGACAAATACTGGAACATTATAAAAGACAATAAATTTATATTTAAGAAAATTCAGACCTAGAGTGAATAAATTTTTGAAGGGTCAGCCTGTGCAAAAATGAATTCTGTGTATATATGTGTGTGCTGTGCTAAAAAGACTAGGGTAGCCCAGAAAAGAACAATTCATTCAATAGGTAAGAATCATGTGTGAGGCACTTTCCTGGAAGCATGAGGCTGGGGGTAGGAGTGCCATGTTACAGCACCCGCCTACCACACATGAGGCTCGGCACCAACAAAACAGGAGAAGACCCTGGTGTCTTAGTGTTGGAAATACATTAAAAAACTATATCACACACTAAACTAAACGTGCAAATGACATCAAAAGACAGAGGAACATTGACTACTAGCCCATCAAGGACGCAGACACATGAATAAATGTTGAAGGAAGGAGACGCATCCTACTTTAGGACCATGGTGTCATGCAGCCCTTCTCCTCCATCTTGGATGGAAATTTCTTAGGAAGCAGGATGGCAATAGCAAAGCCAAACATCAGGGAGGTGAAACCTTCCAACTTGCTGGGAAGCACTCTCTAAACTCCAGCATAAACAGCTAATAGCTCAGGAGTCCCTGAAACTGATTGCACTGACTAGGCTCCTCCCTCCCCAAGCATACATAAGCATTTAGGACTACCAAGAGATACACACAGACCAGCCACACCACCTTAATGGGGCAGAGACCAGCTGAGTGGCCAGGAAGAGGCTCTGACCAACTGAGTCACCAGGAAAGGACACGTTCTGATCTGTAAGGTATTGGCAAGCTATGTAGTCTGCTCCAGGTCCCCAGCTTGTGTGAGCGGCCACCCAGGCCAGGCAGAATGGGCTTTGGAACACAGGTGTCTAAGGGTCTTTTCTGCTCCTGTAATAACCCCTCACCTGTATTCTTACCTGTAGCACTTACTGGTTCACCAAGGAGGACTTTGACGGTCACCTTCCTTTGGTCTACTGTCGGCTTCCTATCTGCAGCGAGGAGACATCTGCTCCTATCTTCCTTCCTAGCTTCCCTGGAGGAGTGCCACACAACAGGAGGGGAACAGATGGGGAAAGGTTTCAGCGAGAATATTTACCAAGGAACCATGAGGTGCCTTGTAGCAGGAGGTGCGGATGCGGCTGGAACGTGGGTGGGGACTGGACCGGACAGCAGTGTCTTTCGGTTTTCATGTCAAGAACTAGACAATGTTTTAAACAGGGCAGGTACGATGTTAGGAATGTTAAATTCGTGTTTTGAGACTGCTTTGCAAAAAAAATGGGTTATAATAATAGCACAGGTGTGGCGAAGTGGGTTGAGCCAGCTGCAAGAGACAGGAAACTGAAGATGGAGGATTTGGTGACTATCCAAAGATTTCATTTTATATGTATGATTGTTTTGCCTACATGCATGTCTGTGTTGCATGTATGCGCAGTGCACAAGCAGAGAACACTGGATCCCTTGGAACTAGAGTCACAGAACATGGTGAACTACTATGTGGGTGCTGGGAACTGACATTAGGACCTCTACAACAGTTCGAACACCCTCAGTTGCTGAGCCAGCCCTCCAGGCCCCAGCTTGGCAGCCTTAAACATACTTCCATTTTGATGGTAGGAGGACATCGCCTAGGCATCTCATCAACAGGATGAGAACGTGGGCGCCTGCATTCCTCCAATGAACACACCGATGGCAACAGAAAACATTTTCATTCTTAGGGTCAAAGTTCAATAAATAGCTCAAAAGTCTTAAGTGGTTCTTACTGATGTTTTCAACATGATAAAAGCCTAAACTGATTAATAGGGAGCAGGGACTGAATCATGCCTTATTCGAGTAAGCATTAACTACAAAGACCAAGACAGAAAAACAACGACTTTGGATAACACAGGGTGAAGGGCTGTCTTTTTTCTAAACAGACATGCTGAAGTCCCTGTTTAGAAAATAAAGCCTCAAACATACCAGAATCAGAGTCCAACACAGAATGACTTACAGACACCTGGGCAACAAGCCCTGCTCAGTGGAAGGAGTCTCTAATACCCTGAACTATTAAAGATGCACCCACCAGAAGCCCAAATTCAGCCAGCGTTAGCTCTTAACCATATTCAAAAGTACAATCTGCACTGTCTCCTTCCAATAATCCATCTGATTTTTGGTTGCATTATTAGACCGTCTGAATTTAAGCTCCACACTCCTACTTCTGGCATTTGAAATGAATACCACTCAGATCACTGTGTACTTCTCCCCCCTTCATCCCATTTACTAAAACCTGGTATGAGAATATAAAGGAGCCAGGAAATGCAATGAAAAAAATTACATACTTAAAAGAAAGCCTGGCATTTACTTGTTCATCGTGAGCAACACTGGGTTCAAAAACAGCATAAACTGCCAACAATTGTACCGAGTTAATAGAAAACACTTTTAGCCATGATTTAATCAGCTACCTCTTGAGCCAGAGTGTCCCTCATTCCTTTGTCACAGATGATAAATCAGAGTCCCAAGCATTTGTTTTCTGACTTCTGGACTCTTTGTTACACAGAAGCAAACAGAATGAGCCAACTAGGCTCACCCTTGGGCTTTCAAAGCCATTTACTGAGCCCTGTGGTCGGAACTCTACCATCCTGACCCAGCCACACACGACATTTATGTTGAAATCCTCACCTCCAAGGTGGCATGGCACTAAGGGATGGGAGCCTTTGGGTGGTCATTCGGGTGGAGCCCACAGGAATGGAACCAGTGTCCTTACAGCAGAGGGCTCATGGAACACAGGAGTCTATTGTTGATGACAGAGCAGGCCCTCCCCAAAAGTACCTTGACTTTGACCTCCCAGCCTACATAGTTGCAAGAATCAAATACCTGTTGGCAAGTCACTAGTCTGTATCCCACCTGCAAAGAGAACTCAAGGTCACAGTCCCCTTGCAAACTGCCAACCTAGTCCTGTGGGTTTGCTTGTTCAATGTCCTTTCAGATCCTTTGCTCTCTAGCTTCTCTGAGGCTCTGCCACAGCACTTGAGATCAAATGGCACCTCCTAGAACCTCACCCAGGAATTCTGATTCCTGGGAGGGAGACAGCTGACCACGTGTGGATGAGAACAGCTTTTTCTTCTCTTCTTCCTTGCAAGATCCTGCCATGCAGTTCAATGTGTTTGTGTTGCCTTGAGCTCACTCAGTTTCCCAAGTGCAGGGACTACGGGCACACACCACCACTCCTGACTGGGGCACTCCATTTTATTGATGTATTAGTAATGGAAATAAAGCCACAGATATCCTGCTAGCCCAATCCAGCTGAACCAATGGTTGTGGTTGGAAATGTTCGGCACGATCAAGTCTTTTAACTAGGGCTATTTGAAGTTCTTACACGGTTCTAATGAAACATTTTGCTGGAGTCCACCATACTGACTGTCAGCAAACTCATATATACTGTGTGAAGTCAGTGAGACGCTTTGGCTATTGCCACAGCTTCCTACCCTAATACTTCACTATATTAAATGGAAGAACAAACTAGCATGCTGCTTTAAATCACAGACCTTAATGCCCATGAACTACCAAACAACAGCCTGAACAGACTATACAGAGAACGGGGCCAGAGCAGTGATAGCGCATTCGTACAGCACCTACAAGGCCCCAGCTCTGAGTCACAGATTGTAGAAATATTTAAATGAGGGTCTTTCAGTAATTATTATAACCGACTGTAGCTGGCTGACTTCCCATTAGTCACAATGGACTATGAAGAGCCACATATGCGACACCTTTCTCCTTTGAGGAATTTATCTCCCCACATAAGTGTGTGCTGGCGCAATACGGGACCCTCAGGATTTGCTCTTGAATGCTCACAGGCCCCTGAAAAGCTATCATCTTTTAAAGTCCGGAAGGCAGGAAAACACAGTTCTCGTTTAGTGAAAGCTCTCTTCTAAAGAAAAATTCTCCCTCCCTACTACCCAACTTGGCTGTGCTCACACTCTGATAGTATTACCGAAACAAAACCAAAAGGGCCAGAGTCATGACACATCCTTCTGACCTAGGAGCAGGTTCCAGACCAAATCCTTTATAGACTTCTCAAGTTTCAAAAATTCTGACCTAAAGTTTTATCTCAGGAACTTGTAGCAAAACTACTCTTAGTTTTTTGTTTTTTTTATTCTTATTTGTGTGTATGCTGCATTGTGTGCAGGTACCAGTGGGAGCAGGAAGAGGGCGTCAGATTTCCAAAACACATGCAGTTGTGAGCCACTCAACATGGGTGCTGGGAACTGAGCCTGGGTCCTCTAGAACATCAGTGAGCACTCCTAACTTCTGAACCTCGCTCGGGTCCTACTCAGGTATCTTACATCCCTTGGATTCTGAGTTATTTCAGGTAAGAAGCAACCTCAGAGATAAAAGCCAGGGGTGGTACTCAAGCCTGTAATCCTAACACCCTGGAAGCAGAGGCAGGAAAATCACCAAGAGTTCAAAACTAGCCTAACTAGATACAATTTCCAGGTCAGCCTCATTTCCAGAGTGAGACTGCTTCCAAACCTGAAGTAACGACTGGTCCCTGTCGTAACTTGTCAGGGACTGTGGTTCATGTCTATCTTCCTACTATCGCAGAGTCCAGAGAGACCTTGTCCCAACTACTCAGACCCACATCCTGTGCTTCTGAAAGGGCGTGGCCTCGAGAATAACTTTCCATTAGAGGAAAAGGCAGCATCATTCCAGTTTGATCTTAAGAGGGACCTTAACACCATCCACAAAGAATCTGTTTTAGTTATTAATGGCTTGTTTTATTTTTTTAAAAAATGACTTTTTAACTGTATGTAGAGAACCAGGTTTTATAAAATAGTTTCATTCTCTATGTACGTGGATTACCTTAAAATATGGAGAACCAAATGCTTCTTTGGTGTTTCTCTTGTGGGAAAAACAACACACAGTCTCATCACATGGCTTTGCGATATTTATATTCCATTGCACAGATGTGGGCTATACAAATTAGTAACATGAGTCGTTTCTTAAATTCCAAACATTTCTCTAAAATCTTAGTACAGCAGAGGGCTAGGGTATTAAAACATCAGGCTGACATCATCCTCTAAAGTAGTTAAATGCAACACCAAAAATACTGCACATTTTAATTAAAGGAATATGTATTAGAGGGTGGGCTCCAGTGCTAACAACTAGGGAGCAGGGCTGGTAGCATCTAAGAGTAAAGTCACTGTGGTCATTTTAACATATGCAAATGACTAATTTTTAGGTAACCCTTCCTCTTGGAAGTGCAGAAGTAACACATACAAAAATCCGGATAAATGAAATTATTCTTAGAATGTAAGCTCTATGGAGAAGCAAATCTTACCTAGGACCCCGCACATTTGCTAACTCAAATGTCAAAGACACCACACTAACAAAAAAGAAAAGGTTTGATTTTGTTTGTTTGTTTTTTTAAGATAATGGTTTTAATTGAGATGAAAAGACAGTGAAGCCCTGTTTGCTACTTACACAAAAAGAAGATTTTAAAAAATAATCACTGCACAAAATACAAGGGAGGGCTATGCTGTGGCATTAAATTTCTCCCCACGCTTTTCTTGACTGCTCAAGAACAAATTGAAGTTTCCACAACAAATTTGTTCTCGAAATGCCGAATGTTGAAACAGTCACTGGCTTCGCGCTTCTGAATACCTGTTTGAGAAGGCAAAGGGTTTTATTGGTAAATGTTCTGGTCCTTTAGTGCTAACTCTTCACAATAATCCTCACAGTCGCTCTTTAGACATGAAGAAGTATGCCAATCTCTATCCATCCCAAAATTTATGTACTGTATGGAAGTTGTTTTTCTCTGCGTCTTTTCAAATATCATAGCAACCAGTAACGGAGCTTTACAAACTGCTTACTGGTGTATGAGCGCGAAGATTTGGGAGATGCTCTAGCTATGTATGGTGCGCTCACACGCCCATGTGTGCCTGCTGCTGCACTGCACAGCAGGACGGACAAACATCATTCTATCAAATTGGCTTTAGAAAATTATAAACCAGGATAGTAACTTGTATGTAAGAAACGAAGGGGTGGGTTTCAGATGACTGATCAGCCTGAGGTGAGAACACTGTCATTCCAAGTATGAGAAACGGCCGGAGAGGCTTGTTAACCGGGGGACACCGTCCCAGAGACAACAGACTGCGGTGTCCTGACTTTAGTTCTGCATTGGTAATGGGCACATGCTGCCACTCTCACTGCTCAGGGGAAAAACAAGGTTAAGGGACTGGGCAAAGCTGCACGGTGGGTGTCAGTGTTCTGGATTCCTCACCCACAGTTCTTCCTAAGTCACCTGGCTACGGCTGTCCTCAGTATGAGCCCAGAGGTGAATGGCCCTGTGAGAATTCAAATCCCTGAGAAGTCAAGTGAAAGGCTGAAGAGAGACCTCTGGATACTGAGACCTTCTCTTTCCCGTGCCTGAGCCATGATGGGAATGCAGAGTCAAAGGTGACTTTTCTACATTCAAGTTGAGGGGCGGGCATCTCCAGGCAATGACATTCATGCTGACTATCTGGAGGAAGTGGTTCTGGCATTAGGACGATTCTAAGTCACAGAAATACTAACCAAATGAGACACACAGTATCCTACGGCAGAATGTCACCCACAACGCCCACGTGCCATAGGACCTGTCGGATCGTCCTTACCTCTAATACTTTCTCGGCGCTGCAGCTTGTAGGTTTCCTTGTCGTGACACAGCCGATAGATGAAGAAGCCCAGGTGCTCCACGTTTTCGATGCGGTCGGTAATCACCATGTGCTCATGAATAAGGTACGACTGGGGCAAGTAGGTTCCAGCCTACAGCGGGAAAATGGAACACGAAACTTTCGAGGGAGCCAACGAGAAAGGCAGGCTCAGGTGACAGCATGCCGGGGGACCGCTTTCTGGAGTTGCTTCTTTCCTCCCACTACGCATTTTATGGATTGCACTCACACGGTCAGGCTCGTATAGCAAGCACTCTTACCTGCTGAGATTTCTCCAGTCCAATTTTCAATGTTTTTAAAATTTTTTTTTCTTCCTCCCCACCCCATTTTTTCAAGACAGGGTTTCTCTGTGTAGCCCTGGCTGTCTTAGAATTCACTCTGTAGACCAGGCTGGCCTCAAAGGTACAGAGATACGCGTGCCTCTGCCTCCTGAGTGCTGGGATTAAAGGTGTGCGCCGACACCACCCAGCTGAAAATGTTGTTTTTAACTTCAACTTTAAAGCATTAAACAGAAGAGGAAAGAATGCACACACAAGTGTCAGCACTTTGTTAGAAACCCTTGGCTACATTCCAGAAGAGTGCGCTCCCCGAAGGCTCACTTTTCCAAGAGAAATTCTGAGACACTGTAGCCACATCATACCTTGATGTTAATAAGTAGCTCCAACAGGTTTCTGGGTGGCATGACGATGGATGTGTTCAGAGGGATCACGTAGCACTTGTCCAGGTTAAGGTCCAGGTAAGCAGTGAGTTTCTGGAGAAAAGACAAATCTCAGTCAGATCAGTGTGCCTGAGAGACACAGCAACTGCGTTGTAAGCATGGACCGGTCAGATCAGTGTGTGTCAGAGACACAGCAACTGGTACCAGCAAGATGGGCTACCTTTAGAACTGCATTTAGGCAGGATCAGCAGGCAAGCCAGAGGCAGTGAGGTATAAGAAGGCCAGGGCTCAGAGGGAAAGGAACCTAAGTCTATTCTTGTCTATCTCATTTGAGACAATGCTCCCCTGTGTGGAACAGGCTGGCCTCGAACTTGCGATCCTTCAGTTTCAGCCTCCCCAGTGCTGGGATAAAATGTACACTTTTAGTCACCAACTCCCCCACCCCAAACACCTGCCATCCTCTCTCTTAAGTAACAACTAAACCCTAAATAGCAGAATTTAGCAGGTATTAAAAAATGACAACTGCAAACATCCCAGCGAGCCTGTGCTCTTTGCACAGCCCTGTGCATCAGCTCACCTTGTTGAAGTCATGCACGATGTTGGCAGGGTCGCTGTCTGCGAACTCTGGCACAGGCACGCTGATGAATTCAACCTCGTCCTCCTCAAAGATCTTAATATTCTCTTCAACTGTCTGGTAGCTAGCGGCTGGGGCATCTGCAGAAGGCTCGTTCAAGATGACGTCATCTTTGATGTACTTGAGTCCGCAGTAGTACACATCATCCGGCTACAGGGTTGAAAACACCACGTTTGAACAATTCCGCAGGAGACAGGTCTTTATATGCGAGCCTCACTTAAGCTGGCGCCTCGATCTAAATAACATTTTGCTTACAAACTCCTACTTTTCAGACGACAAGTCAGACAGTTTAATTACAGAGTTAACACATTCTTTATCAGATTCTGAAACTGTCTTTTTTTTTTTTTTAAAGGCCTTTCAGAGGGAGAAAGGCAGCTGATTTCCTCTTTACTCTTTGGGTAGATAAACACAGTATGAAAGATTTCTGGTGTCAAGTAAATCTGAAGAAACATACAGGCCTGCTTCTACTTGTAGGCAGTTTCTCATAAGACACATTCAGAAGCAAATCATGTTTTCCTTTCTTTTGTAACAGGATCTCAGGTACCCAGGCTGCCCTGTACCTTGCTGTATAGCCAAGGATAACCTTAAACTTTTGATCCTCTAGCTTCTACCATACCTAGCTTATGTTGAGGTGGTGAGATTGCACCTACTCACATAGATAAATTATAAAAATATTTTTAAAGTATACCTATATAAAGTCTGAGTATGAAACAAAACATTTTGATACCAAAAATTCTCTCTTGACAGGGGAATTGCAGATTATTCTTTGCAGATTATTCTTTTTGTGGCTTATGCTTTGTATAAAATGAAACACTACACAGGAGTGGTGGTGGTGTATGCCATGTGTCTCAGCACATTCAGTGAAGGTAGAGGGAACAAAAGTTCAATGCCACACTTATCTATTTCAAAAAAACAAAAACAAAAACAAAAAATACCCTATAAATTCAATCACATTTATCAACATGTCTGTCATCTTGAATAATATGTTAAGAATGGAATTCATGTAACCTTTGGAAGAAGACTTCAAAATTTATTTAAAAGTCTCATTGACAAGCGTTTCTCCCTACTCTTGAAACTTAAACATTTGAAGTAACCAAACAAGCTTTAAAGTAAATTTCTCCCAAGATTCCTTAAGGCCGAGGATTGGGCAGACAATATCGTAAACCATCATTAAGTGGAATAAGTGTCTTGACACACTGAGAGTCCTATGAACACTGAGTTACAGGCAACTTTCCCCAAACTGATGTCATCAACATTTCTGCAAAGTTACCCAACTCTTAAGACAATCATGCACTGACCCAAACTGGCTATCCAGTGATGGGTTTGTCAACACTGTAGCTTCTATGTTCATCAGTGGCAATTCACCATACATCTCTTTGGTATCAACTATGTTAGAAAAATCAATGTCTATTTTTAAAACAAAACAAAACAAAAAAAATCCGACAACTTAAACTCATCTGCAGTACCCAAACATCACCATTCTGCTTTCAATGATTGTATGCTTCATTTTCTGGTAAACATATGAGCAATTAAAGGATCTAGACAGACAGTGCATGCTTAGAGCAAGGTAAAGACACCATGCTCTGAGTCACATTGTAAATGGGAAAAAAAATCCAGACCAAAAATAATTCTCCTAGAGCTAGCAAGACTACATATTGGGTAAAGGGTACTTGCCACCAAACCTAACAATTTGAATTCAATCCCTGGGAGAACTGACTCCCCAAACTGTCTCTAACCATGCCCCTCCCACATACACAAATGTATCAAAAAGAAGTCTAAATATCTTTTTATGATACCTGAAGTGCAAAATACTTGTACAGGTAGGCACCTCCAAGGATGACACCAGCAAGCATGAAGGCCAGTCCGAAGCACATGCACCAACACCACGCTCTTCTCTGCCCAACTGGGACCACGTCCTCCGGGTCCTAGACCAGGAAAAAAACAGCCAATTAATACACAATCACAGAAGGCCTGGCATTATCGATGACGATAAAGACAGAAAGAATTAAGGCTCTGATCAAACCCAACCATGGAATGAGGAAGAGGGGCACCCAGGGGTACTTCTAGGCAGAACTGTGCCTCTGTCTTTCTCTTTCAATTCCATCTAGTACAATGTCTTGAGCAGTAATAAAAACAAACCACTATTTCTATTTTCCATACAAATTTTAGTGCTATCTTCTAACATTTGAAATGCAGGAGAGGTAACAACACACAATCTTGTCTTACAGTATTATAAAGGCTGCATCACACAGCTCAGATAGTTTCTAATTGGCTCATTTATAAAATTGCTACCTTTACAAGTCGTTTATTGATTCCATTTCAGATATAAAACCATTCCTAAAGATCTACAGGAAAAGCGAACCGAACACTAACAAGAGGGATAGGACACCAAAATTATTTGAATTAGCAGGACAAAGTTACTTATCTAGAATTAATTCTGTACTTCCACCCCTACCTGAATATCACTTTGATAATGGTTTTCATTTTCTTTTTAAGAAGCAGCCTTAAAACCCAATATGGACTACCTCATCATGAAATGGTAGGCTTAACCTAGGTCTCTATCACAGCATATCAACAAGGGAGACAGAAAGAGCTGGATGAGTAATGAATAAGAACACAGTGCGTCTATCGGCCCAAGGGAGGAGATGTGGCTAACGTGACAAGCCACTCAGGAATGAAAGCTGCAGTTCTCCATTTCTGATTATAAGGTAAGAGATCACATCTGGACACTACTGGGCAAAGTCCAGCTCCAGGTTCTGTAGCCAACATAACAGTGGGAGGCTAGACAGATGCACACCTTTGTGTTGTTGGGAGAGGGCCTCACCATGGCGCCCAAGCTGACCTCAAAGCTGCGGTAATCCTCCTGCCTCTGCTCCCGCCTTTACATTCACAGAGTAGATGGCTTTATTTGTAAACATAGAACCTTACAGAATAACAAATAATATTCCATGTCAGGTTCAGACCAAAAGCTGTGGAGGGGACTACATTTTAGACAGTTCTCATTGACAATCGTGTGTGGTTATTTAGATCCACGAGTCTACTGAAGTATAACATGGATGGGAGTGAACCTGGGAAAATTTATATCCTACCAGTGAAAAGTTCTAAGAACTCCAGATATGTGACAAGAAGGCTTTAGAGATGCAAATAAGAAAGCACACAAGTTCTGCCTGAGCCTGCCTGACAATGTCGCAGGAGACAAAAGTATTCCCAGCATAATTACTCTTAGGGTGGGGCAAAGTGTGGGGGTTGGAATGACGGATGAAAACGGTCACTCTTGGCATTTGGTACCAGCTGCTCAGACAGCCAAGTACACACATACCCAAGCCTATCTGCCAGGCCCCCTCCTACGAGCGCACAAATGAATAGCACAGGATCATGGGTGGATGCCAAGAAGGAATATACAGTCTCACTGTCACACAGACAGTGAACTCTCGGGCTTTCTGCTTTATCATTTTAACTACACAACAAACAATAATTCTGAAAAGATATTATACATGTCTAATACGTTTAAACAGCAGTTGTATTAGACACCAGGAATACAGACTCTGCCAAGAAAAAGATAGGCTGGACCATTCTGGGAAATATGCAAAAAAAGCCAAATAGGATGTGTATACCTGGAACCCCAGCACTTGGGGGTCATGACCAGTGACTGCCATGAGTTGGAGATCAGCCTAGACTACACAGTCAACTCTAGACCAGCCTGATCTATCATGTAAAAGCCCGTCTCCTGTCTAATCAGACACAAAATAACATAAGTAGGGGCTCTGATAGGAAAAATCCACAGAGCATGAGACAAGATGAGTTAAGGGGGAGACTTCCCAGGGAGAAGACATGGCATGGAGGGTTACAGGTCACACACACATTGCCAGGCAGAAGATGTTCCAGGAAATGAAATAAAAGATCAAGAACGAATACAACCATGAAGGCGGGATATAGGACACTGCCAGGGAGACAGGGTGCAGCCGAGTGTTCAGTCTGGCGGGAGGGACCCTAGCACGAAGAGTAGTAACTGGGGCAGGCCACAGAGGGTCTAGGGATGGAGATTTAAAAAATCATTCTAGGACAACAGAAGAGACTGATTTGTTAAAGAATATCACCTTAAAACACCTTTTAAAAACAGTTACTCGGCACCTGAAACACGGCTTGAGAATAAAGCAGCAACAAGAGTCTCAGTAGCAAAATGACAGCCCCAAGTCCATATACCACGGGAACTTCCGAGCAGCTCTGCCATCTTCAAAGCCTGATCTGTTTCCTCTACACTGCTTAGTCACTTGCTTTCCTGCGTTAGAAATTCACGTAGAGATCTAATCTTGCTCCTAGGCGAGACAGTTCCTGTGTTTGTGCGTGTTCATTTGGCATTCCTGGAAGCTCTAATCCACGCTTGGCACTCGGTTAATAACATGCAGATAATTGATGATTGGAGGAAGAAAGGGCTTGGCTGTTTAACTGTTCCTGATTCACAGAAGTTGTGTCAGCAGCCAGAAAGATAAGGGAGGGGACAACATCATCACCTGTGATGCACAGCACACTGGCTATTTGGGAGAGGCAGCGCCTGCACTTAACCCAACATCAGTTAAGGCCGGCCACGTGGAACCTACTGGGCGAGATCCCGTAAGAAATGTGAGTAAGTCATGTTTTGTATAGTCAGCCATTTCTGAATTACAACAGGTATGGAAGACATGATGGCCCACATTACAGTCTGTGTTACAGAGCAAGCAGAAAGCACTTTCAAGATGAAGGCTATTAATTAAGTTGAGTCTTAGTTAGTGGCTGAGGGAGATCTGCCACAAACTCAAGGCCAACCTGGGCTACATAGTGTGTTCCAGTCAGCCAGAGCTACAGTGTCAAAAAATAAAAATAAAATTAAAAATATAGGAAAAAAAACCTACAATAAAACCTCAGAGAGCAAACCCCGTAACTGTTGGTTTACTAAAACTCACACGATAGCCTTCCTAGTCAGAGTACAAAGATGCTCAGTATTAAAGCTGAGCCTGCTTCTACTCAGTGCGGTACCTGACATCCCGGTCAGCACACAGAAGACAATATGCACAGGGTGAGAAAAAAATGAAACTGTTAAAAAAAATAACAAAATCAAATTATTCTACTAAAGATCAATTATAAAACATCACCTGTTAAGCCTATAATCCTGGCACCCGGGAAGCAGAAGTGAAAGATGAGAGTTCAAGATACAGCTGTGCAAGATGGCTGGGTGCCTAAGAGTCGCACTGTCCTTGCCAGGAAGACGGCTGGGTGCTTAGGAGCTGTACTGCTTTTGCCAGGGAGCCCAGGCTCAGTTCCCAGCACCCACATCACATCAGGTGGCTCGCAAGCATCTTGTAACTCTAGCTCCCAGGGATCCACCACTTACGACCCGGAGATCCACATGTGGTACACGTGCCTTCACAGGCACGTGCACACACAAGATTAAAAAACATTTGAAAAAATAACAAGTAAATTCAAGTAATTTTGCCAATTTTAAGAATACCTAGGTTTTATGAAAACCTGCTTCCAAATACCAAAAAGAAAATAAATCACTTGTTAAATACCTATTTATAACATCATTATTCAAACTTGTCCCAAACTAAAACCAACCCCAATATTCATTAGCTGGTAAGTAAATTTCCATTTATCACATCCACATTATGGAATTAAACAGCAGAAGTCCTGTATTTTGTGTGTATTTTAACATTTTATAATTTAAAAAAAGAGAAGCCCATCCCCACGGTCTCAGGAGTGTTCTTCTTTCTCTTAACCCTAGTGCTTAAAACCCGCATTAGAAATCTCTTCAAAACCTCCCAAGTCTGCTTCAAACAAGGAAAAGAAGAAAGTTCACTAAGAAGCAAGCTGTTCACGGGGGTACGGTACCAACTCTACTTGGCCTGATTTAACTGAAGTCACAGATTCCCTGCCTGCACGGCCCTGGAACTGGTGCACCTCAACTATGCTGAGAACTCCCGCAGGTCCTACATAATTACCATCTCCCTAGTCCTCCTCAATGTCAGGACTGTAGCCCAGTTTATAGAGGAAGAAAGCCGAGCACACTCGGGACTACTCCCATCCTCAGGAGGCTGAGGGGCACAGGCTGCGGTCAGAGGGCAGCCTGGGCAACTTAAATTAGACACACACACACACACACACACACACACACACACACAGACTGGGACCCAGTGTGGCAGAGTGCTTGGCTGACCCACGAAGACCCAGGTTCACTCTCCAATACACAGACATGGCTCCGTAGTTCTCTCTCGGGTACCACAATATTTTCTGGTTGGAATAAATCCTACCAGACAGCAAAGCAAGATTACTTAACTCTATCTTAAGCAAAATGAAGGCTAAATTGTGTTTTACTTCCATTAGTTATGAATTAGGTCACCTCAATCATTCCCCTAAGAGGCTTCAATAAAAGGGCTTCTATCAGAAACGTAGCTCAAATAAAATGTAGGGCTTAAATTTTTTTAAAACTCTGTTTCAAAGTAACAAGCACTTCACATTCTTCAATGCTTCCATTTGAACCTTATTTACATAATGAATGGAGCACGGAGCATTTTAAACGATGTTTTCCAAAGCCCTTCAAATGGAGCATCTTGCGGCAGTGTCTCAGTACTAAGAACGACAAGGCCAGGCTAGGATGTAGGTGAGTGGGGAGGATGCTTGTCCAGCACAGTGAAGCCCTCGGGCTTGAGCTTCAGTACCAGGGATGGTGGGTACCAGCGACTATGCCCTGAGGATGCAGAGGGAGGCGTAGAACTTCAAGGTCACCTTTAGCTACAAAGGGAGCTAACACAGCAGACCCTGTCTCAGTAAATAGATAAATAAATAAAATGTTCCAAAGACAGCCTGAGGGTGGGGAGACTATGGCATAAAAATACAAAGTATAAAAATAAGACAGACTAGAGGAAAGAAAAAAATAAAGAATTAATATACTTAGTTCAAAATAGCATGAACTACTGAACATCATAAACAGATTACTAGATTTTTAAATATGCTGGGCTAATATAGGTATATATTGACAGGGTATTACATAAGGCAACAATCAAAAGGAACCCCTCGGAGAAGATGGGGGGGTTCTCTCTTGGAGCTCCTCCTGGCCTTGGGAATTCTTTCCCCACTTTTCCAGAAGAAATCTACATTTGCTCTGCTTGAAAGAAAATAAAAAGATTTTGACATTTCCTTGCATGCAAAGCAGAAAGAGAAGTAGAAACTGGGTGTGCGGCTCAGCTCCAAGCACCTGCCTGCTCTGCTCAAGGCGTGGGCTCAGCCCGCCCCTTCGCTAATTCCAGGCCATGCTTGGGCTCAGCTCAGCACCTGGAGATTACTACAGCTGAGATTTCCCTCTTTTCAGGTGTCTCATCAAGTCAGTCTCCCGCAATTCCGGAAAGTTATATTGTGAGATATTTACTGTATACATTTTAACTTGGCTCCTAGGCAAACAAAACTTCTACGGAAACTTGATTTTTGTGCCATCACGATGTTCTTCCCAGATTCATTGCAATTGGAAATACTTTCTACAATAAGTAGTGGTTTTAAGTAAGGGGAAAAAAGGGGGTTTGAACTGTTTTTCTTTTTTCCTCTTGGTATTAGGAACTGTACCTAGAGTCTTCACTCAAGACAAGCGCTCTGTCTCCAGCCCATTTTTCTTTTCTTATAAAATTTTTGATTTTGAGGGAGATCTCACTAAGCTGTTCAGGAAACCCTTTGGGCCTGTGGCAGTCACACTCAGGATTACTGGCATGTGCCACCAGGCCTGCCGTGCTCCGGGCTTTAGAGGATGGGCAATGCTCTGCTTGCCTGCTTCCATGTTAGCTACTCTTCTCAGTAGAGAAGAGTCAGGAGGACACACCTCGTGATCTGTCCACCATCATTACCAAGAGTATCTGAGGAAAGCGAGGCAGAACCTCAGGCTGCAAGCTAACCGTTGTGAAGGACAACTACCGTTTGCCTGCCTTCTCTCTTCTACATTGCTGTATATAAATTCTGCTTCCCAATTTGCTTCCCCTACAGGACTGCCATTGTCTCCATTACTGACAAAGTCCACACAGGAGTGTTTATCACCTTTGACACATAAACAGGAAGCAGCCTCCCAGGGCTGGGCATGCGCTGAAGGGAACAGAGAGCTGCTCTTCGCATTCAAGGGCCATAGTTCACAGTGGCCTCAGCCAAGTTAATTAGTATTGAGCTGCTATTAGGAGGCAGCTCCGTGTTGGTCGCGAGTTATCGAATTGGTCTATATTTAGAACAGGGGAGGGTAAAAGAAAGGAGCACTTTTAGTGGCAGCGCCGACGTCGACGATACTGCTGCTCACAGAAAGAGAAACAACCGTTTAAGCTATTGCGTAACAACCTAGAGAAATACATAAAATCTGAATAGATTATAAAATGAGTTAAGCAAGCAGGTCAGAATTGAGAGAAAAAAAACTCAGTAAGGTTGTAAAATTACTGCACTTGGTGCAGGAGGATTTTCAGTCAATTTTGTATCCTTAGGGCAAAGCAGGGTATCGGACGCAAAGTAAGATACTATTGAATATTAATTTATGAGTAACTTAAAATCTATCGTTTTCTCATGCTTTTCCCATCGCTTAAAAGATGACCATCATTTCTCTAGTATTTATTCTCTCTACTATCTGAACTTTACCATGAATAGCTTATGAAGCAAATTTTCGTCACCTTTCCCGCTCATATGCTTAGTTAGAAAGTAAAGGAGTAATGAATGGCAGGTGTTAACATCGCATGCAAGTTCTATCTGTTGTTAGTGAAGCAGCCTCTACTGGGGACGAATCAGCTGGCAGAGACAGGCTTCTCCCTCCCACCAGAATCTGACTGTTCCGAACGACAGCCAGCCTCCTAACACCTTCACGCAGTCACAGATGGTCCACAACTACCTAATTCATCACCACGAACCAAGTCAAGACTGGAAAAAGAACCAACCCTGCCCCGACTCACATTTTATAAGAAGGTTGAATTTTAATGAAACACAGTAATTGTATATATTTATATTAAAAAGTAAGCAATTCTATTTGACAGGCAGAACCTTTGGTAATTCTAAGTGTACCCTTTGAAAAATATAAAATTAATTTTATTCCTACTTATTATCTTACTGCAAGAACGGGACTAAAAACACCCAGGGCCTGATCCTCTATCACTAGCCTACATCACAGACCCATAGAAAATAACTTACATGTGAACATTTATAGACATCCTCCATCCGAGTTTGAAAATCTGAAAACTAACACAATGACTAAGCAGCTGGACACGATGTAGGTATCTACATCTACATGCAACGCCAGCCCCTGGGAGCCTGAGAGCAAGAGGACCTTGAGTTTGGAGAGAGCCTGCCACACATAGCAAGGTAAAAATATGTACTGAGTCCTAGGTACCCAATCTCAGTCTCCCAAGAGCAGACACGCTGCCCTCTCCACAGTGGTCAGGTAAGAAGTACTTTGGCTCAATGGCTCAGCTGTCTGCAATGAGCGCAGACATCACTGGTTAACAGAGGAGGTGCTGTGTGTCAGCTTGGGACTGTAATCACAGCACTCAGGAAGAGTGGAAATTCAAGAGAATCCTCCATTACACAGCTGGATTTGAGGTCAATCTGGGCCTTGACCAGAAACCCAAAAATAAATCAATAAATTCAAAATAAAGTGAAAATTCAGTGCAAGTGTTTGATCTTGGCTCCTTATTCTACCATGCTTCTGGCTCTGGGGCCCAGGGGTCTCAGTGCCCTTGAACATGCTGTCAAATCCATCATCAAGTTATACAGGCTAGCTTATGAACAACTTCTGGAAGCGTTGCACATGGGGCGAAACAATAAAGGACAATATTTAGGTTGCTACATCTGAAAACAAATCATAAAAAGCCAAGATATAAATGAAAGGCTAGGTGTGGTGATGAAAACCTGTAGTTATCAGATTCAGGAAGCAGAGGCAGAAGGATCACTGCAAGTTCAGGGCCAGCCTTGGGCTACATAGCAAGTTCTAGTCAAGCCAGGGCTACACTTTCAGACACACACACAAAAAAAAAAAAAGAAAGAAAGAAAGAAAGAAACAGTGAAAAGTATTCACTGCAAAGGGAAATTCAGAGTCGGGGCAGTAAAAGTGTAACGCAAAATCCCAACATAGGTAGTGAGCAGTCTCAAAATTACTCCTGAGGTCAGCAGTCTTGGCTCTTTGGAGAGGCCATCAGAGAATGAGGGTTCATTTTTCTAGGTCATCTTGTCAGGTCTTAAATTAGTGCCAATAATCCAGACGGTTTCCATTATTATCCATTATTAATTATCATTAGGCCTATTGTTAGTGCAAAGGGAATATTCTAATTAAACTTTCAAAAGCTACGGTGACGGCAGAGCTGAAAGTCCTAATATTGATTTTCAGCTAATGCTTATCTTCTGAAAACTCAATGGAGCGATGGGGAAGGCAAAGCGAGCAAGCGAGCCGCCTTTAGCCGCACAGAAGGGAAGCACTGGACAGCAGAGCTCTGTCCCCATGTCTCCGGAGGGAACACACCAAAGCCTGGGCATTAGAGCCTCAGGCATCTGCAGAGGGGACACAAGCAGCCCGGAAGGAAACGCATGGAGAAGCAGACGCCAGAGCAGCAGCAGGCAGGGAGACGTGGCCAGTGTTCCCCAGCACCTAGGAACCACAGCTGAAGTAGAATTTCATACCAGATGATACCGGATACCAAACAACCGATGGAATGAGAGGGTCAGGCGGGAATGTGCACGCCTGCAATCCTGGCGCTCGAGAAACCAAGACAGGAAGATCAGAGTGACAGTAAGGATAAGGCAAGTGTTGGCGATCCATCATTCTGGGCCAGCCTAAGCTACAGAAAGAGATAACCGCAGAAGAAAAGACAGAAGGAAGGGAGGCAGGGAGGGAGAGGAAGAAAGATGGGCATACTCAGATATGCAAGGCTTTACAAGTTTTTAATCACAGATTTTTTTTTTAAACAGATCAAATGAATGGAAGCAAAGACAACCCAGAATGACCGACTCTCCAGTGGGCCTGAAGATACAGAAAGCAATTAGACTACTGTCAGAGATGAACTACCAAATACTACATAGAAAATTAAGCCACGGTCTCTCCAGTTTCAAGAAACAACAATCAAATCTTGACAAAAGGAAAAGATTTTAGGGCTGAAAAGGTGGTCTGATGGTTAGGAGCACTGACTGTTCTTCCAAAGGACCCAGGTTCAATTCCCAGCACCCACATGGCAGCTCACAACTGTCTGTAACTTGTCCTTGAGATACACAGACATAAGCAGGCAAAATACCAACACACATAAAAAAGTTTCTTTTAAAAAAGGAAAAAGGTTTTTTACAGGAAAGGAAGTACAATGGAAGCAAACACACTACTCTGGCAGTGTACCAGACAGTGCTTGTCAAGAACAATAAAAGCACTGGCTATCAACTTAGCAAGAAGTTACTATGTATACCAAGAGAACAGATTTCGTGTATAGTTGAAAAACACATACACATACACACACACACTCACACACACGCTAACTACAGTCACCTTTCATTTGGATACTGCCAGTGAGTACGTATTAAAACCAGAAAAACTAAAAATAAACTTTTGGAAATAACATTAAAGAGCAGAATAAGCAAGTATTTGTAGTCACTGTTACCCAAATGTGGTCCAGAAACCCCCTCCGAGATCCACAGTCCTATCATTAAGCTGGGATGCTGTGTTCACTCTCACGTCTCAGTGGGCAGCAGTTTTCCACAAGCGGAACGTGACATCGTAGCCAACAGCACGGACATGCAGATTCCAGCCATCTCCTGTCAAGTGTTCACTGCCCACTGCACGGCTCTGACAGCCTACTCTTAAACTGTTAGAGTTGTTCAGAAATGCTGGTGACTCACAAATGGCTGCTTATGCTCATGTAAGGGGACTAAGCACTCGGCCTTCTTTCTGATAGAGTAAATATCTCTTTACATACAGCCTGTAGAATGCAAAAATTCCTTGGGTTAAGGAACAATTTTTAACTTTTACTCAAGAGGTTCTGAGACTAAAACGTTTGAGAATCCCTGACTCAGAGAAATGTGGAGCTCAGACCACCATGGGGAGCTGGGCAGCGTTGACGCATGAAGACATCAGAGTGTGCTCTGCTCGGTGAAGCCACCAAGAGCGGCCTAGTGGCCAAACTGTCATACGAGACGAGAAGTGGCTAAGAAGGGAACATAATTGCTTCTGATTAATTTAAGAACTCTGACATTACAGGAGTGATTGTCTCTAAGGAGAGAAGACATAGTGTAAAAAAAAATAATTTTTCCAGTTGGTGGCAAAATTCTTTCCACACCTAGGGTTAGTTCAGTTGCAAACATTTAAAATGATCTGTCACTCGAGAGCAGAAATTCTGTGTGTACCTGCACCACAGCCTCTAGAAGGCGTTCCTGTAAGCTATTGCAAGCCTACTGACATTTTAAAACTAAATTCTACTGGTACCTATTATGTACTAGATAAATACACATTTTTAACCCTAATGGTTTTTATGTTGAAGGAATCTAGACCAACAGAAATGTCAGTACTGTCCTACAATTGGAATGAGGTGGGAAATGGAGAACAGCATCACAGTAATATTCCCAGGTAGGACTGGTTGCGGGGCGGGGGCACGACTTCTGAGTCCAATACTCACCGTGTTGCTGATGAAAACAGATGCAGAGACCTGAGGTGATGCAGTCGATACAGCACATGAGACATCAAGGCAAGGTTCAGACCTGACCGCAACACTAGAGTTCCCACCGCTGAACTGATGTCCGAACTGCATCCCTAGCCCCATTTACTGAGGGCACTAGGCACAAGGGAAGAATGTCATTTTTAAATTCTCTTTATCCTAATCATTAGAAAATGTAGGATTCAGTCTATTTCCTACGCCCCACCTGAACACAAGAGCCGGTCTTTGCTAGGTTTGCTTTCCACAAGAAAGGGGATTATAAAAACGGTGGCCCATGTCAAGCCATTAGTGGTTCTAGCCAAATTATCGTATGAATTTATATGAAAACCCTCACTTGCCTTTAAAACTATGGTATTATAGGGTATTACGGGAGTAGCTCAGGAGTACAAGTGTGGGCTTACTTTGCGGGTCCAATAACCAAGAAATAATGGTATTACAGGGTATTATGCAGAGCAGCCCAGTGCTGGGGTGTGGGTTTACTCTGTGGGTCCTGTAACCAAGAGATAACTACACCAGCAGCAGCAGTAGCAACAGTCGACCTGATTTTTAAAAATGAAAACCGAAGACAGTCTAACTTGCTTACTATGTAAAACCTTCAGCTGCATCAGTTCACCTTCCTGGGTGATAAGAGGCACTGTGTCTGCCACGCTCTTTAGCATGCCTAGCCCTGCTCTACCTAAAACTGGTGGGACTGGGGACTTTTCCATACCATCCAAAAAGTAAGCGCCAAGAAAAACTAAGCGAGGAACAATGACCATCTCTGAAAGCCACCTTTCCCTAGTCTAACAGGGGAGCTTTTGGATACTGCGGTGATCTAAGCAATTTAATTAACAATGAGAATTGCCTAGGCATGGCTAGGCATGGCGGTGCATGCCTGTAATCCTAGGACCGAGACACGGAGGCAGGAAGAAAGACATGGGTTTGGGGCCAGTCTGGTCCACACAGCCTATTTCAAGTTAGCCTGTGTTACAAAGCAAGACCCAACTCAGAAAACATAGGGAGAACTTGAGAGAGAAAAAGGGTAAGAAATATAGCTATTTGGGTTTTTTATGGTAGTTAATTTTAACCTGGTACAATAGCTCAAGTCTGATGTCAAGGCACCCAGGAGGCCAAGGCAGGAAGAGAGGAGTGAGTTCAGAGTCAGGTCCTGGGTCAGCCTACGTCACACAGTGAGATTTGTCTCTAAAACTTCTAAATATTGGAATCATATTTAAGAAAAAAATAAAATTTAAGCTTTATACTCACTATGAAAACTTAAATTTCTTAAATAAACCTTAATTTCTAAAAATAATTTGGCGCTAAAAGTTAAAGATTCGAAGCCAGGTGTGATAGCACATGCCTTTAATTTCCATACTCGGGGTACAGAGGCAGGTAGACAGCTGCGAGTTTTGAGGTTAGCCTGGTCTACATAGTGAGTTCCAAGAGAGCCAAAGCTGCCATAGTGTGATCTTGTTTCCAAAAAAAAAAGTAGTAGAAAAATGTTTAAATATTTGAATATTAAAAATCTACTAAAGCTTATTCCTGAAGATATGGAATTCAACTACCTTGTTGAATACCTGTGTAAACAAAAATGTTCATCTGAGTATTTCAAATTCGCACCTGAATCTCTTAGCACTTTTCAGCCTGAGGCAGGAGTATAGGTTCTGGCCCAGCCTGGGAAACAACAGTGAAGTTCTATTTCAAAAGACAAAAAACAAACCAAACCAACCAACCAACCAAACAAACAAAACGAGGTTCTAATGCCATGTATATTGTCAGCTTCTCAAATAAACTTGAGATGTAACTTAAAATTGCTAGCATTAATAAACCACACTATAAACTTATTTCAACATTAACCTCTCTTCCATCATACTTATATTAGCTCAAAGTCATGAATCCCTCCAGGAACCCTGTGAGCATCGGTAGCCAAGACAATGAGCACAACGACTCCTGCCAACCCTAGAGGGGTCATTCCTGTAACTCGATTCGATCTTTCCTGTTTTAGGACTAGGGCGTCTATTGAGTTGACTTTGTCCTACAACAGGACGACTATTGCAACAATTCACAGTGCTTTTTTTTCTCCTCAACTCAAAGTACGGACTTTAAGAAAAAAAAAATCAGTACTCCTTTAAGTGTTCACTCAATGATGGGTAACACACCATGAGCTTAAGGCTTGTGAGACTATGGATCCATATACAGGGTGTGGAAATCACAATGAAGTAATGGGTTTTTTCCTCAGTGCTTTCTGTTTCAGTGATTTTTAAAGGTAGCACACCAAGTAATGAACTTCATTCTGTTAAGTGGAAAGTTTTAAAATGATGCCCTGAGGGTGACTTCTGCCACGCCATCGTAAGCCTTGACCTTTCTGCTGTCCATCTTGTAAAGGACTATCACTTGAGGCTCCCCGAAGTCGCAGTCGAGAGCCTGGGACAGCTTTAAGCAGCAACATTAACTATTTTCTAAGACATTCAGATAATCATCACCTTGAGACTGAGAGGCGTGAAGTCCCTTATCTTAACAGGTAGTGGCTGTGGCCTGAATCCTTCACTGGGAAAAGTCCTCAACTCCTCCTTCAGTCTCCAGGCTTTAATTAAGGTGACACATTTAGGGTTGGAGAAATAGCTCAGGGCGGGGGTGTAAAGCCCTTGTCAAGCTCCGCCAAGGCTCCAGGTTCAATTCCCAGGGCCGCGCAAGTGGAACTCTTGCCAAACAGTTAAAGAGAGCACATTTACTTTGACCCATTTCTTTGTCCAGGAAGATCTTTACTAGCACGGTGTCATACAAAGCGATCCAAGAGGCTTTAGTCAAAACACGAATTCAGAAAGCATTCTCCTTTTTAAGAAAACAATGCAGCTTTTGAAGTCACTTCAAATATTTGGGTTATGGTTTGAAGAAACTGCAGTGTCTCAGATTACTGCCCCATACATTCCTCTCTGGGCATTAACACACAGGTCAGGCTTCTCCAACACAAAATCAACACTTGGAAGATGAACACTGAACACGTCAAATATACCTCTACCATAAATGTGTTTGAGATTTTTCTGGTTTTAAAAAAAAATACTGCTGTTGACATAAAACTCTAAGGTGGTAAGAGTTGAATTTCGTGAGTTCTTAGAGGTTTGAGATTATGCCAAGGACAACATCCGGTCTTCTCCAGCAGGGAACCCTTATCCTGGCAGCTAACTTGTCCTTCAACCGTACAATGCCAGTGTGCAACCTCACCCACCCTCAAAAGCCAGGGTGCCCCCAGCAGAGACGGACAGAGCAATTTATGTCTCCCAGCACCAAACTCTTCCCTTCAGACATCCATTATGGAGGCCAAGACCTAATGAATGCAAGCGTTTTACGGGCTCTTGCCAGGCATGATGGTACACGCTCGTCTCAGTATGAAGAGCACCTTCCAGGCCAGCCCGATCTACGGCGAGTTCGAGGCCAGCCGAGTCTACTCTACAATCGACTTACACAAAATTATGTTCCTAGGTAACAAGCACTCTGGCTAAAGAGAGCCAAGTTCCCAGCCCCTCTACAGATCAACGCGTCTTACTGCTGTCATACATTTTATGTCCTTCCTCTACTCCCTCAAGCCACAAAAAATACCAAAACCATCACCACAAACTGAAACCTAGATTATTAAATTGTTCAGTCCTGATTGTGAAAATAGAGAAAAATCAGAAAGCATAAACTAGATTTTGTGACAGCTCAGTGTGCTCTTCACTCCCCACACCCGTGATGCCTTTTTTTTTTTGGCTCTGCAAGCAATTTACCTCTTGCCATCTATGGCAAGCAGCTTGTGAGGCCATCTAATGAAGCAAACGAGTTTTGTTTTTCTGAGGGTTGCTACTGAGCAAAGGGGGTTCATGATTAGGTACTGCAACAAGAACGCCTGCTTACTCCCCTGCTCCACAGCGAGGTGAGCAAAAGTGAGAACCTGCTTTATTACATAATCCTCCCTTCTATTTAGTTCCTTTTTCTTTAGCCACTGCCTCTCAGAAGGACTCAAGGGAGGAATGAAACAAATTCAACATGGAAAGGAAGACAGGAAACTGTCTTGTGAGGGAGAGGGAGGGAACTTGTTTTCTTCTCCTATAACAAAAACAATAGCACTGTAAAAGCAGGATGGGGCAGGACAGGGGTGCAATCTCAACACTCCAGAAGTGGAGACTAGAGGATCGGGAGTCATCATCAGCTACGTACCAAGTTCAAGACCAGTCTAGGCCATGTGAGACCCTGACTCAAACCAAAACTCCAAACAGCAATTTTAATTATTGCAAAAATGCAATTATGTAACCCTAGCATTTTCATATAATTATTTTAAAACTGAAAAGAGTCCTTGTGGGCCATCTGGTTCTATCCTCTCCTCTTACACAAAGGAAAAGTAAAATTTACGTCTTAAAAAAAATTCAACAGTTATTCTGGGATATATTTGGGACTTCTGATATAGGAACAGTATTTTCTTGGTATTTGCACACGTACACAAGTTTTCCAAGGTTCAAAGAAAGCGTTGAGCACAAAAATCAAGGACTGCAGTCTGTATCATAATGTATGCCTATCATTTCAAACTGATCTTGTCACACAAATCATGATACCATGATTCTTGCTCTGCCTGTGCCTCTAAGAGCTTTGTGTCTATGAGGACAGGTCTGGGAAGAAGACAACACAGTCAACAGGAAAACATGGAAGAAACAGAATGCCAACTAGTTGAGATAGTGTAATCAAAAAAAACAAACAAACAAAACAGCTGCTGGAATCACAGCTACTGCGAGGACAGCAGCCACACTGGAGCAGTGGAACTTCTTCCAGAAGGTTCTCTGCAGAGAAAGATACAGCAGCAGAAGCCGAGAACAGCATTAAGCACAGAAAGATAAGTTACATAAGCCAGTGAGGGAAGCGAGTGATCAGAATCCTTATGGCACCAGGTCGGGGATCCCAGAGGGGAAAGCCTCAAGCACAATTAAAAACAAAACAAAAACAAAACGAAACCAAAAAAAAACCCTGGTCCATGTTTACTGTGGTCCCTGAGAGTTAAAAGTCTTAAAAACGCCTTTCTTTTGGCATTCTGAACCCTAACTAGCCTAGTGTGGTCCCCTTGACTGAAGGAAATGCCCCAGGCTAATCACACTAAGGTTAATTTTGTTCCCAGCCCAGGCGGTCAGACAAGGTGGTTGTCACAGTCCTGCCCAAAGGAGCACCAGAACATTATGTAATCACTCCGCAGCCCTGAAAGGAGATCAGAAGTTCTCTCCCAGACGGCCGTCCTTAAGTAGGCTTCTGCTTTATCCTTCCTACTTTCATCGTGGATAAATATTGTCACCCCACCCCACACTGAGAAAAGGCTCCCAGCTTTGAGAATACAGAATGGAGAAAAGAATTAGTTATATCTTTTGGATTAATCAATTTGGCTGTGGTTTCTGTGTGGCTATGAAGGAACACGAACCCTCACTACTTAATCGCAGGATTTTTCTGTGGACACAGATCAGAGAAATTAAGGAATAAATGTGAAGTACAGAACTACAGTTACCTTGAAATAAAAATTAAACTGTGGTGGGCATATGAGTACTCCTAACAGCCTGAAAATAGGACCACTTCTGCATAAAGGACAGGATTTGTCACCAGTCTGGTTCAAACCTGCTCAGCAAAGTGAATTCTGGTGTCTGTCCAGAGTTTCAAACCTTCACAACCGTGGAATAAAGGATAGAGAAACAACATCACTGAGACTTTAGAGTGGGAAGCATTGTATCTTCGAAACTTAAACATATACCTACCTATACAACAACATTAAGAGTACATATTTGAAGCTGAACATGGTTGTGCACACCTGTAATCCCAGCTCTTGGGAAGAAGATGGAGGATCAGGAGTTCTAGCCTAGTTTGAGCCAGACCAAACTCGAGGCTCCACAAACAAGGATACTGACGGGAGGCTGTTGTCACTGGGTACCTGACTACAGACCTAGTAGAGAGAAAATGTGCACCTCCCAAGGGGATATAAGGTGCCACCGCAATTTTCACCTGTGAATTCTTCTAACCGGTTTTCAGGACCAAGACTGTTTGCACTGGGTTCAGGAAAACAATACTAAACCCAAAACCTTTAATCCTTTAAGGGAACGAGCTCTCTCTTCCTATCTCAGGGGAAGGCAGTCATTTAAAAATCAACCCGATGTTTGTTTTTAGCTGGAACAGTTCCAGAAAACAAGGACAAGCCACTCAGATTGCCATTATGTTCTCAAAAATTTTATAGGTTAGTGGCCTGTTTCTTAACAGTAATTTTCATTACATCATTAAAAAAAACTTAATGCTTGTACCAGAGACACAAATGATTGTTTTTAAGTCAAAACTAAAACTACCCAAGTGATAATAGGTACTGAAAAGTATTATGAAAAATTAAGCAACAACTACAGTTAGTATCTGTTAAGTATCAAATGTCTGCAGTCTAAAGACTAGGCAGAAGAGAAAAACTTAAGAGACAATTACATTTATGTTTAAAAGAACATTGTAAGTCACTTTAAAAGCTAGAATCCAGTGACGGCTTTGCTCACGCTTATTCAGTGTTAACAGGATTTGGAGAAATGAGGGTGGATCTTGTAGGGACAGGAGCCCTACATTTAGATTCCAGGTTTCACTTATCAGTAGTTCCCACAAAGACGCCGATAACATTTAAAGATCAACTGTTGGTTACACGGCAACAGCCACAATAGCAATTACTTTCACCTGGAATATTTGTTACACTAATAAAATCAACACCCAGAAACTACTCCCAGTATACGGTTGTCCTCTCCCCCTCCAGACCCCAAGGTGAGGTTCACCTGCCCACACCGAAGGCTGTTTGTAGGCTAAGGGGGTTTGTAAAAGAAAAAGCTTTTATAAGATGCTTACAGTTACTGGACTTAGTCCAAGGGCTGTTCAGCCTAGAAACGAAAGTATGAAACAACAGAGGTTTAGGCTTGTTATGATGTCAGCCATTTTAGGCACAGTATTTATACTGGAACAAAGTGCCAAACTCCGTGGCGGCGGTGCCAGT
Organism: Myodes glareolus; assembly: GCF_982192425.1. Taxonomy (NCBI): domain Eukaryota; kingdom Metazoa; phylum Chordata; class Mammalia; order Rodentia; family Cricetidae; genus Myodes; species Myodes glareolus. The sequence continues at coordinate 38,720,612 of NC_142037.1, forward strand.
CGCTGTAGATCCCCAGGCGACCAAGCCAGGTGCAAAGCGGCAGGCGCTTGCACACCTGCGCAACTGTCCCCGCGGGGGTCTCCAGGGCCGAGACCCCGCCCGCTGCACACGCACTACGGTACCCGGGAGCGGAGGGCCGCCTGGGCACCCGTCCCCTCCGTGGGGACCCCGCCCGCGACCCCAGCCCGGACCTTGCAATCCACAGCCACGGCATCCGGAGGGATGATGAGCGCCTCCTCACTGCTCTTGGGCTCGTCCTTCTTGGACTCCTTCTGGGCCAGCGCCGAGTTGAACGTCACCTTCACCATGGTGCGGCCTGGGGCGCCCTGCGGGCGGCGGCGGCAAAGGCTGGTGTCGCGGGTGACGGGATCCCGGCTGCGTGTGCAGCCTGGTCGGCCGAGCTCAGGGCGCGACGCTGCGGCGGAGAAGCAGACTGCGCGAAAGCAGCAGCGGCTCAGAGCAGCCCAGTTCCCGGCCTCGCAGCTGGGGCACGGGCGCGGGGAGGGACCCGGAGGGGCGTGGTCCTAGGGGCGGGGCCTGGGGAGGGGCGGGTCCTGGCTCCTTGCCAGACTCTCCCTGTTTCCTCCCCCCCCCCCCCCCCAAGCTCAGTGGGAATCTGGCCAGGTTTTGTGGAGGGCGCGCCTGGCTGAGCTAGAACTTGCTGCCCCTCCGGGCTGCCTGGATTTTCCGGTTCTGAATTCCCTTCCAGCTAGTTGACCTCTGGGGGCCCAGTGTTGCAGGTTGATAAGAGAATGAAGTGAACTCTCTTGGTTGGCTGCATAGGATAAATTAACCTCTAAAAAACCCCAGAGTGTCTTCAATTGTGAGCCCCAAAGGCTGTGGAATTTTTGTGTGAGAAAATAAAATAAACTAAAAACTCCATTTACTTATTACTTACCAAGCGACTCAGTAGAGCATAGGAATATTTGAAGTGCTGTGTCCTGGTGATCTAACTTATCTCGCATAGACCTCACCCTAAGGCGTTGCCTGACTGACTAAGCTGGTCTTTTCTTCCTCCAGAGGTCAGTGCCAGCCTGATCCCAATCTAATGACAAAGAGCCCTCTTGAGCAATTTGTGTTCCTGAAATCCCACACCAGTCAAACAAAATATAGCGACCATGCTCATTTTTGAAAACAAGCGAAAAATAAATTAAATTAGAAAAAAACAATATGTGCACCAGGCCAATCTGTGATTTGTGATAGTGTATTGAGGTTAAGTCCTGATTTTATTTCAAAATAAAAAGTCTTCATTGAAGTGGTTTCTCTTATGGCTGACAGAAGGCACTGGTCCATACTCCTCCTGGGTTTTCAGCTGTGTCAGCAGATGGTCCTTTAGTCAAATGGTTGATCTTCTACCCTTCTGAACACTGTCATCCTTGTTCACCAAGAGTTGTGCCTGTCAGCCAGAAGGTTCCTACTGTGACCTGTCAGTTTTAGCCTAGGTAAACTGCCCTGCCAGGGCACCTGGATGCTCAAATTGGCAGGGGGTGCCAGTATTGAGACATGGAGGCTTCTTTTCAGGTGGAAGAACAGCATCCTTTATTGTGCCCCGAGCTAAAGCCTTTTATACCTCTACTGCTTCTGTGGACAAACACCGGCCAGAAAGAACACAAACATCCTTGTCAATTACAGACCACAAGGAAGTTCCGCTGTCGATGTCGGTCAGGGTAGCTAGATCACAACAGTAATTGAAGAAAGCAGTTGGGGGGGGGGGGCACTTGGCTCTGTTCAAGGAGGGAACTATATTTTAAAATCTCCATAGAGTTCTGGATCACAAATATCTGAGAAAACTGCTCTTGAGAGGTAAATCTAGGGTGAGAAAGAAATCCAGTCTAGACCTTGAGTTTTCTTTGATATTTTGAGATTCCAGGCAAAATAAAATAAGCATGGGAAAGAGCTGTGTTCCAGCTCTGACCATCTTCACAGTAGCCGTCTGCATGATTTTTGCTGCAGCGTATTTAAATGCCTTCAAGGGGAGGCACTTGTGCATAGGGCAACACTGTGCTGTTCAAAATGCCAGCTGGCTTTTGAAAACTGGAATGTAGCTGGGCGCGATATCAAACATCTTCAATCCCAGGGCTTTGAAGGCAGACGCAGGTAGGTCTCTGGGAGTTTGAAGCCGGCCTGGTCTACGTTGCAAGTTCAAGGCCAGCCAAGGCCGCATAGAAAGACAAAACAGCAACAAGAATGAAAAATAGACTCTAATACCACAGAGCTGACCTCTGTGGTCACATACCTCTCTCATTTCATAAGTTTCCCAGGACATTATAATCAAAGACCAGGGAATTCTGAAAGCAAAGCATATAGGACAAAATTATAAGTTACTTGAAACATCTTAATTTCAATTTTTTTTGTTTTTAAAGATGTATTTATTTTGTACACATGAATGTTTTGTCTCCATGTGTTTATGTGTATCGCGTAATGTTTTGTCTCCATGTGTTTATGTGTGTTTGTGCCTGAGGAAGTCAGAAAAGTGAGTGAGATCCCCTAAAACTGGAGTTACAAGTGGTTGTGAGCCACCACGTGGGTGCTGGGAACCAATCTCAGGTCGTCTGGAAGAGTAGCAAGTGCTTTTAACCACTGAGTCATCTCTCCAGTCCCATATCTTTACTTCTAATTCTAGAATTGAGCAGAACTCCGTTCCATGAAAGAGGAGGTGAGGGGGTGGTTGGTTTTAAAAATAGAAAAAAAAATAAGCTGAAGAAAGCAGTTTCAAAAAATAAAAAAACAGATTGTCATTTCAAAGTCACATTCAAGGCAGAGTCAAGGAAGCAGAACGACAGAAACTCAGCTAATGATTGATATTAGGTCACATGGGGTCAAATACACTAATGATAATGATAGAGCCTATACCTGAGTTAGTCAATCCTGAAAAAGTGAGTTTTATTAGACATCAAATAGTACAGTGTATTAAGACAAAACAAAACAAACAAACAAACAAAGGCCTTACAGGGAGGAGACTTCCCTTTCAGACCTGAGAGGCCCATCCTTGAAGGGAGAGCTGGCATGAGAAGGGCAGGAGAAGCCTCCTCGGAGAGGAGCCTGAGGAGGACTTTGAGAAATCCCAGAGCAAATCCCAAGAACAAAGGGAACAGCAGACTCTTCGAAATGTGGGGACTGGTGAGAAGTTTTGCATCATGTGATTGAACTCAACATTTTGGACACACGACAAGGAGCAAGGAGGACTCAGGACCCGTTAGGATCACAACAGGGGGCTCCTGCTAGGTATGAGAGTTTCTGAAGTCGGTGGCTAGGCCTGATCTATTTAGGCTGTGCGATCTTGCCTGGTAAGAGTAATCTCTGTCTTTTAAAGGGTTTTGTTTCCCCTTTTTATTTATTTATTTTTTAAGAAGAAGAGGAAAAAGGAAAAAAAAGTTTATTACCATGCCCATTTGAAATAGGCCAGTGGGAGAAATTGAGACTGTTGTATCCGCAACCTTTATTCCCCAAAGTCAAATAATTCCCAGGGTGACATAGAACGTCCTGTAAATTGACTTCATTTTGGTTTCCAGTACTTTTTGCGGGAGCTTACTCTAAAACAAGGTCTTCATATAACTTTCGAAAAGAAATGTTCATCTGTATGTGGGTTCCGGGAAGATGGACATCCACGTACCACAGTGCACGTGTGGAGGTCAGAGGACAACTTGCAGGAATTTGTTCTCTCCTTCTACCATGTAGGATCTAGGATTGAACATCAGGGCTGGGAGCAAGAGCCTCTACCCCGAGCCATCTCACCAGCCCTCCAGATTTTTATTAAAGTCTTCTGTTCTGGTTAGTTTTGACTGTTAACTTGACTCAACTTAGGGAATTATCTACATCAGGTTTGAGTGTAGGGGATGGTCTTACTTACTAATTGATTGAAAAGGACCCAGCCTATTGTGGGTGGCACCATTCCCTGGGCAGTTTCCAAGGAACTGCAGAAGGCTTGCTGCTCAGTAGAAACAAGCAGGCAGCATGCACGTATTTGTTTCTTTCTGCTCCTGGCTGTGAATGTCATGTGACTAGAAGTTTTGAGCTTCTCCCTTGACTTGATGAATGGTCACCTGGAATCGTAAGCCAAGGGAACCCTATCTTCCCGAAGTTGCTTTAGGTCAGGGTATTTAACAACAGACACGAAACAAGAACACATTCATAGTTCTTTCTGTGTTAGGATAAAGCGACAGAAAAATCTCCAAAGCATTTGACGGTAGATAGAACTGGAGAAGAAAGAACGTTCTTCCTGAACAAAACCATTTATTACAACTCTTAGGAAACCAAGGCAAAGGGGAGTCAGTGTTGTTGACAGAAGCAGAAACCCTCCTCTGCCCCAGGACTTTTATTTTAAAGGGGCTTGTGAATAAAAGGCCAATATTTTGTGTGGTAGTAGCGAGCAACAGGGTACAGATCAGTTGGCCCACGGTCTGGGAATAATCTCTGGGCTTGCTTCTCCGGTTTAATCTGGTGTGTCTACAGAGCTGTGTAGTGCATAACAACACAGATAATAAAGAAGCTGGCTTGAGACCAAACATAGCAAAGCCAGTCCCGTGATTTAGAAAGTTGGCTTGTTGACCCTGTAAACTGAGGGGTGGAGGAGGAGGAGAGGGGATGACTCAACAGAAAGCTAAAAACATAGACCTAAGTTGCCATTAACTACCACATGGAAAGGGCTAGTCTCAGAAAGACTTTGTTTTCCTTTTTGGTGTGAATCTGCTTTTAAAGAGATACCCACTTTACAGTTCACCGGGATCCAAGCTTGCTCTTCCTGGCTAACCGGGAAGAAAGGCTGATGTAGGGAAACTAAATTCTAGAATCCCAATGCACTTAGCTGTGTGCGATTCGCTTGGGCTGCTTTGTTTGCTGCTGCTCCTTCTAGATGTTCTTTTCATTTCCTTTCCCTCTGTTCTTTCTCAAGAGGGCAAGTCCCTCTTCTGAGACACTTTGAAGTTGAGCACCACGCTTAGAAAGCATCTTTTGCAAACCTAGGGCCCTTTCTGAAACAACCTCCCTGAATTTGCCCTTTGAAATGTGTTCTTGGCACCTGCCCTCCTGCCCCAAGTGTGGCTTTAGCTAGGCAGCTTGTGGCCCTGTCTCACCTTTCAAGGGGAAGTGCCTCTTCTAGGTTACAAGAACTCTTCAGCTTGCCTCCACAGAGGCGCCAGCATCGCTCTCTCTCTGTTAACGCTGGCTCTCCTTTCTGCTTATAAATTTCTTACCTTCTAAAGTTTTATCTATTACTATTCCTTGAATGCTTTTTTAAAATTTCTATGATAGCAATTTTTTTGTTATCATTGTTTGGTTGTTTTGTTAAGTTACTTTTGGCTGTCCTGAAGCTCAATACAGCCCAGGCTGACCTCAAACCTGCCCACGGTTCTTCTGCCTCAGACTTCCAAGTACTGGAATTACAGGCATGAGCCACCATGCCTAATTCGTATATCTTGTTTATTTGGGTTTTTTTTTGTTTTGTTTTGTTTTTGAGACAAGTTCTCTCTATATAATCCTTCTTGTCCTGGAACTCTCTGTGTAGACTTGCCTGGCCTCAAACTCACAGAGATTCATTTATCTATGCCTCCTGAGTGTTGGTATTAAGGGCATAAGTTACACTTGGCATATATCTTTGGTTTCCTTTTTTGTGACAGTCTTACTATGTAGCACAGACTGGCCTTGAACTTGATTCTCCTGCCTTCACCTTCATGGTGGCATCATATCCATCTTATAGTTGTTTCAACTTAAAAATAGTTCATTGTGGGGGATGAAGAGATGGCTCAACAGTTAAGAGCACTTGCTGCTCTTACAGAGGACCTGAGTTCAGTTCCCAGCACTGGCATCGGGTGGCTCCCAAATACCTGTAACTCCAGCTCCGTGGACTCAGACACCATCTTCTGGCACCTGCACTCTTGTGTAAACATACCCCCCCCCCAATTATAAATTGAATGAGTAAAAATAAAATTATATTCTACAATAAACTCACTAAATGACTTTTTCCCCTTAAGATTGTTAATGAAATTTTGGAATCAAAAGATAGAGTTTTAGCCATCTCCACACCTGGGATTACAGGTGTGTGCACTCAGGAAGCAGAAGCAGATGGATCTCTGTGAGTTTGAGGCCTGCCTGGTCTATATGGTCTACAGAGTTAGTTACAGAACAGCCAGGGCTACACAGAGAAACATTGTCTTAGAGAGACAGAGAGAGAGAGAGAGGAAGGAAGGAAGGAAGATACGGTTTTAGGATCTCCCAAAGGCAAGGCTCACCATCCCAATAAACCAATTAAAGACACAGAACGAGGAAAGATCAGTGTGGCCACACTGCAGCGAGGAGCAGATAAAGACATCAAGTGATCTCCGTGTTAATCTTTGGGGTGCTGATATGAACTTTAGTTTTAAACAGAGGAGGAATTGGGGCGAGGGATGTGAGGGGCACATAATTGAGCAGGGCTGGGCAAGCTGTGCTCATGAGCATCACTGCCTCGGCTTCAGCTCTGCAAGGTGGTCCAGAGGTGTGCTTGAGGGGGAAGGAGGTGCTCTCAGGTCCGGGTCTGTGAGGTTTTGCTCTTCCTGGAAATGAAGGTAAGCTTAGGACAGTGGCATACTTCTGTGCCTTAACTCTTAGAGGGTGAGATGGGGAAGTGGGCAGAGTCAAGTGTGGAACATGAGCCAGAGTGAAAGAAACAGACACAAAACCAAAGTCAAGAATGCCAGGCGTTCATTTTCACCCTCCCTTTCCCTTTTTCTTTTTTCCTTTAAAGACATGGCCTAATGTAACCCAGACTAGCCTTAAACTTGCTATTTAGCCAAGGATGAGTTTTGAACTTCCTGATCCTTTTGCCTCACCGGGAACTGTGTACTTAAAATAAACCGTTCTCCCCTAGGTGGCCTTGGTCAGAGACTTTTACCACAGCAGCAGGGTAAGAAAAAAAGCTAAAATAATCCCAAACCGTGTTCTGCAATTGTCCTAATAATCAATGAAGATCTCTGTGTATTCAAGTGGTTATAGATTTGGGAGTTTTTTTATTTTGTTTTGTTTGATTATGAAGACTGTGTTGTTGTTTAATGTTGACATGTTCCCTGGCAGGCTCGCAGAGCAGACGCTAGTCCGGCAAGGACAGCTGTGGGTCCCTGCAAGATCTCCAGGGTGGCAGGCTGGTTCCACCATGCGGCCGGGAGAATCAGGTGGGTGCGTGTGGCAGATAATAGTAAATAGACATAAGGCTAAACATAAAGGTAAACATTTATTACTTAAAGAAGAGGGAGACAGAGAGACATGAAAACAGACATACAGACACACAAAAGACACATGTGCACACACCGAGAGAGAGGGACAGAAGAGGTTAAGATGGCAACCAGGAGGTCAGAAGTGGCTGGGAGTGGGCGTGGCTTGCCCTTAAAGGGACCAAAGCAAAAGAATAACAGACTGGATCTCCTCATGTTGAGTGCATTAGTCTTTGGTTGTCAACTCATCACTTCCCCTCATCCAATATGAGGTTTCCATGTTTAGAACATGTCTATGCTTAGAATATATTTCTTTGCTATTACAAGAGAAGGAGAGAAAGAACGTGGAAAAAAAGAGATTAAAAAGAAATAAAACAAATAAAACCAAAAGAATAAGAAGACAAAGTCAGGTATAGTCATGCATGGTTCCCAGCCCTTGGGGTGTAGAGGCCGGAGGATCAGGAGTTGAAAGCCAAACCTCCGCTACCAAGCGAGTTTGAAGCCTCGTGAGACTCCGCCTCAAAAAACAATAGCGACAAAATCAGAAAAGTGGGACATCCCAAAGAAAGATGTTGGTCCAAGGGACAGAGCCTACTCAAGAGACCCAGGGCTTCCTCTGCCTTATTTAAATGTCAGCATACTTCATATTTTCATTGGTTGGTTATCTTTGTATGCACAAGAGACTGATTCCTGGACCCACCCTCCTGCGGGATGTAGAAGTCCTTAGATGGCCAAATCCTTAGATAAACTCATATTGTATTTGCATCTAACCTTTGCATATCTTCCGGTACTCAGCCAAGCAGCAGGCTTCAGCTGTCTCTAGATTATCCAGTGTCTGTCAGTGGACTGTAAGTGGCACTGGTGGTGCCATATTGCTAAGGAATAGTATAAGAAGAAAAAGTGTGCAGGATCTGTAGAGATGCAACTTCAAAGAAATATGTCATTGATGGACTTTACAGACAGGGGTAGTGTTGCGAGCCGTACAACCTAGTTTTGGTCCAGGATATAAGTGCTTGTCCAGCGGGTCTCCAAATGAGGCAAACGCCCAAGGGGACAGTCTCACTTGGCAAGGACCAGTGGACTTTGGGACAGTGCAGAATGCTACTGGAACAGGGTGGCCTGCACACCCTCTTCTCTCTCCTAACATTGATGATTCTCTTGGTGGCTTTATTGCCATTTTGTCAATCATGCATGGGACAGATGGGATCACTCCTGGAAATCCCTTTTTTTTTTTCCTCGAATTATTTTCCCCTAAAATTCTTGGGGAGCTGATACTTCTTGAGTTTCTTGTCTGGGGATGCCCCAGTCACTTCACACCTGGAAGCTGTTCTGATTCAGTGCTGACTGGATCCGGGTTAGACCACCCCTGTTTCTGTAAATTTGTTTCGAATGAGATTGTTGTTCTTGAAACCGTGTGCCTATGTCAATTACCCTTTTGCTTTGTAAAGACAGGATGGACCTAGCTCGATACTTGGCTAAGCAAACAAAATGGTAAGTGTTGTTTTGGTTTAAAGATGTTTTGATGTAAAAACTGGGAGAAAACAGATTTGACATATTTGTTTTTGCCGGAGGGTAATGTTGGAGGATGGGAAAAACTTGTTCCTTAGTATGGAAAACATGCTTGTTTTCGGTGTATAAAGATGGCTGGCCTCTTGGGTGAAACTCAGTTGGTGGTCGGACAATTCATTCTTTGCCCCTTTTCCAGGTTGTCTCCCAGGTTGCCTCTTCCCAGCCTCAGGACCCAAAAGCAGGATGAGTCATGGTGGGAGGTGAGGGAGTGTTGCAAAATGCTTACTTAAATGATGGGAAAATGGCTTGGAGCAGCCCCTGTGGGTTGAAACTAACAAAGGAACCCTTGCTAGCAGTGTCTGCAGCGCTACACCAGGTCCCAGACACTAAATTCCAATTCCAACAGGCGATCTTTTCCCCTATTCAATCCCAGCTCTCAGGACAATTTTCCTTACTCATCTCTGTAACTGTGAGTCTGGGTCTCAGTCTAAAACGTATGGCACAGGAAATGGCATTTTCCATCGCATAGAAATTTACTAAGAACTAAATCGTAAATATCCCAGTGCACACTCGGGGAAACTGAGGCAGGATTGTTACGGAAACTGGCACAGACAGCTGCCGGTGGTGAGGGTGTGGTGACAGATTAGCAACCAGGAACCTGGGCTGGTTAGCCCACTAGGAGGTTCAGTACCATTGTGGAGAGTATTGTGGCCCAGAGATGGAGATGGAGGCCCATTCTGCCTTAGTGGGTCTAAGGGACGGTCTGGAGCCAGAGGCCGGAATGTCCCCAAATGGATCAGCTTGACTACCCTTCAGCTGTATCAAATACAGTTTCGGCTTGCACCTAACATGGGACTCGGGCTCTGCTAATAGCAAGTGTCCCACCTGTCCCAGAGGGACGCTGGGTTTGGAGATGACCTGGTAGTGGAGGCTTAGAGAGAGAGAGAGAGAGAGAGAGAGAGAGAGAGAGAGAGAGAGAGACTGTACTACAGGGCTACCAGTGACCCAGATACTCACAGTGAGACTTCAAACCCAGTGGCATACATGGATTATGTGCAAACTGGGTGACTGACTGATCTCAGTCCAAGAGACAGCGTGATGCTGGTGATGGATCTGAGATTCTTTGCAAGTAGGGCCCTGCTGAAGAATGTGAATGATTTTCTCGGAATTCCAACACCCCTTCCCTGTCTCAGAACCCGAACCCACGCTGCGGTCCTGGACTGCAGTAGGATATGGAGGGCTGATTAATACTGTATGTGGTGGCTTGAATGGGAATGGCCCCTATAAACTCATGCGTTTGAATGCTTGGTCCATAGGGAATGGCACTATTAGGAGGGGTGGCCTGGTTGGAGAAGTGTGTCACTGTGGAGGCAGGCTTTGAGATCTCAAGCTGGGCCTAGCATGGCACACAGTCTTCTCCAGATGCCTGCAAACCATGTAGATCTCGCAGTTCCTCTCCAGCATGGTGTCTGCTGCCATGCTTCTCACCATGGTAATGGACTAAACCTCTGAACAATAAGCCGCCTCAGTTAAATGTTTTCCTCTGTAAGAGTTGCCATGGTCATGGTCTCTTCACAGCAGCAGAAACCCTAAAACACTATACAAACCAATTGTCAATAGTTTGACGTTAGACTCTAGAACACATGACGGGCGGTTTCTTTAGAAAGATAGACTATAGTTAAAGTGATGGAAAAGGGTTTGGATAAAGACAGGAAGGAGAAGACAATAACCTGAGTCGAATGAGAAAGGACTGAGCCAGGGGGAGGGGAGCCTCAGCAGGCAGAAGGTGTCTGCTAAGTGTTTACAGGAAACATGGCTAGGAGGGACTGTTGGTCTGCATGTTGTGTGTTAGGCTTTCGTTACTGTAACAAAAACCCTGAGATAATCAGATCAGAGAGGGAAAAGTTGATTTTGGACATTTCAGTCCATAGTTAGTTGGCCCTGTTGCGTTTTGGGCCTGTGTCAGGCAGCCTATCATGCGGTCCAGAAAACTGCAGGGAAGCTAAAAGTGATAAGAGAGATCAGGTCCCATAATTCTTTCAAGGATATTCACGGACATATCCCCTATGACTTGAAATCCCGCTCTAGCTCTGTCTCTTAAAGGCTCCCTCACTTCTCAGGTGGCACCTTTTAAAAGAAGAATATAAGTGATATATGTTGTTCCCTGGCAATGTTTTCAATGATCTAACTGCTAATAACTTAAAATTTATATATCTTGAGCCATTTCAAGAGTGACTTAGCATCGTCTAACCATGGTCTAATGTGCTACACACAGTCCTTTATATTTTTATGTATTTTGTACGTGTCTTATATTTTGTATATTCCAACAAACGGCACACAAAGTACATATGTAATTTAAACCTAAATCAAAATAGAAAAGTGTTCTTAAGCAGAAGATTAAATAACAACAACTGAAAAAAGTAATGGCTGGCTTGCGAAGCAGAAATTTCTGGAAACCGTAAATTTGAAGTCTTGTGTTCTCAGATGTAACGGCCAGAGGATTTTGTTTGGTGTCCAGTGTTCCAGCTAGTAGAATCAAAACACTGGAAAACAACTCAGAGAGGCCTCTCAATGCATCTTTGCTGCCTAGTCCAAAACAGGTTACGCTGTAAGGCCATCAAAGGCCATAAATTTTGAGGGAGCTTTTTTGTTTTCATTTTTTTGAGCCACAGGAAAATGACTTTTAACATTATCACTTAACAAAATCTTTCAAAACTCAAAGGAAGAACCAAAACTACTTTGGTTACCTGCAGAGCTGTGGACAGTGGCAGGTATACATGGACTCGAAGCTAAGAAATCTCCAGCACAGGACGCACACAACACATCACATCTGGTAATAGTTACTGGGTAATGGCCTGGTTTGAATGGGATGTCCCCAACAATTTTGGGCATCCGCGTACTTGATTCCCTATTGGTGGCACTGTTTGGGTAGGTTTAGGAGGTGTGGCCTTGCTGGAAGAAGGATGTAGTCTGGGGAATTTAAATTTAAATAATTTAAAGAACCATTTCTGATTCACTCTTTTCTCACGCTGGTGGTGGAAAATAAGGTAAGCTCTCAGCTCCCTGCTCCTGCTGCCTTGCCTTGGCCCTGCCAGCATGGATTCTCAAATACATGCTTGCTTCTATCAGTTGCCTTGCTCGTGGTCCTTTATCACAACAATAGAAAAGTAAATGATACAGGTAAGAAACACACACATAAAGCAGCGTATGTGGTTCTTTTGCTTTTTATTTGTTTGTTTGGTTTGGTTTTGGTTTTTCGAGACAGGGTTTCTCAGTAGCTTTGGAGCCTGTCCTGGCACTCACTCTGTAGACCAGGCTGGCCTCGAACTCACAGAGATCCACCTGCCTCTGCCTCTCAAGTGCCGGGATCAAAGGCGTGCGCCACCACCGCCCAGATGTATGTAGTGCTTGAGATTAAAAATAGTAAGAGAAGTGGGCAGGAGCTGGGAGGAGTTGGAGGAGGGGACTCTGTAACCAGAATATGTTGTATAAAAGAAATCTATTTTCAGTTGAAAAGAAAAACAAGGAAGCGCTTTATTCCATTCTTAGTTTTTATGGCTACAGGGTGGTAATAGAAGCTATGCATGGACACTCTGGAGGCTGCGTTCTACCCTGGCACCGTTTCCTAGATCAGCATCGATGTCTGTGTCTACGCTGTCTCTTGTATTCCCAGCCACTAGATGACTAGATGCCAATCCTTAGGATCATTTCCTGAACTATGGGCGTTGTTTTCAGAAAGTTCTTTGCTATGCTTACAGTGTTTCTTATCTATTATTTTCCCGTGGCAGATTCAAGCTTTGTATATTAAAGTCTTTGATCTGTATTGCGTCGGCTGTGTTTGTGCAGGGCAAACGATGACAATCCAGTTTTACCCGACGTACGGAAATCCAGCTCTCCCGGCACCCTTTGTTATAGAGGTGGCCTTTTCACCAGCGTATACGTCATGGCTAAAACCATAGGCTTTCTGGGACCTCTATTTTATTCTACTAGTCTACATGTTGGTTCTTGTGACAGCATCATGCTGCTTTTGCAGTTGCTGTGCTGTTATCATGAAATCAAGTATTGTGATACCACCAGGGCTGCTCTTTCATTTGTTTGTGTTTTTTGCCCCCCCTCACCCCCAGAGAACAAGCCACTGGGCCCACCTTGAGCTTTTGGAACCCCAAGGCTCACCTCCAGTGACACACTTCTTCCAATAAAGCCAGGCCTCTTAATCTCTCTTGAGTAGTGCTACTCCCTGGAGACCAAACATTCAAATATAGGGGCCTATGGGGGCCATTTTTATGCAAGACACCACATCTGTGTTTGGAACTTACTCCTCGATTTCCCAGATTTGAGGAGTATCAGCTTTCAAAGTCTTCCTTAAGGGTGGTCTGGATTTCACTGGCCTCTGTGGCAGCTTCCTCTTTTCAAACCTGCTTTCATCGGTTCGAGCTTCGAGCGTTTCGAGCGTTCGCTCTCTTGGCTTGCCTAGGAGCTTAACAAGCTCTTTCGCTTTGCTAAAACGAACTCATTTGACAAGTTGTTCTATATATTATTCGTTTAGTCTCCATTTCATTAAAATTTTTGGCCTTTATAATATGTTTGTTATTTATTGTTGTATGCTGCTTTTGAGTTTGGATTTTTCTCCTTTAAAAGCATCTGTATTGGGTTTTATTTTAACTTAGGGTGTTTGTGTGTGGAGGCGTGCTCCTTGGCCTGCCATGACAGCCATTTCGAGATCAGAGACCCGCCTGCAGGACTCAGTTCACTCGACCACCATGTATGTCCTGGGGATCAAACTTAGGTCATCACACTTGGCCACAGGCACCTTTTCCCCCGCTGAGTCATCTCACCAGCCCCTGGTTCTGAGTCTGATGCTCAGAATCCATGTGAAACAAGAGAGCACTGGCAAATTGTCCTCTGATTTCCACACGTGTACTGTCTTGCCAGTGCACATACATACACACACACACTGACACAGACATGCGTGTGTGCACACACACAAACAATTAAAAAGAAAAAGAAATAACCTCGTTTCCTCGCCCGTTTAAAATAGGTAATGTCGCTGGAATATGGCCATTTTGGTTGGCAGTTGTTCCTTTCAGGTCTTTGAATACATCATGTCATGCTTTCCAGGATCTCAGTGTCTGACAAGAGACCTGCTAGTTTTCTGCTGTGTGTCCTTTGTGGATGAGTGCAGGTTTTTCCTTTGCAGCTTTCAATAGTTTCCTTTGCTTTCTTGTTTTAGAAATTTCACTACTTACTTACCTCATGGGGAGGGAGGGCGTACACGTCACGGGTGTGTGGAGAGGTTGGAAGACAACTGTGTGGAGCAGGTTCTCTCCTCCACCTTTGTGTAGTTTCTGGGGCTTGAACTCAGGTTGTCAGACCAGCCTGGCAAGTGCTCCACCTGGGGAGCTATCTCACTGGCCCCTCTTTCTTTGCTTTGCATTTTGCCTACTTGACTACAGTGTGTCATGAGTAGTTCTTCTCTGGCCATGTAGATTTGAGGTTCTAAATGCATCTTATGTTTGCTTGTCTGTTTCTTCTTCTGCACTTGAATTTTTTTTCTATAATTTTATTAAATAGGTTCTCTGCTTTTAGTTTTTATACCAATCTTTCTTTAATCACATTTGATTCATTCTTGAGTTTCTTCTCTTGCTTGTACCCAGTTGCCTGATTACGTAGTCCTACTTATTTCTGGTGTTTGTTTGTTTGTTTGTTTTCCTTTACTGATGTTTGAACGTGGCACTTCATCTTCCTTGCCCTCCACCTCTGGTCATCTTTCTTTCACTTGGTTGACTCTATTGATAATGCTTTCCAGTGTGTCATTTGATTCATTGAGTTTTAAGCTTTTCTTTGGCAACATTTCTAAACTTTTCCTTGAAATTTTTCCTCCTCAAGTTCTAGAGTTGTCCCCCAAAACCATCCTGGTCAGGTCTGTCACAGCAACAGCGTGGTCTCCGGCACCAATTTCTATCCTAGTTTTCAATCTGCTGTGATAAACACCATGGCCAAAAGCAACTTGGGGAGTAAGGACTGACTTCATCTTACTATTGTTCTTTAAAAGATAATATGTTGGCGGGTGACCGAGGCAGGCTAGTCCAGGCAGAGGCTGCCACCAGAACGGGTGTAGGTTCCACGCGGCGAGTGGCAGAGCTGGCGGGTGAAGTTGGTGGACAAAAGGCGTACAGGACATAATAAATAGACGTAAAGGTAAACATAAAGCTGAATATTTATTACTTAAAGAAGAGGGAGACAGAGAGACATGGAGTCAAACATAGAGAGAAACAGAGACACGTGTGCACACGCCAAGAGGAGGGGGGACAGAAGAGAGAGAGTTAAGATGGCGATGAGGGAGGTCAGAAGTGGCTGGGAGTGGGCATGGTTAGTCCTTAAAGGGACCAGAGCATAAGGAATAACACTTACTACTCTCAGATAGCTATCTGTCCCTGAGGAAAGTCAGGGCGAGAACTCAAGGCAGGAACGGAAGCAGAAACCACGGAAGAATACTATCTGCTGGCTTCTTCTGCATGGCTTGCTAGCCATGTCTGTCTGTTGGCTTGTTCCACAGGGCTTGTTCAGCCTGCTTTCTTTTGTCACCCAGGACCACCTGCCCTGGGGCAGCACTGCGCATGGTGAGCAGGGCCCTCTCATATCAATTATCAATCAAGAAAACATACCACAGGCTTGCCCGCAGGGTAGGTGCATTTCCTCCCCTGAGGTTCCCTCTTTGAAAATGGCATCAGCCTGTGTCAAGTGGACAGAAAACTGTCCAGCCTGGTCCTGGCTTATAGTCATCTGTTTATACCTTCTTTCAGGTTAGCCACCATTTTTACTAGTAAGCTTTAAAATGGTTTTGCTCATTTTTAACAACTGTGACTTTAGTAATTGAAGAGTCTCTTGCCATTTCAGGTTTCTGGCATTTTTTCCTTTTCCTGTTAAAATTACTCTATTAGGTAGGATCTCATATACCTGAGTGTTGTCTTAAATTTCTAATCCGCCATCTCCCAAGCATTAGGATTACAGACCTGCAGCACCATATCCAGTTTTAGGAGGTGCTGTTTAGGGCTCTGTGCATGTGAGGCCAGCGCTCTGCCAAAATACATCCCCAGCCCCACATTCTGTTTTCAAACATTTTTAAACCTAAATTAAACATTTTCCACTACAGTTACCTCTCTCTCTCTCTCTCTCTCTCTCTCTCTGTGTGTGTGTGTGTGTGTGCGTGTGTGTGTGTGTGTGTGTGTGTGTGTGTGCACGCACATGTGGGCATGGGTGCGCCACAGCACACGTGGAAGTTAGAGAGAGGGCAGCTTGTGGGGAGTTAGTTCTCTCTTTCCATCAAAGCTCAGATCTCCAGTCTTAGCAGCAAGATCCTGCTGAGCTTTTTTGCTGGCCCTAAATTTGTAAGCTACCAAAGTATGGGTTTCATAATGGCATTTTCATATTTGCTTTGTTCTCATTCAACCCTTTCCCTACTGCCCTGCTGTGTGCTTTTGCTGATCCCTTTTCCTAAGATAGTTTTTCTGCTTTTATTTTATGTATTCCATCACCTGCCCCTCTTCCTTCCCTTTCTATCTCTCCTTCCCCTCTAATCATCCCTTTTCTAACTTCATCACTGCCATATATATGTGTGTATATATATGTATGTGTACGTATTATATGTGTATACATATATGTGTATATATGTAGACATAGATTTTAATTGTATGTTCTGCATATGAGAACAAGACTATATCCTCTCTTTAATGTATATATGTATGTGTATATATGCCACATGTATGTGTGTAGACATATGTGTATATAGAGAGACATAGAGATTTAATTCTACATTCTGCATATGAGAAAGAACATAGACTATATGCTCTCTTTAATGGATATGTGTTTGTATATATATGCCACACACATGTGTATACATATATGTGTATATATGTAGACATACACAGATTTAATTCTACATTCTGCATCTGAGAGAGAACATGGACTATGTGCTCTCTTTAATGAAATGTTGTCCGCAAGGCAAACTGGGGATTTATCATTGAAGCAGGAATGAAAGCGTAAGAGGAGACCCGTGCTGTGGGATGTGTGCCAGGTAGCAAAGGATGCCTTAAGCAGAAATGTTTGAACTGAGTGCAGCGGTTCTATGCCTGCTGCCTGCAACCAGCAGGCAGGACGAGGCAGGAGGCGTGCCTTGAGTTCCAGGTTAGCCCGTACTACAGTGTGAGAGTCCATCTCAAGAAACAAAGTAATTTTCCGGCCCTTCCTATTAGAGATTGCTTCCTGCCGCGCGCACTCAGACACCTGACGCTTTCTAAATACGCACGCGCCCCACCCAGTCCATCTCAACTGCAAATGAGCCTCTCCAGCACAAGAGAAACCTGCACGGTTTACCTTGAACACAGCTGTCATAATGAGCTTTCCTGTACTTTGAATCACTGATTCCTGATGAAGCCTCACAGCCCAGCATAAAACAGCCTGCACTGTGACCCAGCAAGTGTCCGAAGAACCTGGTTCCATATACTCTTCGTCCAGCCTCCCTCCAGCTTATTTTAAGAAAGGGAGCGGGGAGAAGAAGGTTTCATTTATAAAAGTTCCAAGGAGCCAATATAAAAGTATATAAAAATCCCTTTAAGTTAAAAACAAAACAAAACAAACAAACAAACAAAAATCCTTTAAAGCTTAAAGGGTGTTTCAGGCAGATAAAATAAATGCCGGGTCAGAATGTACTTACTGCAGGTAAGAGGAAATTCATGTCTGCTAAATGTGCTAAACACACAAGTTTCTCCTTAAGATAGTCATGGTTTGAATGATCACGCTGCATAAAAGACCTGTTAATTTCATGTTTAAAAAAAAGTGTGTGGCCTAAACCGGCAATCTTCTGATAAACTGCCTTTGCTTTGAGGGGCCACAGGAAAAGGACAGCCGGAAGACATGAAGCCAGCGTGCTAGTCCAGGCCCGAAAGCCCCGGACTTAGGCAGCTCCACCAGGAGGATTGCTGTGAGTTCTGGTCCAGTGTGAGTCACACAGTGACAGCCTTGAAGTTTCCCAAGGAAAGCAGTGAAGGACAAAGAACCAGTCAGGGCCAAGACCATTGTCATCCCTCTCCTGAGGTCTCAGTTCAGGATTATTTTCTTTCAAGCCACAGGAAGATTTCAACCGGACAGTGTGGTATATGTAGCAAGTTCTAGGCCAGCCGAGGCTTCATTTTATGAGGCCTTTTATATATAAGGGAGGGGGGAGAGATGACTTAATGTTAGCATGCATTGCTCCTCCAGAAGACCTGAGTTCAGTTCCCAGCACCCACATTAGGTGACTCATAACCACCTGCAATTTTAACCCCAGAGGGATCCTATGCCTCTGGCACACATCCACACATGCATACACGTGATCTACAAGTAAACCGTAAATCTTAAAAAAATAAAAACAAAACGGAAAAGATTAAAGACACAAACACAATAAGACAGTCCCTGAAATAAAATTGCATAGAAACCACCCTCCACTCTCCGTAAAGGAAACAAAAACTGTTGTTAACGAAGCGACATACTTTCAGGATATTTCCCAACACAGTTTAGTCTCAGTTAAAGCCACATCCGATACTAAACGGGAGGCAGTACCCACAGTGACTCTTCACTAATAGCCAGAAGAAGGTGGTTCTGTGTGAGCCTTTCAGGGTCACTGAGGGCCGCGCTGTTGATGGAGCATGCTGCTGCATCTCCTAGGTTTTCTTCATACACCTCAACTAGCTTTTTCCTCCTTTTTAAAACTTTGTCTATTTTGACGCCCTGGTGGGGATGTCGCTCAATTGGTACAGGACTTGTCTAGCATGCATGAAGTCCCGCATCCCTAGAACAGGTGTGATGATGTAGGTGTACTTTTAGGACACGGGAGGTTGAGACGTAAGGATCAGAAGCCTCAGACTGTCCTCAGTTACACAGTCATTTCCTTATGAGAGTGGGATCATTGTATTTTGCAGGGAGATAGATGGTTCTCTGGAAGCAAAATGAAAATCTTGTGTTGTAGCCATTGCTAATACCGTGACCATCTTTCTGTGGTGATAGCGTTAGCTTCTTGAGGAATAGGGGAGGTTACAAAGTAAAGATGCATATTGCAGACAAGGAGAATTTTATTTTTTTAAGGATCTCCCTGTGGAGTCCTGTCTGGTCTGGAACTCATGGTGTTGAATGGTCATGAGCTTGTGTTGGTCCTGCCTCTGCCTTTTGTATGTTTTATGAAAGTCAGATGCATCACAACAGGGATGAGCAAAATCCCCTGAAAAATTGTGTGTGTATTGTTCTTTAAAAAGATAATGGGTTGGGATGCCCCAAGCGGCCTGCGAGCCAGTCAGAGGCTGCCGCCAGAGCAGTGTTCCCTGGGCAAGCGGCAGAGTCAGGCGGCTGGATGCGGTGGACAGCAGAGTAAATGGACATAAGGCTATACATAAAGCTAAACATTTATTACTTAAAGAAGAGGGAGACATTTATTACTTAAAAAGAGAAAGACAGAGAGACACAAAGACAAACAGAGAAAAACAAAGACACGTGTGCACACGCCAAGGGACGGACAGAAGAGAGTTAAGATGGCGACCTTGAGGTCAGAAGTGACTGGGAGTGGGCGTGGTTAGTCCTTAAAGGGACCACAAAGGAATAACAGTGTGTGTGTGTGTGTGTGTGTGTGTATGTATACATATGTGCACGTGGTGGGTGTGAAGTCGGGACAATTTATAGGAGTTGGTTTTCTCTCTCCACCTGTGTTCCTAGAGATTGAACTCAGATCAGGCTCCCTGGTAGAAGCTCTTACGCCATCCCACCAGCCCTGAAGGGTCACTTTATAATGCTAAATCAGTAGGTGGTTGCACACAAGTGTGCAAAGATCCTGATTAAAAGGAGATACTGGGTAGAGAGATGGACAAAGGGTAAGAAGTGAGAGAGAGGATGTGTCTGTGGCATTAAGGCCAAGTAGCTTTGCAGGGCAGGAAGTTAAATTAATAAATCCTGCTGTGTGGTAGACTGCATCTCAAAGCAAAAATGAGGCTCTCGGCAGGCTTAAAGATAAAATTTTCAGGAAATTTTTTTTACAGAGTTCCCGAGTGAGTTCAATATTTTAGAAGCTCTGCTCTCTATGATCAAATGGTATTTTCACACAGCCAAGGGGAGAAGCCAAGAAAAGCGCAAAGTCGTCAAATAAGGCCGCGCGAGCCTTTGAAGACTCAGGGCCAAACTGCAGTTAACCCTGTAGCGACAATCCCAGCAGATTGTTCCTATTGTTCCTCTGTGCTGCCGCTCACCTGAGGGGACTTTTCTCAGCCAGCTGAGGACCAGGACAGCAGGCCCAGGGCAGGAGGGAGCTGCGGAAACCCAACAGACACAGAGCCTCAACAGTGGTTACAAGCGCACACATCCTGTGCTTTTTTTTTTTTTAAGCTGCTATTTTAGAAACTAAGCATTACATTGTGGTTGCTTCTTTTCCAGGTTCAAGAAAAGAAAACAGTATGCTCATGAAAAGAGGATCGCTGAGCTGGAGTTAATGACCTTGCACGTGTGGGCTCTTTTATTTTTTTTTTCCTGGTTTAAAAAACAAACAGAAAAAAAAAGTGGTTAAAGAGCAAGGGAAGTCCTTTGTCTGTCTAGTGTCCTGAGCTGGGCCCAGAGGGAGCCAAACAAAAGACCTCACCTCACAGGAAGCCCTGAGAGCAGAGAAACGGCTGTCTTGCTGCCCAGTTGGGAATCACGCTTTGCGGTTTCAGTTAATTGGTGTCTTCATAGGTGATTTTGCTCAATCTTAAGTTTTAGTATAACTAGGCTATTTCCATATGCTTAATTAGAAAAAGCCATTTTAAGATGGGTAGTGATGGTGCATGCTTTTAACTCCAGCATTAGGGAGGCAGAGGCAGGCCGATCTCTCTGAGTTCTAGGCCAGCTTGGTCTACAAGAGCTAGTTCCAGGACAGGCTCCAAAGCTACAGAGAAACCCTGTCTCAGACAAACAAGAAGGCCGTTTTAATTTGGGAAATGTTCTAGTCTGTTTTATGTGACTGTAACAGAATACATCAAGTCACGTAATTTATAAAGAGAAGAGATCTGGCAGGTAGGATGGCACTGGTCTGGCCACCCTGTTCTTGGGAAGTAGAGGCAAGATCAGTAGTTTCAGGCCATCCTGGGTTACATGAGACCCTGTCTTTAATAAAAGAAAAGAAATGAGCTGTATTGGCTTAGGCTTTGGGAGCTGAGGGGTGACTTCTGTGCGGTTTGGGCTATCATAGTGTGATGGGCACATCACAAAGAGCTGGTGTAGGTGAACACTAGAATCCTTTCTAATCTCACAATACTATTCTTTCTATTCCGAGAAGCCCATTGCCATGGCCTTATCTAACCTGTTACCTCCCTGCCTCTCAGTACCGTGAACATACGAAGCTAAAGATTAAGTTTCCAACACCGGAGCATTGGGGAGACACATCCCAACCACAGCAGAAAGCCCAGGGTTTTCTTTTGGCTTTGAAGACAGTCTCTCTCCACCACTGGGTTACTCCACAGAATACCTCAGTTTCGTGGTACATACCACGGTAACCCCTATTTTCATCCTGAGCCCTGCTGTCACCACACAGTACATTGCTTAAGGCTCCTGCTTCCTGACAGCTGAGGGTGAACAGCAACCAGAACAGAGGGCCACCTGGTAGACTAAATTAGATTCTTGAACTGCATTAAGAAATTCTTAAGATAGCCAGGTAGAGAGGCATGCCTGCAATCTTAGAACTCGGGATGTTGGGGAAGTCAGCCTGGGCTACATAGTGAGACTGTCTCAAGAACAAAATAAAACATTTACTTCCGGTGGTACTTAACAGGCATTAAGAGGTCTTGACTGCAACACTGTGACCGACAGGTAGTGGTTCCTTTGGCAGAGTTGGAAGAGAGGGACATTAGAGCTACATCATAAGTCCCACCCCCCAGTGTGGTAGTGGTCTGCACCATGACAGCTTCCTATGGCTGCTCTGACAGATCGTCATAAACGTGGCTGGAAAAACAACAGAAAGATGTTCTTACATAGCTCTGGGGGGGGGGGGGGTCAAAAGTCACAACACTGTATCTCCTCTGAAATGAAGGTCTTGGTGGAACTTTGTTCCCTACAAATACTTGGGAAGTGAAACAGTTGCTTGCTGCTTTCAGTTTCGGATAGCTGCGGACACACTCTGGTGTGTGGCCGTTTATTTATTTATTGAAGCAAGGTCTCCTGTAGCCAGGCTGGCCTTAAACTCCCGATCCTCCTACCTCTGCTTCTCAAGCGCCTGGGATAACAACCGTGCACCTCCACACCCGGCTGACGTTTCCCTCTATCTAAAGGCAAACAGTGGCTCAGAGAATAAAAATGCTCGTCGTGCTAATGTGAGGACCTAAGTTCAGATCCCTAGCTAAGGTGTGGCTAGCTGAGCATTCATATAATTCTTGCACTGAAGGAGGTGGGGCACGGGGGTCAGCCAGCCTAGCCAAAAAACAAGCACCAGTTCAGTGAATAGCCCTATCGGGGGATAAGATAGATAAGATAGACACCTGATCCCTCCAGTGGCCCCCAAAGACACGCACCCCTCTGCATACGTGTATGCATACACATGTAACACACACAAGAGCAAATGATGGCAGCAACAACCAGAACAGTGCTATTTTCAGCCTTACTGAAAAGATAATAAAATGTATGTTTCGATGCAATCAAAAAGAGGAAAGCAGGCAAGAGCGATGGGTCAGCACTAGAATAATTGTTGCTCTTAAGGAGGATCTGGGTTCGATTCCCAGCACCCATAAGATATCTCACAACCATCTGTAACTCCAGTTTCAGGGGATCCTACGCCCTCTTCTGACTTCTGCAGGTACCAGGCATGTACATGCTGCACAGACATGTGTAGGCAAAGCATTCATACGCATAAAATAAGTAAAAAGAAAAAAGGAGAAAGCAACAAAATAAAGAATATAAAATATGCAACGGTCCAAATGGCCCTCTCTAGCCTCTTATATTTTTAAGATGATGTCTATACGGGTGGGAAGTAGTATATGCACATCACTGTGGGTGCCCAAGGAGGCCGGAAGAGGATGTTGAGTCCCCTGGAACCAGAGATAAGGGTGGTTATGAGCTGCTGCTGTGGATGCTGGAAACCAAACTCGGGTCCTCTGCAAGAGCAGAGGTGCTCTCAGCGGCCGACCCTCCCATCTCTCCAGAGCCAGAACAGCCAACTCTTACGCAGGTTTTCTGTCTGTTTGTTGTTGTCGTTTTAAGTAGCGAGCATCGACTGAAATACTTTAGATAATGTGTATTGATGACTTTTCTCGTGGCAGTGACAAAAATCGCGGACACATAGAACCTAAGGGAGGAAGAGTTTAGGTGGCTCAGTCTCAGGACTGGGAGGCAGCTCCTGAGCAGACAGACAGGAAGCAGAGAGCAATGAAGGCCAATGCTCAGCTTCCCCCTTTATTCAGTCCAAACCCCCAGCCAGTGGAATGGTGCTGCCAGGTTTAGGGTGGGGCATTCCACCTCATTGATCAGCGGCGAGTCTCCCTCACAGACAGACCGGAGGTGTGTCTTCTAGGTTATTCTCCATCCTGTCAAGCTGCCAATCAATATCAACTATCGCAATAGATTACTTCATTGAATTTTCATAGGTCTCCTAGCAAATTAGTTATGGTTATCGTTTCCATTCAACAGATAACCGACTACTTATTAATAATTTCCTGGTGATTGGCAGAACCCAGCAGACCGATTAGAGAATGCCCTTATACATTATGCTAGGTTACCTCCTGTTTCTGTTTATTTCTTTTTCATTAAAAATAAGTGGCTGGTCAGAATGAAGAATGAAGCAAATATTGATTCTCTCTTGCTGGGTGAAACTCGCTCCAGATTTTGTAGTTTAAAACAACAGTTGCTTTGGTTCTTCATACTTAACCAAGGCAAGGCTCAGCAGAGAGGCTTCATCTCTGCTTCCCTCCTCCGCAACACAGCTATCCTGGCAGGTGTAGGCAGGGAAGTGATGAGTGTGTTGGTTCTGGCCGCCTTCTGGGCTCAGCCAGAGAGGCCTTCTTCACAGTGTGATGGAGGGCTCATTTCCAGGAGGCCACCTTGGAGAACACATAGCGTCCCCTCTGCCACAATCCCACAATCAGCCCAACTGAAGCGGCAATTGTCGCCTCTTGATGAAGAGTGTGTGTGCTGGCTTGGCTGTTACAGACTGAGAATGTATGCTGTGTCACAGACACCTTCATACATGCATGAATTTGACAGGAAATAGGAAAATGCAATCACAAGGTTAAGGGGGGGAGGTTATTACTGCCAATGTAGGTCAATGATGGTACCTCTGTGTTCGCATATATGAGACCCTCAGGGTCAGCCCCCAGCACCTACCCCAACCCCAGAAAGCTAATTTTAAACTTTCAAAAGAATTTAAAATTTAGAACATAGTATTTGGCCTGGCCGAAGGTGTGTAATAAATTAGGTTAAGATTTTTGAACATCGTGAGCCTTTGAAACAACACAGAAAGTGGAATGTGGAATGAGAGGGCAGTAAACACATGGTTTTGTGTGGTTTAATAATTACAGAGATAAGAAAAATGTCAGCCGGGCATGTGCACACCTTTAGTCTCCGCAACAGGGAGGCAGAGGTAGCTGCATCTCTGTGTGTTCCAGGCCAGCCAGGGCTCCACAGGATATCAGAGCTATATCTTGTGCACACATGTGCACCCATTTGAAGTTAGCATTGTTTTTGGAGACAAGGTCTTTCTATGTAGACTTAAAGGCCTAGTACTTGCTATGTGACCTAGGGTGGCCTTGAACTTGTGGCAGTCCAAAGCTTCCTAAGTACAAGAATTACAAACATGCACCATCATACCTGGCTTTGTGTGTTCCTTTGATGCACTTGCTTCAGTGTGTAGTATTGTGGTAATTAGTAATTTTAACATATTACATGACTTAAATATGCCACAAGTTCCATTAATCATAAATGCAATCTATTAAAAAGGACTAATAAGACATGGGGTTGTTCTGCTTTATTACATTTAGGGTACTAGATAATATTTATAAAGGATGTTGAGAGCTGGCATGTTGGCACACACCTTCAGCCCCAACACTTCAGAACTGTAGGGAGGAGTTCAGGAGTCCAAAGTCCCTCCTGGTTGCAAATAGAGTTCAAGATCAGTCTGGATTACACGCGATCCTGTCTCAAAAACAAAACAAAAGTCACCGAAATAAAGACAAAAGTTGAATAATATTTAGTTAAGAATAGTCGTCTGGCCCTTCAGCATTTAGATTTATCAGGCTGCAGAGGAGAACCTGTACTATTACTTGAAAAAAAAAAAAACGGACTAGGCAATCAGCAGACACAAATGTTAAAAAAGAAAAGTTGAGGTTCAAAGCATATATAAATAGACTGCAAACTCCAATGTAAAGTCTATTATAAAATGATGTGGCACCTGATGCAAACTGTTGGCAGGGTGCCCTTGCGCATTCAGGAGGCAGCCCACTTTTGTACTACTCCGGTGTTACAAGTTGCTGGTACTGGGAAAAGTATCCGGAGAGAATTCTGTGGTCTGTCGATTTCTAAAGAGAGGGAAACCCACATTTACCTGGACACATATTCAGAGGTACGGGGACATTCTCCATGTGGTGACTATCAGCTCGGGCATTAGCACTCCTTCCTTGGCAAAAATTGGCTCATGAGTGGGATGTTGAGAGAAAAGGAAGCAAGGAAGTTTAAATGTCACTGGACCCTGTACCTCCCCCAGGGGTCACCACAGGTAAATGTGTGGCATGGAGGAGTCCTGTGGGCGGGAGGTGAGGATTGAGAGGGAAGGTTCCATCTCACCCCGGGGTCAGAATTCAGGTGATCCGGATCCAGGCGAGAATAGGTGCTGACCATGTGTGGAGAAAGGCAGGCCCTATACACCGTGGTAGGAGCGTCAACTAGAGCAGCCGCTCTGGAAATCAGTCTGGAAGTTTCTCCAAAACCTAGAACTGGAACTGACATGCGCTCCAGTTGTTTCACTCCTGCAGATAGCCAGAAGGACCACAGAGACACTGGGACCTCCACAGACAGTCTGGGTGTCCATCCACAGATAGCCAGAAGGACCACAGAGACACTGGGACCTCCACAGACAGTCTGGATGTCCACCCACAGATGAATGGATAAGGACAGTGTGTTACATACACACTCTGCTGTGAGGAAAAATGAAATCATGAAATGTGTAGATAACTGGTCAGGGCTGAGAAAATACACTGAATATATTTTAATCTACTCAGTTTTGGACACCTAGAAAGCACCTTTTGTCTTCTATGTGGACTCTAGCTTCAATTTTTTTTTTTGTTTTGTATGTTTAACCTTGCAGGTACATTTAGAAGCCAGGAGCTAAACAGGTCACTGGGAGTGACTGCTTTAAGGGCTAGGAGGTAGTAAAACAAAAGTAGGAAAAGGGATACTGGGGTGGAAATATTTCAAGGATGGAGTGAGGTGGATGATGGAGGGGAAATAAGAAGTGGAGAGGACGGGCAAATGAGGGGTCAGAGAGGGCTTCACCAAAGCCAAGGGGGCATGATAAAGCTCTGTGTAAGCGTATGATCTTCCAACCCAAGGAGGGCAGGAGATGTGATTAGAGGGGATAGATGGCAGGTGGCATGGAAGCAGAAGGGGAGAATGACTCAGAGTTAGAGGTTTAAGTGGGAATGGAAGATTAGGGTAGGGAGTAGGCTAGTCCAAACTAAGGATATATGGAGAAACCTAATTGAAATCTACCAGTTTATAGGATGCTTTAAAAAAATGTGTGTGCATGTATGTGTGTGTGTGCATGTATGTGTGTGTGTGCGTGTGTGTGTGTGTTCTGCAAGCACAATGCTTCCTAGAAGATATGGGTAATTAAGTGAAAGCCTCAGTGCCAGGCACTGGATTTTTTTAAATATATAAATTACCAGTCAGGGAGGCCCCAGAGGCCATTGCTCTTGGTTGCCCCCCATATCTAGATGGTAAGAGCCTGTTGCTGAAGATGCCACACACTTTTGATGCAGAACATAGAGAAGCCAATCTTAAACTGACCATGACGCTCCCTTCCTGTTGGCTAGTTATAGTGCCAGAAAGTCCTCTGCAGGGTGCTGGGGGAGAAAAGACATCAATAGGCTTACCCAGCTCTAGACCCTACATGCTACAATACTAACATTCCTGGCCAGATGTGCCCAGATGTGCCCATGATGCAATACTAGCATGGCAGTTATAGCGGTAGCCAACTGCTTTCTGATTGGTTATGAGAACAATTCCACAGGAGAAATTTATACTTGGTACTGTAAACATGGCCAAAATGTTCTCTCTCTCTCTCTCTAATCTCCAGCCCCTTGCCCAACTTGCAGACTGTACCATAGCGGGTAGTGTGTAGAGCAGGCATTGCACCACAGTCCTGGAGATGGAATCCAGGTCACCAGGCTTGTTGGCAAGTACCTAGCTCACTAAGCAATCTCACCAGCCCCAAACTGCCTGCCTTCTAAATATTTGTATTTATGGCCATAGATTAATATTTCTTTGGACTTTAATCAGAGAAGCTTCTTTTCGCAGTGTGTGCTGGTTAACGTATAAACTCATAAACTGATCAAAGCACCGGGTCTGTGTAACTGTAATGCTCAGCTGCCGATGGGTCATCTGTATCAACCTCTATTCCAGGGTCAGGAAGCACCTCATGAGAGGGGACAGGAAGGGGGGACAGTGACTGGGTGGCCAGGAGAGATGTGAAATGCTGACTTCGGGATATGCCATGGCTTTTGACAAATACACTTAGAGCAGCTGTGGTTACTTGCACAAGATCAAGCTGGTCAAAATTCCAGCAAGGATGGGGAACCCTCCCCCCAAAAGAGGAGGAGGAGAAACTCTCTATAGTTGTTGGCTGCTGAAGGGGGGAAAGCCAATCTCCTTTGGGGAAGTGATAGGTTGCACCTGCCCCAATAGATGACCCATCCCCACGTGCATATGGACAGCTAATTAGAATCAGAGTAATTTTTATTCTATTTTTATTAACTGGAAGTTATATTTAAAATGGGAGAAAAGGCATGCTGTTGGGAGTGAGACGGGTTAGGTGGGGTACTGTGAGAAGTTGGAGAGAGCTAGTGGTGGATGGATATGATCCAAATGTGCTGTATAATGAATAAATTTTGATAATAAAAGATATTTCTTAGGGGGATAATACTGAAGAATTGTAACTGGGCTGGTAGCATGCTTTGCAGCTGCTCTGGAATCTAAAGCAGGAAAATTGCAAATTAAAAGCCTGCTTGGGCTAGAGAAGAAAGATTGTGAACTATTGTTCTGGGGGTGTTGAGCTGCCTAAGGGAGAGGAACAACGGCTGCACTTCTGGGCATCTCTGCTGTGGTCCTGTCACGGTGGCCCTAGACAAGGTCTGGGCATCACAGAGCTGTTCAGTTACAAAGATAAACAGCAGACAAAGAACCACAGACTTTGAAGGACCCCAACACCCAATCAATGTAAGACTCAGCACCCCAGGAGACTGTAAACCGAGCAAGTGAAAAGTCACAACTCACTACCATTAAACTCGGAAAGAGAAAAGGGCACTGCCGTCATAATTACAGGCAGTTTTGAAAGAATTGCGTTCAATATAAAAACCAGTTTATGTTCACCAAAAAAATAGGCCCTTTAGTCAGCGCAGATGGCAAAGTCAGAGGATAACTAATCTCTGCCGGAAATGACCGTGAGAGTCAGCTAGAGTCGAGCTAGAGTCGAGCATGGCGGCCGCAGGTGGAAAGGGGACACTTTGTTTTTCTGCATAACGTAAGTTCTAACGTAGCCCAGGTTGACCTCCAACTCACTCTGTAACCATAATTTACCTGGAACTCTTGCTCTACTAGTCCGTACATCCAGAATGCTGGGATCACAGATGTGTGCCCTTGTGCTGGGTGGTGGTTTTGTTTGGAAAAAATACGCATTTACATGCGCATGCGCTAGATTTCTAACACGGCTCCTAGGGATGGGAGCTTGTAAAGTGAGTTTTGTTGCTCTGATTTTGTTTTGTTTTCTTTAGGCTCAGCTCTGACTGGCAGCCCAACCTCCTAAAGGACAGGCACTCCCCTCTCCGTGTAGCTTTGTCTTCCTTTACTTCTCTCTTCTCCGTGAGGGGAGCTTCAAAGGCAACTTTGTGGAATTCTTGATTTATACAATCGAGGGACTTATTATCATAAAGCACTCCCCAGTTCCGTGGTTTTTCCAAGTAAGACAGTCTTCTCAAAGACGCCGCCATCGCCTTACTGCGTGACTAAGATCTTTTGTCTGCGGTTGCGCAACGGGTCTTGGCATCAGTAAGGCAGTTTGGGATGATTCAACAACTTTCTCCCACCTCTTGCACAACAGCAGGGGGGAGCGGGCTGAGTCAGTTGGACAAAAAGCAACAGGTCTTAAGCGAACTACTGTAATACTAGCGGCCCTCACACTACATACTTATGGTACCATACAATTAGTAGATAGCTATAAAGGGAAACTAATTGTCTGTGTGTCAGAGTTCAGGGAAATGGGGAGGCAAAGCTTGCACCATTTTCCACAGCTGTCGTACATACCATAGCAAAACTGGAGTATCCTACAATTCCTAACTTTCAGCTGTTGTCCTAGGCTTCTACTGTGGACCTCTGGCTCCCACGGGCCTAGCTGGTCTTGTTTAATGCTGGTAGATCGCTGTTCCGTTGCAAAGAGCTTTCCATGTATTAACCGAGGTCATCTATCTGCAAGATGCACACTCAACGTAAGTACTGGTCTGATTCGCAGGTGGGAAAACCAAGGCCTAGCGATACTCGGAAGATGTGAAGGGAGCGCGTGGTTGTAGAGCCGCACGGGGGGTGCAGAACTGCCTGTGATGGTTTACCGCGATCCAAGCAGTGTGGCTCTGATCCCCGCTCTAATTTCTCTGTAGACTGGTGGGGGTTATGGACCAGCATGCTGGAGAGTGGGAAGAAAATCAACCCATGAGCCATACTATCATTATTTCAGAAAACCTCGGGAAAAATACTGTGACGCGCTTCCTGACCAGCAGGAATGGATGACCACAAAATCAAGAATCCTTCTCAATCACAATTTATTAGAGCTCCTTGATTGAAAGAGGGAATGGGGAAAAGGGATGACGAGAGAGAGCGAAAAACCCAAAGACAGTCGCTTTTCTAGGGTGAGAGGCTCGAATGCTGATTGGTTGATGTCATTCTGCTAGGGCCCAAAGCCACAGGACAGGTCAGGAAACCAAGTCTCTGAAATGCAAACAAGGCTCCAAGCAAACTGGCCTAAGGCGGCAACATCAAAGGATTTGTATACCTCCAGGCTGTAGGACTATCTCGCCAAGGCGACATCCTGGCGGCTCCCTACAAAATACCAGTCCTGCTTCCAATGGTTCATTGCTCTTTCTCTTGCATTCTTTGCTTCCTCTACCCCCTGTGGGTTGATAACTGCAGAGTGGTGGCCCCTGACCCAGAGCTGAAGGTCTCTTGTGCCGAACAGTGTGCTCATGTGCAGGAGGAACTTAAAAGTTCCAGAGAGAGGCACACATATAATGAACTTTCAGTTCTTAAAGTAAAATGTGGGAAGCGCAATTTCATTCTTCTAACATATTGACAGTTTTCCTGTTACATCTGTTCTTGGTTTTGCTTTTGTCAAGACTTTAAAAGAAAGACTTGTCTACACTGTTAGCTACTGACTGCATTTGTACTAATGGTCAAAGTGCTATGTGGTTATTGTAACAACAGAGCTGTTGTGGGAGCTGGGGGTGGGGGGATGATGGCTCGGGGCTTGTTAATGCCTGCTGCTCTTGCTGAAGACCCGAGGGCAGTACCCATGCTGTGCAGCTCCTCACCTCCTGTATCTAGCAACACCTCCAGGGCATCCAGCGCTGCTGGCCTCCACAGACATTTACACACGTGTACACACAGCCACACAGACCCAAAGACATAAAATAATCTTTAAAATAAACAGAAGAGCCGGGTGGTGGTGGCCCACGCCCTTAATCCCAGCACTCAGGAGGCAGAGGCAGGCGGGTCTCTGTGATCTGGGAATTCGAGTCCACCCTGGGCTACAAGAGCTAGTTCCAGGACAGCTAAGGCTGCTACACACAGAAACTCTGTCTCAAAACAATAAAATAAACAGAAGAATACAAATTTGCATAGATTGATAGCATTTTCTTTGGGTCAGAAATTTAAATGTAAATAGGAATCCACAAATAACTGGAGGGAAACATTGGTCAATTCACGCAAAAATCTCAGGAGTCCAAAAAGGACTCAAGGCATAAAATACTATCTAGCATGACAAAGGAAAATCTCATGCACTAAACCATATAGAAAACTTTATCATAAAAGTGGGCCACAAAAAACTAGCAGGGCTTAGTAGCAGAGGGGGAAAAAAACAACAGTTGTAAGAAATAGCTCCTTAAAATACTCTGCAAAGGTCTAATTCAAGTCAATAAGTAAGTTGAACTAAACAGACTCTTGGCAAAGGACATGAATACCAAAAAGCACATTCAAATGTTTTTAATTTAATAAAAATACTGGTTTAGAGAGACTGCTCAGTGGTTAAGAGAAATTATTGCACAGCCATGAGGCCCTGAGTTCAGATGCCAGCACCAAGGAGCTGTGTGGAGCTGTGTGGAGCTGTGTGGAGCTGTGTGGAGCTGTGTGGAGCTGTGTGGAGCTGTGTGGAGCTGGAGGTGTGCTTTGCAGCACTCTGGAGACTCCTCGTGGTGTGGGAGCAGACAGGAGGCTCTCTGGGGCTGCCGTCTGTCAGTCTACTGAAAAACCAAAAAAAGCACATACTCCAGGTTCAGCGAGAGACCCTGCCTCACAGAAACCAAGTCGGGCCTCTGGATTAGGATGTTCCCACCAGTCTTAAACACAAATGGCCTCTCTATGACCAAAATTATCCTAACCAATACATCTAACACGCATTTACCCAAGTGCAATCTCACCGTGTGTGTGTGTACATACTCCTTCAGACTGCTTTCCTCACTAAATAGGACATAAATATCTTTCTTAAGCCCTGCTGGGGTTTGGCTTTTGTTTTGCTTTTAATACGGGGCCTCTCTATTCTGCTCAGGCTGGCTTTGAACTCCTGAAACCTCAGTGTTCCTCCGGACTCAGCCAGTGTACTGCAGGCATACGCCTCCAAGCCCAGCTAAGCAAACATGTTAGCTCCGGGTCGTAGGTTGTAGAAGGGAAACTTCAAAGTCATCTCTTTCCCCTGCAGGTTGCTCGCCGTTTTCCCTGTTACAAAGAGCACCTGTAGCATGAATATTTGTGTGTCTGTATTAATGTATGTGGAGGACTAATTCCGAGTGGGACTCCTCAGTTAAAAAGTCTGAATAGCAGAGTGTAGCGGTACACGGTGATAGATCTAGCGTTTAAGAAGCACAGGCGGGAGCAATGAAGGGCGGGCGGGCTGGACTCCAGAATGAATTTCTGGCTAGCCTGTGGTGGAGCCGCCCACTATGATGGGAGAATATTCTGGGTAAAGTGTAGCTTGCACTTTTCTGTGAACACCCAGACCTCGGAACAGGCGCACGCTTTCCCGAACCAAGCCCACGAGAATGGATGAATATCCTAAGGGTTGAAACACACAGATACAAAGAGACCTTGCTCATTCACCAAAGAGTAAATGGCAACTTTATTAAACTCAAGTCGGATATATATATATATATATATATATATATATATATATATATATATACTAGGGGACTAGGGGGCAAAAGGGCAAAGCCTCCTCCCATCAGGAGCAGTGGAAGCTGCGGGAGGCAGGCGTGGCAGGCGTATAGGGCGCTAGGCTGGAACCTTGCTTACAGGTGGAATTACCATAACAAAAGAGGGCCAAGTTCTTTCTAAGCTAAACCCTCAGGCCAGTGCAAGAGCAGAAAAGCCAGGGAGCCAGAGGTAAAAGGGCTCTGCAAATCGCCACGAACAAAGGGGAAAAGACCTGGGTACCTACAGTAAAGTGCTCACTTTCCTTGTGACTAGGAAGCAACAGAGGGAGACCAAGGAGCTGGTGTCCAAATGTCCCTTTCAAGGTTACTCCTCCAGTGACCTAACCTCCTCCCGCAAGTTCCCCTTTCGGCAGACTGGTGGCACACAGACCTAGGTGACACTTACCCAGCCCACAGAAACACCTTTCTTTGTCAGTGATTCAGCAGGGGGATTGCACTTAGAATCCTGTGAATGGGAACCAAGCATTCTACCACTGAGTCACATTCCAGGCCCTAACAGTCCTTTGTAAGTTAAAAAACCTCTAGCCAGGCACGGAGGTGCATGTCTTTAATCCCAGTACTCAGGAGGCAGAGGCAGGTGGAGCTCTGTGAGTTCGAGGCCAGCCTGGTCTACATATTGAGTTCTAGGATACCCAGAGCTACATCGTGAAGCCCTGTCTCTATATACAGATAGACATAGACGTGAGAAGTCATGTCACCTGTTACAAATGGATGGAGCTTGAGGACCCTATTGTGAAATAAGACCGGCATGACAAAACAAACCATGTATAGTTCCACTGAAGGCAATGGGAATAATCACATTCATAGAAACAGAAAGCAGAAAGGTGACTGCCACGCCTTATAAGAGGAGAAAACGGAGAGTCATTGAGTTTCAGTTGCGTATGACGATGTACACACAGGGTGAATGCATTTGCACTTGAAGACAGTTATGAGTTGGGTGTGGTAGCTGATGTTTATGGTTTCAGCAAGGGGGTTGGGGGTGCTGGGCAGGAAGGTTGCCTGGACTCTGAACCTTCTGTAGCTACGCAGTGAGTTCTGAGCTAGCCTGGGAAACAGAGTTAGACCTTTTCTCACTCCACCCAAAACACCCTTTGTCCAAACAACAGAGAACAGCTATGTGCTGCACTCTCCTTAAATATGCAAGGCATCCTGTGTTCTAGAACTCACGGCTCCCTGATGCCACATAGAGGGAAAACAGCAGCAACAACAATAACTACAAAACCTCTAGCCAGGCAGTGTGCCGTGTGTCTTTAATCTCAGTACTCAGGTGGCAGAGGCCGGTGGAGCTCTGTGAGTTCGAGGCCAGCCTGGTCTACAGAGTGAGTTCTGGGATAGCCCTCTTCTTGTGCAGGTGTCTCACCAAGGATTTTCTTTGTTGAGGAATCTGTTCAGGTCCTTGGCCACTTTGCTTTTACGTTGTTTATTGTGACATGTGTTCTTCCCACATTCTGTAAACTAGCCCTTTATCAGATATGGCCTCTGCAAATCTTTTTTTTCCCCATCTATTTAGCTTTTTTCCCCCCTCATTCTTTTAGCAATATCTTCTGCAAAAGTAGCGTTTTAAATTTGAACAAAATACAACTTTTCAATTCTATCTCTTAGTAGCATCGGTGAATACTTGGAAAGAGAACACTCAAGATGTCTCATTTTGTCCTTTATGGTGGCTCCTTCCTCTTATCCCAGAACTTGGAAGGCTGAGGCAAATAGATTGCCCTGAGTTTGAGGCTATCCTGGTCTACAATAGTGAATCCCAGGCTAGCATGGATTGCAAAATAAGGCCTTGTCTCCAAGCAAGCACATAATGAGAGAGAGAAAAGAAAAAGGAATGTGTGTGTGTGTGTGTGTGTGTGTGTGTGTGTGTGTGTGTATGAGAGAGAGAGAGAGAGAGAGAGAGAGAGAGAGAGAGAGAGAGAGTCAGTGGTAGAGTGTCGCTTGGCTTGCACAAGGCCCTGGGTTGAATACATGACACTGGAAAACAAAAAACAAACAAACAAACAAAAAGAACCAGACACTTCTTCTAGCAGAATGTAGAATAGTCCCCCCACCTTGGAACATGGTTTACCTATGTCTTACCAAGCTAAAAATGTTCTTACTATGCAATTCAATAAGTATAGCTCTTGGTATTTAATCAGAAGAGTTAAAACAACATGTCTTCACGAGAATATACACATGTGTGTTGATGGCAGCTTTCTCCTCCATCGACAAAGCTTGGCAGCAATCAAAACGTCCTTTAGTGGGGGACTAGTAAACACACTGCAGGTCATCGGCACGATGGGATATTATTCAGCACTAAAAGATAGCTGCTGAGCCATAAAAAAACCATAGACACAAATTACTAAGTAAATGAAGCTAATGTGAAAGTTACCTCCTATGCTATTACAGTTATATGACACCTTGGGCGGCGGAGGAGGACGGAGATAATAAACAATTCAGTAATGTTCAGGGTCTGGGCAGAGGGGCCAATGAAAGCACTCGATGGAAAGTAATGGAGGATTCCTATCACTATTCATTTATCAAGACCCTTACATAAAGCAAAACCTGGAGCCTGGGTGATGGTGACTTACTGATGTTGATGTCCCTGCTAAACAGGGCTCATGGGGCATCACTGACCTGACCGAGACAGCTCCCGCAGCAGACTCCCAAACTTGCCTTGTTTGCATAACAAATGTGCCACTGTGGCGCAGGGCTGTGACAGTGGGGGAGGCTTGTGGGGGCATCTGGGAGATCTCAGCTTCATCTGCTCAGCTTTACTCTGGACCTAAAGCTGCTGTTTACACAGCCTGCTTAAAAAGGGTCCTGATGGCCACTGTGTGCTTTGCGAGCCTTGGAAACTAGGGAAGTGCAAATCAGAACCACGTGGAGAGGCTGCGGAGATGGCTCCTCAGTAGAGCACGCAGTAGAGCGCAGGCTGCTCTTACAGAGTTTGGCGGTCAGCGTCCACATCCACACCAAGCCACTCACAACTGCCTGTAACTCCAACTCCAGGGGATTCGAGGCTCTCTTCTGGCCTCCAAGGGCACTTGCATGACTCTGTGCATGCATACGTGCACAGGCACATGTACGCGCGTGCACACATGTGCATACACACAGACACACACACATCCACACACACAAAAACATCAAGATTTCATCTCATCTCAGTCAGAATTATTAAAGAAAAAAAGATTCTGGTGAGAATGTGGGCAGCCTGGAAAGGCACACTGACACAATGCCAGTCAGTATGTAAATTGGTGCAGCCATTATGAAAATCAGTATGGAGGTTCCTCAAACAATTCAAAAACCTAAACGAAATAGGATTACCATAAGATCCAGCTGCACCGCCCCTGCGGACATGCTCAGAGGTATCTAAGGTCAAAAACTACAGAGACACCTGCATGTCCATGCTTTCTGGGGACACTGTTCGTAAGAGCCACGTTTCGGAAAAAGCCCAAGGGCATGTCAACAGATGAAGGATAAAGAAAATGCACTGTCTCCACAGTGGAGTAGTGCTCAGCCATGAAGAGGAACGAAATGGTGGTCACAGGGACATGGGCGCCACTAGAGCGCATCTTAAGCAAAAGAAGCCAGAATGGCAAATATTGCCTGCATTCCCTTCTCCCTCGTGGATCCTATGTGTTTATACACGTGACGTGAAAGGCGTGTGGGCAGCGGGGAGAACTACCAGGAAAGGAAGAGAAGAGAAAGGAGAGGGTTGGGGATAAGTATGCTCAGAGTACATAGTACATTAGATGGAACATATTAAATATGAAAAATATGACTCTGGACAATGAATACATGCTAACAAAAAGTGTGACAGTCTTTTCTTTCTCCCCCATATCCTTTAATGAATGTGTAAAAATCCCAAAATATAGTCTGTACAAAGAAAAATCATTCCGTCCTGAAAAAGATTATTCTGATCGATGCTATGACAGGAGTGAACCTTAAAAACAACCTGAGGCAAAGTGACACAGTCAGAGAGGAAGCAGCCGTTATTGTTTGGTCCCCAGGAAAGGCAGCTCAGACAGAAAATGGAACGGTTGTTACGGGGTGGGAGGTAGGAAGAATGTGGACTCACTGTGTGGTGGGCAGAGCTTCTCACTGGAGAAGACAAGTAAGTTCTGGAATAGATGGTACTGATGGATGCTCAACTATTTGGACCATTTTTTTTGTTTTGTTTTGTTAACTGTTTTCGAGACGGGTTTCCCTATGCAACCTTAGCTGATCTGGAACTCGGTGTATAGACCAGGCTGGCCTCAAACTCACAGAGATCTGCCTGCTCCGGCCTCCCAAGTGCAGAGATTAAAGGTGTGCGCACGCCCACACAGCCAGTCCTACTTGGGTAGTTTCAGCGCTGCTGAAAGGTGTACTTACAAAAGCTAATGTGGACTCTTTTGTGTTGTGTATGCGTGTTTGCCTTTTGCTTTTTGTTGCTGTTTATGTATATTTGTATGAGTGTGAGTGTATGCGAAAGCCAGAGGTCAACATAGGGTGTCTTTTCCCTCCGTTCTCTATTTATTTATGTGTTTTTACACACCACACACACACACACACACACACACACACACACACACACTGCTTGGGTGCATATGTGGTGGTCAAAGGACAATTTCAGGACTGAGTTTTCTCCCCCCACTTTGTTGATCTTGGGGACCATGCCCAGGTGGTCAGACTTGGTGGTAAGTGGCCTTACCCTCCTGCCAAGCTATCGAAAAGGCCTCTCAGGCTTGTTTTTGAGGCAGGGTCTCTCACAGTCAAGGCTAGGCTTACCAGCCAGAGAGCCAGGAGTCCCTTCTCTATTTTCCCAGTGTCAGGATCAGAGGAGCGGGCTGCTGTGCTGGGGACTTGAACTCAGGCCCTCAGGCTCATACAGCAAGAGCTTTGCTAACTGAGCCCCTCGTTATCCCAGCTTCTGTGATGTGTGCCACCACAATAAAATGATTGATACCGATAATAATAATAGTGACAATCAATAATACATAAAGAAGCCATACAGAATATACAAGGAACTCAAGTCTAGGAAGTTCAAGGCTAGCCAGGCTTATGTGGAGACGGGTGGAGGGAGAACAGCACTTACCTTGATGGATGAGGAAAGGAAATTGAAAAAAAGAAAAACCCCAGTGTCCATTTCAGGGAGTTTAAAAAGGGGGCACATGGGTAACACTTGCGAGGGAAGTCAAAAAGAAAGAAAGAAAGAAAGAAAGAAAGAAAGAAAGAAAGAAAGAAAGAAAGAAAGAAAGAAAGAAAGAAGAAAAGAAAAAGAAAAAGAAAAAAAACCTAAGGTTTTCTTTTCGGGAAGGGGAAATTGGACATATTTTTAGTGTGTAGGGCAGATGGAGAGGGGAGATGACTGTGGGAGAGGGGAGAGCCACGGCATGTGGAGGAGTGAGGAGAGAGAGGCAGCAGGGAAGAGCGGAGTCATCCTTGGCTGGCTGAGGGACACCTATTGCCCTGGGAACAGAGGGAAGAGAACCAAGGCTGCATGAGGAAGGGAAGCACATGACAGGATTCGGAGCTAAGGATCCATCTGCAGTCTACCCCACCCCAGCTCAGCACCACCAGTGTTCTGCCCATGCCAGTGTCTCTGAGAGGATTCTCCCCTGAAAACTGAGCCCTCTGTCACACACGGCCATTTAAAAACATTTCCGTTGAAAATGTCCAGGTCTGATCAGAGAGGAGTTTACTCAATACCTCCAAGGTCTGCTCAAGAGGCAGTGTTTTGCTTGCAGTTCCTCTGAATTTGAGAACAAGTCACCTGGGAAACATTTGCATTCTTCAGTTTTCTCTGTGTCCTGAATGTAAGAAATGCAGCTGGGAAATGAACGCATTTGAGCTAAAATTACGTTGGAAATAAAGAGTGCTATCTGTTTTCTTTCCAAAAGTTCTAGCTCCCCCCCCCTTTCCTCCCCAGATTAAATGAAAACTTTCTTTTCATTCTGCAAGGAAAGCTGATTTCAGACTTAGATAGCTAAATTAAATATATTCACACACATCTGATGTATCAACATTTTGTGAGTAGGAGGAAAATAATTGGAACAGATTTCTTTGTCTGTTCTGAACAGTGAAAATTGTGTTATTGTTTGTCAGTCCGTGATGATAAGATTTGAGACGACTCTAGGATGTACCGTCTCCTTGACTGAGGAATCAAGGCTGTGACTGAAGGCCAGGCAGTACCATGGTTTTACCGTGTGCTTTGAGAAAGAGCCTCTTCCATCTGCCCCCTGTCCTTTCATCTTTCCTTTGTCCCCCCCTCCTTTCCTCTTCCCTTCTTTCTCTCCCTCCTGCTCCCTTCTTCCCTCTTATGCTCTCTTTCTTTGTCTCTCTTTGTTTGAGACAAAGTGTCGCTCCATAGCCGGGCTGGCCTAGAACGCACTGTGTAACCCCAGTCTGGCCTGCTGACTACATCTGCCTCAGCCTCCCCAGTACTGGGATTACCTATGTGAACCATTATACAAGGTTTAGAGATGCCCCCTCTTAAAAGAGAAATTGTAAATAGGGGAGAAGTGGAAGACGTCATTACTATTCAAAGAATGTATTAATAAATTAAAATGTCACAGATCCCATTTCATTTTATTAAATTAGCAAGGCTTGTAAAAGCAGTGCTTAAGGATAAAGTGTAATGAAGGATTTTATGGATTAGCTAGAAAGTGGTTTAAGTTTTTCAAAAAACAATCAAAAGTTATGTATTAAGGTCTTACCATGGCTTATCTTTTGCATAATTGTGATAGGATGGTGTTTTTAATATAGTTTTATTCTTTGAGAATTTCGTACATTGTATTTTGATTGTATTCATCTCCTTTCCCCAAGCTCCTCCTAGGTCTACTCCCAACCTCCTCCCGCTTCATGTCTTTTTATTAATTAATTGATAAATCAATTGCTTTCAGTGACCCTGGGTCCAGTTTATACTTCCCATTTACTCCTGAGTGGAGGATCACCCACTGGAGCGTTGCTGCCCTGCTAAGGGCGACCCTTGAAGAAAACTGACTCTCCCTCCCCAGGATGGGCGTTAGAAGGATGGATACAAGCTTTTGTGCCAGGACTGAAGAGATGGCTAATCAGTTAAGAACATTTGTGTTCTTGTATGGGACTAGACCTCAATTCCCAGCACCAATATGGTGGCTGACAACTCTCTGTAACTCTAGTTCCAGAGGGTTCTGTGCCCTGTACTGAACTCCGTGGGCACCAGGCAAGCACATGGTGCCTATACATATATGCAGGCGAGCATATTCATACATATAAAATAAAAATAAATCTTTTTTACAGGCTCTGTCACCAAAGACGCTTACTATAGTGTTAATTATGCTAGGAGTAGCTAGGTGTGTGAGTTAGAGGGAGGTCTCTGTCAGGGAAGTGCTTGCCGTGCCAATATCAGGAGCTGAGTCTAGGCCCCAGCACCCTATAAAAAGTTAAGTTCGGCTGTAGCTATGACACCTATCAATTAGAGAACAGAGACAGGCAAGTTCTGGAAGGCTTTCTGTCCAGCCAAACTGGTGAGCTCCAGGATGGCTGACAGACAGACCCTGTCACAAAACCAAAGCGTGAAAAGCCATAGAGACATCTGATGTTGATCACTGGCTTCTCCATGTACATGTGGAGGGTGTGCTCACATTTACACATACATGCACACCACACTTACATGCCTTCTCTCTCTCTCTCTCTCTCTCTCTCTCTTTCTCTCTCCCCCTCTCACACACATACACAAGAAAGAGAAAGGCTAGAAACATGAAATTCTAATCTTAAAAATTTCCATTATGAAAGGCACATATACTATAACTTTTATACCTGTTTAAGAAATCCATGAAGGGGATGGAGAGGTGGCTCAGCAGTTAAGAGTGAGCCCTGCTCATCCAGAGGACCTGAGTTCGGCTCCCAGCACCCACATTAGGTGGTTCACAACTGCCTGTCACTCCACCCAGAGGGCCTGATGCCTCCCTCTAGCCCCGACAGGCACCCATGCACTTGTCCCAGTACCACACATTCATAGCAAACACACAGACACACTAGTAAAAATAAAATCTTTTTTTTAGAAAATGCTTATGAAGAATTTTTCATGATGTGGAAAAACTGTTCCAAAATGGTAAATGAATCAGTATTATTTCTATATTAAAATATGTTCTATGCGTGAATAGTAAAGGCTATCAACTGTCGTGATTTAAAGTAAATATCTAACTGGTAGGGTTTGAGTGAATAATTTTTTCCTATAGTTTTTTAAACAATGGGTGACATTATTAAAAAAAAAACTCGGTGGGGCTGGAAAGTTGGTTCTGTGGTTAAGAGCCCTGCTGTGGCATCTTTAGGACTGGAGTCTGCATTGCAGCAGCCTTATAACAAACTGAGCATGTCCCAAATGACTATATCCCATACCTCAAAGGGCAGAGATGGGGAATTCCTGGGGTTTGCTGGTGTCCATCATAACTCAGAAAATAAGAGCCCCATAGATTTCCTAAATAATGCTCATCCACTGTGAAAAAAATAAACAATATAAGAAAGGGGAGAATTAGTCATTTTGAAAACACTGCCATCTATATATTTACTTTAAGTTTGACCCTGCCTCACAGGAATCGAGGGAGAATCATGGAGGAGGATATCTACCTGTGTACACATAGAGTCCCACAGACATACACAGACAAATGCAGTCACACACATAAATTTTAAAAACTCCACGCTCGACGATATCTTCTACAAAAGGAAGAAATGTCCCCTTTGAACACTTTCTGATAACGTTTAAATCCTTGTAGTCCAGGAAACAGACTCAGACGTCCAGCTCCAGGCAGCTCTTTGCACAGCAGTATTGGTGAGCTTCTGCGGCGCACAGGGACCCAGGTACTGAGAACACAGTGGAAGGGGTAAGGCCAGGGCTGCCTACAAAAAGCCTCTCCCTGGGAGGCTGCAAACAACAGACGTGGAGGCTGAAGTCCAGATCAAAGGTTCCAGGTTGGTTTCTTCCGAGGCTTCTCCTCCCGGCTTGCACACACTGGCCCTTTTCTTTTCATCTCCCCTCTGTGTCAGGAGCCGAAAGTCCTTGTTTGCTTCTGTTTAGTTTGAAGCGGGACTCTCACTCTGTAGTCCAGGCTGACCTCAAATTTATGATCTCCCATCTCTGCCCGGCTAGGGCTCGGTCCTTAAGGACACTGGTCACACTGGATTAGTCAACCTTAATGACCCAATTTTAATTTAATTACCTCTGTAGAATACAATACAGTCCTGTTCCAAGGCACCAGGAGATTGGAATTTCAACTTTGGAATCTTAGGGTACTATAACTCAGCCCATCCTATCGAACAGTTAAATAAGCAATCAAGAGGAAGACGGTCTTGCTGCACCCGAGACAGAGAGCTAAGCACGCCCCTGATCTCAGCGCCCCTGGTTGTTTCTAGGGAAGTGGTGTGCTTAATCTGCTCTGACACTTGCTGACCTGTTTCCCTTCTCAGAGTGTGTTCCAGTGTTTATAAGTTCCTTCTTTAGCAAATGCACAGCCATCGAACAAATTTTCATCTTGTTATGAGGAAGTGCAACTGACATGCAAATTTTATCTTCAGGGTTTTCAGAGAATGAGTGTTTATTCTTTGAGGCCTGCTATTGCAAAGTCATTCATTATCTTTCAGGGACGAGCTCAGGTGTGAATCGGTACTTGCTGAGTTCCCATATGAGGATGCTCCGATCCCCCAAGAAGGGCTTGGCTGTGTCCAAGTCCCTGGGGCTGTAAACAAAAAAGGTCTGGGACATAAATTCTGCCAAGGATAATAACATTTCTGAGATGTGTCTTTAATAATATTCAAAATTGAAAATAATCAAAAGATTATTTTTGTTATACGGATTTATGTATTTAGTGTGTTTATGTGTTTGCCCAAGCACGTGTGGCGGTCAGAAGACAGCTTGCCTTGCATCAGTCCTAGGGATTGAACTCAGACTATCAGTCTTGATAGTAAGAGACTGTATCCGCTGAGCCGTCTTGCTAGTCCCAGAGAATCCCTTTTTCATTTCCTTTTGGCTCTGTGGCTGAATCTAGAGTCACGTTCATACAAGGCACACACTCCAACACTGAGCTGTGAATATCTCACTCCAGGGGAAAACTGGTTTATGCTATCATAAAGTCTCACTGCACATACTGTCTGCTCCCTGTAAGCCTCTCGGTCTAGTCTCAAATCCTTCATCGCACGTGACAGGCTAGAAACACACTTTCAAAAATAAGACAGGTTCTTGGGGCTGAATAGATCACACCTGCAAAATGTTTTTAGACTGCGTTCATGTGTACACCTTGTTCCTCTTCCATTCAAAGAAGAGAGAGAATTTTGCACACTTGCTTAAGATGCAATAGCAAAGCCTGGTCATCAAGGGCCTGGGCTCTGGAAGCAGCTTCACCAGTTCCTTGTTAGCTACTTCTCTATAACTGCAGGAAGTTTCTGACAAAAGTAAGGGAGGGAGGGAAGGTTGGTTGATTTGGGCTCATGTTTAAGACACATTCTATCATGGTAAGGAAATCCTGCTATCAAGAACCTGAGGTCGCTGATCACATTAGCTCTACAGTCAGGAAGCTAAGAGAGGTAAGTGCTGGTACTTAGTCTAGGACTCCAACCGGTAGACTGGTACCACACACATCTGGGACGAACCTCCCTTCTTCAATGAACTCCCTCACAGACTTGCCCAGAGCTTGTCTCCTAGGTGATGCTAGATCCTGTCACATCAACGATCAGTATTCACCATCACAGATGGTGAGAATGAAATGGGTGAGGCCCCAGGGACCCCCAGCAGCTGCTGGTGTGTGTAGCAATAGCTGCAGTATCGGGCAGCTGCTGATTCGGACGCCTTGGCATTTCCTGTCTTCCGACGGTCTTTCTTTCTTGCCCCTTCTACCGTGTGTGTTGTCTCCAGACTTAGTTCTCGCTCATTACCAAGGTCTAGTTCAACGTCAGCATCGAGGGTTGACAGCTTATTGCTCTCTGTGGGTGAAACTCTGAGAAGGCAAACATTTGGCCTCTTACTGGGGAATTCTCTTTTCTGTGACCAGCAAATTTAAATTGTGTACTTTTGAGAGGTGAGTTGTGTTTCTCCATTA
The DNA here is from genome assembly GCF_982192425.1 of Myodes glareolus. Lineage (NCBI taxonomy): Eukaryota > Metazoa > Chordata > Mammalia > Rodentia > Cricetidae > Myodes > Myodes glareolus. Next base: position 38,764,052 of record NC_142037.1, read on the forward strand.
GCTCGTAAATATTCCTAGCCCTTGGCTTCCTCTAGCAGCTAGTGTCTAAAGGTCGAGTGAACAGTCCCTGTAGGAGAATCACTCCCGTGCTACAGCCAGCTCGGCACTACTGGCTGCTGCTTCTGCTTTTTGTATTTGCTTTGTTCTGTCATCAAGGCCCTGTGGCCCTTCCCAATTTGCCACGCTCTTACTCCTCCCCTTTGCTAGCCTTCTTTTACTAAAATATATCAACTTCAAACCTCTAGGGTCTTACAGCTTTGGCCCTGATGTTTACCTTTCATCTGACATTTCCCTACCCTTACGAATTACTGCTTGGAAAATGGGCCGTTTTATCCACGTATCTTTTAAAAAGTCACGAGATAGATAACTGTTCCCGTGTTCTTGTCTACTGCAGATTGTCCTATCATTGCTTACAATGGTGTTTTATCATTCCCCCTTCTCCAGTTACTCCCCTCTCCCTGTGCACTAGCTTTACTGGTTGTGTTTATCTACAGTAGACTGTATAGAGGCTTTTCAGTCTTCTTGTATCCCAAGTAACTCCCAGTATTTTTTTTTCTACTACCCCATCGACTTAGATGCTACACCAGTGAAACTGAAGACGGTTTCAATGACATGCACTGTATGCACCGTGTAAATGGTGAGTTCTTCCTCTTTGTGACCAGAGCAGGCTTCTTTGTAATAGTTTCCCATTCTGTTTGTACTTACTTTGGTGTCAGTTAGTGTCATCAGTTCCCAGCCCTCTGGAACATGGTGCATGCTTAATAGTTGTGTCCTGGAGAAATAAAGGAACAGGCTGGCGAGATGGCGGAGCAGTTAAGAGCACTAGCTGCTCTTTCAGAAAATCGGGTTCAGTTTCTGGCACCCACATGGCCGCTGCGGGGGATCTGATGCCCTCGTCTGCCCTGCATGCAGGTAGTGCACATGCAAGCATTCAGGCAAAACACGCACATTCATAAAAAATAAGATAGAACCTCAGGAAGAATTGAGAAGGCTCAAGCAAAGCAACTCGCCTATGAAAGCAGCGACACCCTGCTTCCCTTGGTCTTCTGAAAACCTGCTTCTGAACTCATGTTGTAAAGCACACTCATGGGGGCCAATGGTTGTGACTGACAGTGAACCACCTCCTGGCTGTTCACTGAGGATAATTAACCTCTCCAGACTAGTTACAGCATGTATGAAATCTCAGAAGGCTATTGCCAAGACTTATTTTTTTTAATTTTTAAAGTTGTATTTATTTGTGCTGGAAAGATGGCTGAGCAGCAAAGAATGAATATCGCTCTCACAGAGAACCTGGGTTTGGTTCTCAGCACCCCACAGCCTGTGGTTCACCATTGCCTATAACTCTAGTTCCAGGGGAACCTACCTCCTCTTCCGGCCTCCACAGGCATCTACACACACTCGATGTACCTGAATTCACACAGGTCCACATATGCACATAAATATAAATGGTTTAAAAAGCTTAAAAAACATGGCATTTATTTATTTGTGCATGTATGGGGATATGCACGTGTGTCCATATGTTGATGTCAGAAGACGGCCTGCAGGGACTGATTCTCTCTTTCCACCTGTGGCATCCAAGAATCAAATGGGTTATCAAGGCCTCCATCTGCTGAGCTCTCTCTCTCTGGTCCACTATGGATTCTTGCTTCTGGATAGATCACAGTTGGAAATGACTTTAAATTACATTCCTGAATACAGTGAATTCTGCATCTCTTCTAGAAAGAGACAGAACTTCATGTAATCACTGATCGTGCAATGGAAAGTGCAAATGAACAAGGGCTTGGGCTCTGGAGGTAGTTCTTCTTGTCTAGGAGCTTATTTGTTTATTGCAAACAGTATGCAATAAACCCTCAAGATTTTAGCTAGTGTTGTTACGATAAAGCATATTAAAGTGTATTGTTATTTTATTGTCCATATACCAGGAAAGCCACTGTCACCTAACTGTGGCCACCTGTGTTTGAGTGCTGAGCAAAGGCCAACATTAGATCTGTGTCTGTGGGTAGGGACCAAATTTTTATCCACGTGGATAGCCAGTACTGTCAATATCTGAAAGATTTTTCATAATTTGATTTCTATTTGAACATCAGAGAGAAGATGGCAGCAGCCGCAAGCACCCTCGGAGGAGCCTGAGAGACCCGCAAAGGCTTCGCGGGAAGATGGCAGCTGCAGAGGGAGGACGAGAAGGGAGGCTGAGCCTGCAGTGAGCGAAATAGCTCTGGAACAACTGGAAAACGGCAGGTGTTCTGGAAAGATGCTTTTTAAAAAGCAGTTTCATGGAACTGGAAAAAAAAGATGGTGGCAAGGAGAGGCGCGCATGGAAGAAAGAAGTGGAACTAGAGTCGCAGCGCCAGCAACGGGTGTGAGAGCCTGGCTATGGCAGACAAAGGAGCTTGTTGTTGCTGAGTAGGGCCAGTCCTCAGGCTGCTGGGAGGCTCGGGCCACCATGGGGCCCACCACACCCTGTAGCCTCCTGCTGGGCTGCTGCAGCCACTTACTCGGTGGCTCATTCTGCAAATCCGATGGCTGTGCCTGGGTACCAGCTGGGCGGCTGACCCCGAGGGCAGGTCAGCTGACCCCGAGGGTAGCGTGGTTGACACTGAGCGCAGGATGGTATACAGCAGTTTGTTGGTACACAGGTGGTCCAGGTCCCGTCTCCGATGTGCTGCCCAATCCCCCGATCACCCTGACTCTTGAGCAACAACAAGAGGCAAAGACTGATTCATTTTCTGGATTAAGTCTCCTGGAAAGTTTCCCCGTGGTCCATGATGCTGCCGGAGGCCATATTGGTGTGTGAGTTCACTACTGCCGCCTGCGACTGCATCGAAGTCCGTGATCTTCGCCACCACTGAAGACTAGATTGATGTTCATGAGCTCAACAGCCGCAGGAAACTATGCTGGAGTCCACAGTCTGTGCTACCACCAGCTGCCATGAGCAAGGAACTCACCAGAAAATGAGAGACATTGAAGGTTTTTGTGACAACCCCTCCTCCTGCCCTCCAGAAAGCAACAGTCTACACAGGAAGCCATTGAAGAGATTCTTTAAAAGCTATGATAACGATGCCGATTGTCGCTCTCACAGTTGATGGCTTCTGGTGGGGATGGATGGGAAATGACTCCGTTTTCTTTAAGGGACTGGCCACTGAGCGTTAAAGCCAAGCTCCAGTGAGTATATGGGTAACACAGATTGGACTTGGTGGGTTGGGGGCCAGGGGAGGGTGCAAGTCCTGGGAGAAACGGGAAGCAAGTGTGATCAGGGTACATTTGATGAATTTCCCAAATAATTAATAAAAATATTGCATGGGGATGTTGAGGTGAAATAGACACAACATAAAGTTACCATTTAACCATGTGTGAGTGTTCCCTGCGCGCCGAGAGTGGTGTTGTGAAGCCATTATCCCTTTCATCTTCAGAACTAAAACCCTGGACCATCAAATGGCTCTCTGTTCTCTCCCAACAAGCCCAGCGATGAGCCTTCTCTGTTTTTGAGGGTTTGGCTGTGTAGGCGTTATGGTTTCGTGAGGTGATCCCGCGTCTGCCCAAGTGTGTCTGGTTCTCTGAACTTGCCTGTTGCCGGAGTTCACTGCGCTGTAGCAAGTGGCAGATTTCCCTCTTTAGGAGACAGGGTATGCTTTGTTCTCAGAGTTTCACTGGGTGTAAAACCTTTATTGGGTATGGTGGCACTTGTCTATAGCTCAGCTGAAGCAGGAATATCATCAAGTTTGATTCTGGCTTGGGTTATACACACACACACACACACACACACACAGAAACAAAAATCCTTTTTTGTCAATATACACATAGAGATTCCTAGGTTTTTCATTGTTGTGCTTTTTTTTGTGGGGGGTTGTTAGTTTGTTTTGTTTTTGAGACAGAGTCTCACTAAGTAATGTTGGCTGCCCTGAAACTCATAGAGATCCTCCTACCTCTGCCTCCTGAGTGCTGGGGTTAAAGACGTGGGCTCCTACCACCTGGCAGAAGTTCTTATTTTGTTTGTTTGTTTTCTATTAGTAACTGTAGCTGATTAAAACAGGGCTCTGTCTTCATAACGTTGCCCAAGTTGTTTGGTGGCTCAAATAACAACAGAAGAAAACAAAACAAACAAAAACCCCAGCCAAGCCTAGTGCCACACTCGTGCAATCTCAACACTTGGGATTGCGGAGGCAGGAGGATTACCACAAGTTGGAGGTCAGCCTGGGCTACATTGTGAGGTCCAAGACAGCCAAGGCTACATTGAAAAACACTTGTTTAAAGAAAAAATCATCAAACTAAAAATACACTTTTTCTTTATCAGAAGAGAGAGAGAGAGAGAGAGTGTGTGTGTGTGTGTGTGTGTGTGTGCGTGTGTGTGTAAAATGAGTTTACCATTCTGATTAAGAAGTAAAGAGAAAAAAAAAAGAGAAAAAAAAAAAAGAAGTAAAGAGGACTTAATTCCAATGTGTAACTCTCTTGTCCTCCAACCTCCTCCCCACATCATTGTCTCCAATATATTTACTGACCTCAAAAAGGAAAGAAGTGACTTCCTTGATGATACTGAGGGGGAGCTGGGCATGGAGCTGGCCAGTGTGCCCTGGCCCTGCTCAGCATGAGCAGCAAGGTGAAATGGAAGGTACTTCCACCTGCCACCGTGTGCCTTGAAGCTTTCCAAGTGCTTCTTTCCCAGTAATTGCTAAGATTATTAAATTGCAACGTGGGCTAAGGAAGCTTCTGGTGTGTGTTTTTGTATTACAGCTTCATGTCAGACAGCGAGCTGCTAATGAGAAAGCCAGTGAGACCGGGGGGGGGGGGGACGCAAGGGGCGGGAGAGCAGCGAGCAATCTTGGCAGCCGGCACGCATTGTTAATACCAAGACCTCGTTCACTCACGAGCCTGGGACGTCCGCAGCGTGTGGACGGCCCCGTCCCTTTCAAGGGAAGGGAACTTTAAATTGGAGTCTACTTTATTACCCAAGGTGGAAGAAACAGTCTTGCGCTTAGGATTTATACCCTGCCTAGCGCAGGAGTTAGAGGACGTGATTGAGAGGACGCTAAAGCGTGGCGTTTAGGAAAATGTGAATAGAATTTCTCCCACTTGTCTTTTGTTGCCCCAGGGCTGACCTTTCCTCTGAAAATATTAACGGAAACCTTAAAAAAAAAAAAAAAAAAGAACATAAAGTCCCCCGGCTGCAGGAACGAGTTCAGAGCGTCTGTGTGCTAGCGGCTTGTGTTTTCTATGGAGGGCTGGGGAGTTCACCGAGCTCCTGTAATTAGGATTTTCTTGGCTTGTAAATAGAGTAGCCATATGTTCTAGATTTTTCTGGGGCAGCCCCAATTAAAATATTCCTTCCTGTTGTTAGACCATGTGTGAGACCATGTGTTCTGGGTTTTTTCTTAGTGTCGAATGTGGTCAGCTTTCCCAAAATGGTCAGTATTTCCCTGATGTCTATTTCTGTTCAAAGTACAAAGAACTCGCTGTGTGGGGGTGGGGTCAGCATCCTACCCACTGTGCGAGACTCAGACGATTGTCTGTGTGTGTCCACGGACCCCACTATGATTTCTTTGGGCGCCTCCATGGGCCTCGCTTCTCCCACATCCTTCTCCATCTACTGTGACAACCCTGGACGGCACACTGTGTACTCCTGTGTTCCTTGTTGTCCGTGTGTGACCTCCCCTCCTCAGCGCACTTTACAGCCTAGATGGCAGCCTGGAATGCTAGCTTCTCAGGAGGCCGCAGTAGGAGAATCACAAATTCAGTGTTTGCCTGGGCCATGGGGTGAGTTCAAAGATTACCTGGGCATCTTACAGAGACTCAGTCTGAAATTTACAAAAAGCAAAAAGAGGATTGGGGTTCTAGGCTAATGGTAGAGTCCTGCAGGGCATATGCATAGCCCTGAATTCAGTGCCTAGCACTAAAAAAGGAAGTGGGGTCTAGAGTGATGGTTCATCGGTTAAGAGCACTTGGTGCTCTTGTAGAGGACCCAGGTTTGGTTCCCAGTACCCACCTGGTGGCTCACAACTGTCTGGAGCTCCAGGGTCCAGTGCCTTCTGACCTCCGTGGGCACAGGCATGCACATGATGTATACAATACATGAAGTCAAAACAGTCATACACATACGATAAAATTAAATTAAAAAAGAACATCACCTGGATTTTTAATGATCCTGAAGTAGTGTGTGTGTGTGTGTGTGTGTGTTTGTGTGTGTATATGTGTGTGTGTGCATCAGTTGACTGGATTTTTTCTTTTTATTTATTCTTTTTTCATGCAGTACATCCCGACTGCAGCCCTCCCTTCACTCTGCTCCTCCTGGCCCCTCTGCCTCCTCCCCTCTCCCCAAGATCCACTGGTTCTCCTTTTCCCTTCAGATAACTGAACTTTTTATTTTAATCACTAAGAACAATGACATCCTTAAAAAATGTCTACCAGGGTTAAAGAGGTGACTCAGCTGTTAAGAGTATGTGTTGGTCTTCCCCCGGGGAGCTGAGTTCAGTTTCCAGCACCCATGTCTGACAGCTCACAACCACCTGTAATTCCAGCTTCAGGGGATCCAGTGCCCTCTTCTGGCCTCCATGGGTACTGTATTAATGCACACAAACACACACACACATACACACAAACACAAATTTAATTTTTAAATTTTCTTTTATGAGTATGAATGTTTTGCCTACATGTATATCTGTGTGCCACGTGAGTGCCTGCCACCACAGAAGCCAGAAGAAGGTATTGAATCCCCCAGGACTGGAGTTTTGATAGTTGTAAGCTGTTGTGTGGGTGCTGGGAATCTAATCCTGGTCCCCTGGAAGAGCAGGTCAGTGCTCTTAACCACTGAATCATCTCCTCAGCCCCTACAAATAAATCTCTGTAAAAGAATTTTTAAATGCCAACCAGAAGTCTTCAAGGAACCTAAATATAAATAGTTCTCACCTCATTTCTTATCAAAATTTAAAATTGCATTTTTTCAGTATCTGATTTCAGGGTTTAGGCATGCAAACACATGCATGTGTGTATACACACACATTCTCTCTCTCTCTCTCTCTCTCTCACACACACACACACACACACACACACACACACTCACACACACACACCCCAGAGGGTAAAAATCCAACTCTTAGCTCCTCTTATGTACTAAGCAAGAAAGGTGAATCTTATGGCTTTGTTATATTATCCTACACAAATACACCACTTCCAACCATCGATTCTTTCACTGTGCATCTCTTCTTCTAGACCCTTTGACCCATGACGTCATTATTACTGTCCAAGGGCACTGTGCTAGATTAAAAGCCTGGCCAGGCCCCAGGCTATCTAGTGCATCGTTACAACACAGCAGCAAATAACCCAGTCCGTGGTCTGTCACTAGAAGCCTTCTCCATAGGACTGAGAAGATGGCTCAGGGGGTAAAGGTGCTTGCTGCTAAGCCTGATGACCTGAGTTCACACCCTGGGATCCACATAGTGTAGAAAGTTGTCCTCTGACCTTCATACCCACACACACCAAATAAACGAATAAAAGCTCATTCTCTTATACATGAAAACCCCTCATTAGCAGCTACATTTACATATATATTATATGTAGATGCCATCACACACACACACAGAGGGTGTGTGTGTGTGTGTGTGTGTGTGTGTGTGTGTGTGTGATGGCCTATATCTTTAATCTCAGCACTGGGGTATATCTCCACATATCTTTTTTGAGACAGACTCACGTTGTATATCCCAGGCTGACCTTGAACTCAGACTCCAGACTCCTGGCTTTTAGGTATGTGCCACCACATCTGGCAGCCATTTATGTTTGTATTAAAGGAAAAGGGATCTATGCAGCGGTGCCTTCTGGTTTAGTTGAACGGAGGAGTGCCATGCAGATTCCGTCAGCTTGCAAAGGGCAAAACGGACTAACACAAAAGTTCCCTGACGCTAGTATTACCCATGTGAAGCAGAATTCGCTTGCAACTGTAAAACCAAAGTCAGCTTCAGAAACAAATTGGACACACAGATGCAAAAACTAATTTAAAAAACTACCATTTTCATCAGTTCAGCGTTAAAACTTTTGTGTTTATTAAGCCAGCCCCTAAAGCATTTCGGTTGGCTGTCTTATAAGCACACATTATACATTTAAGGCTGGTAAGCAAACCGTCCTAATAAAAAGACCATTTCTCCCTGATTTATACTGTTGGGATGTCACATAAAATTGAATTTTCCGGAAATAGTCTCTGCTGGGACAATTGGAAAGGCCTCTGATTTGCATCAAACTTGAAGCCCTTTAGTTTTGGGGGTTTAGTTTTTCACTTTCTCACGTGACACAGCCCACCACCACACACACACCAACTTTCCTGAAGTTTTTCAACCCTCTTCTTCCTTCTCCCATTCTGCAACGGCTCTCTATGGATGCTAAGTTAAATTGAGTGTTTCCAGCCTGGCTTTCCAGGAAGACATAATGTGATCCTATTCTAGATAGCCACATATAATTCTCCCCAGCCAAACCCCAGATCTTGCAACTCAGGACAAGACCAGGAGCCTCTGCTTCCTCCCCTCCTGCCCTTGACAGGGCCTACTGGCCATGATGCAGGGAGTCACTTCCAATCTCTTGAAGAGCTGAAGGCCACGTGCCATCCTGCTCAAGCCTACCTCCTCATTGTGCCCTTCTGTGCCCTGTGTTATGTGTCCTTGACTTGGAGACTTCCGCCTCGCCCCTCCTTCATCTGTCCCGATTCCTCCCATAGTCCATGGACTCACAGAGCCTTTATTAGCAGCCCGAGTTCACACTGATCTCTTTCCACAGGTTTATAATTTAGTGTTGCCTGAAAGGTTTCTTTGTTCTCTGGTCTTCCCAGAAGGATCATGGTCTTCCTGTTGTGGTCATGATCTTCTGCGTCGTCCCCCACCCCCACCCTCCCCCCTTCCCCCAAGTTTATACTGGTCACTGGGATCTAATCTTGAAGAATAAAGAGTCCTTACTGGCAGCTACAGGCTAGAATCAGTCCTGGTTCCAATACTCACTGAATTTTCCCCTTCTAGCCAAATCACTTAAACTTACTATTTTTTTCTTTTTGAGACAGACTCTCACTCTGTAGCCTAGGCTGGCCAGAAACTTACTACATAAACCATACGTCCTCAAACTCACAGCAATCCTCCTGCCTCTGATTCCCAAGTCAGTACAAAGCACACATGCACGCGCACACACACAATGATTCTTTTTTCCTAAGTATGATTAAATATAATTAATGACATCTTAAGGAATAGTCTATAAAATGAGAACATTCTGCAACACCATAATTTTTATTTAAGCATGTTTTGAAATACCAGGGAAGGAGCCTTCAAGACATCATTTTATCTCAAAGGAAGCTATTTTAGCAAAGGGACAGTTCAGTTGCAGCTCTAGTTTTTGGCACACACGCCAAGCTGGTGGAGGCCAATTAATGAGGCCTTGCTGTAACCGTTAGCAATCTTGAAGCCTTTGTTCTTTTCAAGTGTGTCCAACTCATTCCTTCCCCCATACCCACCTCCAACACAATCTTTCCTGCACCATTGACTTAAGTCACAGCCTCTGCCTACACATCACAAGGCCCTCTTTCTCCACCTTGGGCAGAATACTGTGCCTTCCCGTGATAGGAAATTAAACTAACAGGCTTTTGCTTTTGTATGTTTACTTCTCTGAGCCTAAAATGCTGAATCTTTTGCTGGACTTGGGTCAGGAGTTTACATCCATCTTCCCCAAGCCCAGAGAAGAATTTTAGGAAGGGAAAAGCCCTTTTAACAGAAAAAACAAATCAACAACCCTGTCCTCGAGTCTTATTGCCTACTGTCTTGGAAATATTTTTCCAGCTGATATCCTGAGACCTCCGTTGCTAATTTAATGCTCATGCATGTGTATGTAACGTTCTCAACTCATTTTTCCCAGCAGGGGAATGAACAGACATCTTTAGCCTCTCCCCGCAGTCCTTGGCGCAAGGGTCTTGCCCTGAGTTTCTGCTTTATTCCTACCAGATCTTCCTGGGCCCTGCACCTGAGACCCTTCAGGTGACACACATACCGCCCATCAGCATATAAAATAGTTAGAATCTCATTGCACTTTTTTCAGACCTGTAAGTTATTTAAAATGTGTTGCTACCAGACGTGGTGGCAGACGTCCGTAATCCCAGTACTTGGGAGGTGCAGGAGTTTGAGACCTGACTGATACATTTCAGTTATCTATGGAGTTTGAGACTTGTCTGACACAGGAAACCTTATCTTTAAATAAATAAGTAAGTAAGTAAATAAATAAGGGCTGGTGATAATGGCTCAGGGGGTAAATAGTATTTGCTGCTAAACCTGATGGCCCAGGGCCTATATGGTGAAGAGGAGAACCAATTCCTGTAAGTTGCCCTCGGACCTCTACATAGGCACATGCATGCATGTATGTAGGTGTATGCACCTAAGAGGAAATGCAACGTTAACATGAAAATAAATAAGAGTTGGTGAGGTGGTTCAGAGTTAAAAGCATACATTAGTTCCTAGCACCCATGCTGGATGGCTCACAACTGCCTATAACTCCAACTCTAGGAGGAGCAGAACTTGTGTGTGTGTGTGTGTGTGTGTGTGTGTGTGTGTGTGTATGTGTGTGGCTTAATTTCCAAAACTTCCGATTTGCTAGCTCTTTTCCTGTTATTTGTTTTTAGTTTGATTTGACTTTACAATAAGGTGTACTCTGTGATTTCAGGTTTGGTGGGACCTGCTTTACGGCCCAGCATGCAGTACATTTTGATAAGTGGCTGTATGCTACTGAAAACTGTACACCTTGTACTTGATACGTGTAGGGTTCTCTAGACTACAGTTAGACTGATTGTGTCTTTGCTGAGTTTTTTCGATTTATTCTATCAGTTATTGAAAAATGTATTGAATTCTTCAATAATAGGTTTATCAAATTCTCTTCCTTTGTCAAATACCTTGTTTCTCTCTCTCTAGCTTATTCGTGGTAAAGTTTGTAGAGATTGTCAATCATTTTATGTTCCTTTTAAAAGACAGACAGAGTACAGAGAAATCACCCTAATCCTCTCAAGACTATCTTTTAGGCTAGTTTAAGGTTGGTTGGATAGGTGTTGGCCTTATTAGTAGGCCGTCTGTGGTCTTTTAAATTGGGTATTACCAGTGCATACAGGTCTTGTGATCACATCTCCTTAGTAGCGTGCTGATACAAAAAGCTCTACACAGCCCCACAGCCTCCCAGTCCCCCAGGTAGCTCCCCTCCCTTGACTGACTTGCACTGGCTCAGCTCTGGAGTTGGCAAACACTTCAAGGGGGAAGTTCATGCTGTCTTGTGTGTTCACTTCGTGCTGTTCTCTGGGCCTAGTACCACCAAGTCTTTGCCCCTTTGGCAGTTGTGAGCTTCACTCTGTCTCTTCGCGGCTCAGTAAAGTTGTGGCTTGCTGTGCTTCCTGTACCAGGAATTGGGTGGGGATGAATCTGGAACCATCGTAGTGTGACTGCCTTCTCTCCAGTCTCATTTGTACCGGTCACATTCTAATGCAGTCTGAGGCTTCTTCTTGTATTTTGTCTTCCTGCTAGAATCTCTCGGTGGAGGGTGGTTCCATATAAGCTACTCTGTTATGGCTGCTTCCTACATTTTTCTTGTTCATATTTAAGTATAGAATATATTACAAACTTAAAAGACTAGATAAAACCACGGAGGAGACTGAAATAAGGATATTACAAAGGTAAAAAGACTGAATTATGAGCCATAGGATGGTAGTATTAATCAAGAGCCCCCATAAGTCTTTGAACTTGTTAGTCTATTTGGAACAAACGCCCTTCCTTTTTTTTTTTTTTTTTGTCTTCATGGCTTTCTATTTTGTCTTGTTTTGTTGGTTTTTGAAACAGGGTTCCATTGCTTAGTTCAGGTTGGCCTTGAACAAACCAGGTAATGCAGTTTGACAGTGATCCTCTCCAAAGTGTTAGGGTGACAAAGGGTTCAGATCAGAAGTAGACCTTGACACCAGCTAAATTTTGTTCTTCAACAAGAGGTTTGCACTTGGTTGAGAAAGCCAATGATGCTCTTGCAAGGAGGTCAGGAGGAAGAATCAGAACCACTGGGACTAGAGTTACAGGTGGTTGTGAGGCACCAGGTGGGTGCTGGGAATCAAACCTGGGTCCTCTGCAAGAGCCATAGTACTCTTAACTGCTGAGCCATCTCTTCAGTCTGAGAAAGCCAATGTTTTATCTCTCAACTACTGCATAAAAGCCATGTGATCCAGTAAAGCAAACCTCTTCCTTTACCGATTTGGTTTTGTTATTTGTCAGTCGAGGCAGATAGCCACTAATGTCCACTTCCCCGAAGTCTTTACAGGAGCAAGCAGGATATAAATAAACAGAGAAATAGTGTCTAAAAGACTGCCTTATCTTCCTGACAGTGTGTCTGGTGTAAGCTGAGGTTTAGAAACAAGGTTCACCCTGTATCTTTATCTTCCCAGAGTCAGATCTGAACTTTAACACTTTTCCGACTCTGGGACAGTTTCTACTCCTGCTCCGTTTTTCTTTCCTTGTCTTAATTAGAGCTGTGGATTGGCCTAGCCCTGACTGCTGTTTCTTACTCATCCGGGTCAGATTGTCTTGGCGAAACCCTAGAATATAAGACCCCATGAGCATTTGAGTGGGAGAGAGCTAGCTGATCCAATGGGCCTGATCAGAGAAGTACTCAAACTATCAGGAGTCTAAAGAAAATTTGCCCAAAGAAAACTATGTTTTAAAATATGGGTGTGGTGGGGATGCCAGCACACCCTTCCAGTAGTGGAAGATAGAGGCGGTAGGATGAGGAGTTCAAGGCTACCCTTGACTACGTTGTGAGTCTGGGGCTAGCTTGGCTGCATGAGACCCTCTCATAAACAGACAGTGGAATGACCATGAGTTCCCACAGCCATGTTGGTATATTATTGTGGTTGGAATGGTCTAAAGCAGTGGAACTGTTGATGGGACAGAGGCTCAGAGGCAGCCTCAGTATCTCAGCGACTCCTTTTCTGTCTGCCCAGCCTCTGTCAGTTGTCATAGTATCCTTGGCATTTCACTGACCTCAGCCTGGCTGGTGTCCCTCTGGTCGCTCTGTACACACGGCACAGTGAAGCAACACCATATACTTTTATCTGTTGTTGATCTTTCCGCCGTCCTGGGAGGTCAGCACTTTGATGTTAAAGATGTGGAACCCAAGAGTCACAGAGACAAATCCATCTTCCCATGGTCTTAGATGTTAGAATATTTCAGAGTTTGTGTTTAGAACTCAAGTCTGGCTCCAAACTCAGCATCTGCCTGGTATTGTTAGTAAGCAAATACTAGATGGGTAAATCCCCCAAAGCCACCTGCAGATGGAAGGAACTTTTGTAAAGTTGATTTTTTTTGTCAAATAAGCAACTCCCCCAGGCTAGTATCCTTTCGTGCCTTAATTTATGTTTCTCTCAACTATAATGCATCTTTCCCTGTTTATTGAACACCTACTATATGCTAAAAACACATAGTAATACAAAAGACTTGAAACATACAATTAAAGTATAAATTGGTACAACCTCTAAACAGAGTAATTGAATTTTTTTTCTGCCAGATTTCTGTTCCTCTACTTGAGGAATGACCCATTCATATGTATTAACTCTGAGGTCTAGGAACATTGACAAATATGTAGATATATGCGAAGTAAATTATCTCAAGTTGAAATAGGCATTTAACTAATTTAATTAATTTGGTTTTTCAAGACAGAGTTTCTCTGTGTAATAGCCCTAGCTGTCCTGGAACTCTCTCTGTAGACTAGGCTGACCTTGAACTCGCAGAGATCTACCTGCCTCTGCCTCCCAAGTGCTGGGATTGAAATAGGTATTTAAAAGGGGGAAAGAGTGGTATAAGTCAAGGAACAGGGCTGGGGGCTCCATGCAGTTGAGCAGGAAGAGAGAGGGAAACAGGCTTAGGTACTGTGGGTACTGACTGAGGTCTGCATGGCGGGCCAGGGGTCTGGAAGCTGGTGGGAAAGCTGATACGGCAAAGAGGAATTCCCTCTTCCTTGGAGGCATTTCAGTTCTGCATTTAAGTCTTTAACTGGCAGGACAAAGCAAAAATAATCTCTTCATAACAGTCACTTCAAGCAGATAAGAATCGTACTTACAGAGCTTCACTGGGTTAGTATTTGACGGAACAACTGGATAGCTATCTACGGCCTATCCACGTTGGCACGTAAGCCAAAACAGCAAAGCAGGCTTAAAAACAGGCTGCTTAAGATTCAACAGTAAGTCTGGTGGGAGAGAAATTGGGAGGCTGAGGCAGGATAATTGCTATAAGTTTGAAGCCAGACTAGGATACATAGAAAAATTCTGTCAAAAAGGAAGGAAGAAAGGAAGCAAGGAAGAAAGGAAGGAAGGAAGGAAGGAAGGAAAAGTGGGAATGGAGAGAGAGAGAGAGAGAATATCTTATCCAAATACCTTTGACAGTAAGGATGTAGCAGAGGGGTCCAGAACTAGGCTGGGGTCCTTTGGTTTTGGCTGCCTGCATAGTTCTCCATCTGTTGAAGGCTTTGTGCTCAGTGATTTGACTAGTTCTCCAGGCCCCATTTAAAGAAGAGCGAAACCTTCTCTTCCCGAGACCTTCATCAGACCTCTTTCCATGTCTCCTCATTGTTCTGAGTGTCATCACGAGTCCACCATTAGGCTATCTTTATCACTGGTAGACTTAGCGCTGAGGGACTGAGTGGGCAGCAGTGAAAGGCATGGGTAGCCATGATTCTCATGGGTCAGAATCGCCCCTCCTTCTTGACAGTGACAGTGCAGCTGACAGACTAGAATGGCTCGAAGCAAGCACACTGTGGGTCTATATGGCCCAGCCATCTTGGGTCATCTCAAGGAATCTTAGCTATTGGTATACTCACATATATCGGGTTAAAGCGTTCAGAACCACACCAGAGGGGCTCTGTGAGTATATAGTTGTAGCATGAATAGTAAAAGTCCAGAGACAGATATTGGGGTTCAACCTGAAAATCAGAAAAACAAAACTGCCAAGCCTCTAGAGAAGTCTCACCTCTATCAAGGCTGGGTGACTGAAGACTAAGCAGCCCAAGCCTCTCTTTTTCTTTCATTTTTATTCCCTCTAGTGCTGGGATTAAAGGCATGTGACTCCCTAGTACTGAGATTAAAGGTGTGAGGCACCACCACCTGGATTTTTGTTTCTACATTGATCTTGTGTAGCCGGAGTGGTCTTGAACTTGCAGAGATCCATCTGCCTCTGTCTCCCAAATCCTGGGTTTAAAGGTATGTGCCACCACTGCCTGACCTCTAGTGGTTTAGCTTTGTCCTTCTGATCTTCAGGCAAGCTTGATTTATTAAAACATAAATAAAATATCACTACACGTATTACTTTCTGTGCAAGTATGAGGGCCTGAGTTTGCATCCCAGCACCTACATAAAAGCTGAGAGGTTCATGCTTGCAACTCCAGCGCTAGCTGAAGGGGCACAGGGAAGAGATGGAGGGATCCTTGGAATTTTCTGGTCAGCCAGTCTAGGCATTCAAGAGTGACAAGTTCAGTGAAGAGACCCCTGACTCATAAAGGAAGACAGTCTTCATCACCTGACCTCCACACGCATTTGGACACACTCCATACATGTATACCACCACACACACACACACACACACACACACACACACACACACACACGCACACACATGCACAGAGAGAGATTATTCTTTGTTTATTAGGTTGATAAGAGCAAAATGTTTAGTAAGTACTGGAGTGAAGACTGAGGAAAAACTTGCCCATTGCTAATGAGAATACAGGTTGATACCATCTTGATAGAAGGCAATTTAAACAATGGCCTTATCATTCAAGTGAATATATCCCATACCAACAATTCTACTTTTGGACTTTGTCTAAAAGGGAAGTAAGGACAGCCATTTGTAACATCTCTCTTTATTATCTGTTGCTGATGCGACTATGAAAGAGAGCAAGGATGCTTTGTATGTGCTGGTATGGAGCTATCTTTAAGGTGTTTTTGCATGAAGGAAAACAAGTTCAAAGCAACATTTCTATGTGTCATTCATGTGCATGTGTTTAAAGATAATTTAAATATTTATTTGCATATCTACTGTTTGCAGAATATTATGGAAATACAGGAAAACTCCATTTTTGCTTTCTGCAGGAAAAGACATTTGTAGTCAAAGGGAAGAAATGGTGGTGGAGGCTTTTAAAAAAAATCAAACACTTTTTGTAGCATCTACATTTTGAACCATATCTCCTGCTCAAAGTTAAATATAATGTTTTAGGGCTGTCAAGACGCCTCAATGGGTAAATGCATCTGCCACCAAGTCTGATAGCCTGAGTTCAATCCCTGGGAGCCAAATGATGGAAAGCGAGACCTGACCTCCACAGTTATATGCCATGACCCACATGCTGTGAGTGTACACACAGACATAATAAAAACATGTAGTGATGAAATTGAATATCTTAATGAAGAAGGCAATGACATGTTAGCTTGAGTGAGCCTTTGAATTCGTAGCCGCAGTGAAAAGGATGATCAGAACATCAACTCGGATAAGGACCAGACTCTCTTTCCTCCAGGTCCGCTCTCTCAGAGCATGGCACTACCCAGTGGTGTGCCAGTAAGGCTTTAATGACTGCCTGCCGCTCCCACCACTCAAAGCACCCATTTTTAGCATTTTCCAATATCTGTGGTGTCAATATCCCAACCACTGAACATGGTTTTGGGACAAGATGCCTCGGGTTAGCCCTTGTGATCCAGCAGAGCACAGACATGTATTCATCTAAGAGAAACCACAATCTTTGGAAATATCCCTAAGTGCTAGGTGGACTCCACCCCATCGACCTGATGTGACCCTATGGTCACCTCAGCAGTATAAATTTTATTTATTTTGTCCCCTGCTTTGGAATTTTGCCTTTTAGACGTTAACGTACAGGACAGAAAAATGAAGAACTGGTATCTGCGATTTTAATGAAAAGGACCTGTGGTGCACACTTTAAAACATGTCTGTATTTGGTTCATTTCTTCTCAGATTCTGTGTGTGGTTGGTAGTGTGGCACAGGAACCACAGAAGTTCTCATGACGGTTGGGAAGCGAAGTTACCCAATTGTTGATTTCTCTGTTTCCTCTTCTCTCCCTCCTTCTTTGGAGGGCCATGTAAATGAGAGAAAGGCTCAGTGATAGCCTTAACTTGGTGTGTGCGAGGCCCTGAGTTCGAGCCCCAGCCCCATAATATAAGGAAACAAATTTGAAACACACACACACACGATGACAGGGAATCAAATATGAATTAAGCTTTCATTGGCCTCTGCTTTCAACTGTCTAGTTAACCCTAGTGTGATAGAGTCTTGTCTATTTCCTGTATCAGTTTTGCTATTACCCAGTCCCCCAGAACAACAATGGGAACATTCCATGTGAGATGAGGTGCTGCTCCTACTCAGAAAAAACTTGGGCCCCTTTTTGAGGGAAAGCTAATCCTGAAATCAGAACCTATAGACAGTGGACCTTCAGTGGTCAGCGTTTTGAAGTGAGATATAACTTAAAAAACAAAAAAAAAAAAAAACAAAAATAAGGAACCCTAGACAGCTGTCAGTCGCCGGACACAGCTGTGTCACATGCCAGTCTGAGGAAGTGGTCAAGCAGCAAGCAGCTTTGTATTGCATTGCCACTGCAGGATGGAGCCCTCTGCAGCTGAATGAGCCCACAGGCTGGCCATGTCCGCCCCATCTCTAATAAAGACGCTTCCACAGGAGCAGATGAGAAAGGCTCAGGCAGCTGGACCTGGGAAACAGAAGTAACTCGACTCTCACTCTGCTGCCAAACACAGGATAGAGATGATGCTGCCGTCTCCCTGCTTCTGTTTGCACTGTGCACTCTGCCTTCGTGGACTCGCAGGAGCCTCTTTGCTCTTGGTGGGGTTCTTGGGGTTGAGTTTCACCTGATTTTTATCTAAATATCTTTCTAAAATACTTTTTAAAAGCGTGTTCATGCCTGCATGCCTGTTCTCTCTCTCTCTCTCTCTCTCTCTCTCTCTCTCTCTCTCTCTCCCTCCCTCCCTCCCTCCCTCTTTCTCTCCCTCTCCCTCTGTGTCTGTCTATGTGTGATGTGTCTGAGTGTGTCTGAGTGTGTGTGCAGGTGCCAGCAGGCCAGAAGACAATGTAGAATCCCCTGGCGGTGAAGTTACAGGCAATTGTAAGCCACCGTGTTGGTGCTGGGAACTAAACTCACATTCTCTGCAAGAGCAGTAAGTGCTGTTAGCTGCCAAGTCATCTCTCCAGCTCTATGTGTGCCTTAAAGTAGTTAAAGTGAGGCCAGTATGGAAGGGAGGCACATTGCTATGGTCCCAAGCCTACAGGGCTGCTTAGGCTGTGTTCTACTCCATTCAAGGACTCCTAGGTAGAACCTAAAGAGAGAGCAAGTGGTGGGATTTCTAGCTCTCTCTTCCCCATGTAAAGGTGACCAGGGCAGTCTATTGGCTTATTCTCTGCAGAGCCCAAAGAATGGAAATCAGACTTTTTTTTTTCAAGTCCCAGCCCATGGGTTATGCCCTCTAACACTTCCTGGTGGCTCTGTGGCTCTCAACACCAGATAGCTGCTTCTTTCACGCCTGCTGTCAGGAGACTGAGATAAGCGACTATTTTTTTTCCCTATCATAGTCACTGACCCACCAATCAAAAAAAAAAAAATCCCAACACTGAAATAACTGCACCATTGAGCAAAATATAAAACTGACTTATGGAAAGAAAATGCCAAATGATGAAATCATTATAATTTCATGAACAACACATTCCTGATCAGTTGCCTTTTTGAAGCAGAGGACAAGAAGAAATGGACTATAACCGTAGAAAAAGAGTAAAGGGCGAAGTCACAGGACAAGACCAAGGATTCATTCGGTGGAGGGAAGTGACATCGCTGAACCCTGGGCAGACTGCCCCGGAAGTATTTCACATATTTATTATTGCACATGTGTGTTCATGATGTGTTTCGTGTGGGCACACAGCTGGAAGTCAGAGGACAATCTGTGGAGTTGGTTCCTTCCTTCCGTCTAAGCCGGGTTCCAGGGACTGAACCCAGATTGCCCAGCACCCAGGCTGCCCAGCTTGCATGGTGAATACCCCCTGTCTTGTTCTCCCACAGGGCCATCTTGCTGGCCCAGGAAACCTTCCCCCCACCCAACAATTTCTTCTTTTCTATCTTTTTCGCCCTTCACTACATACCGTTGGTTCCGCTTGCAGCAGGCAAACCATTGTCCACAGTAAAAATCATTGTTTAACCTGCAATTGAAGGAAATGAACCGCATGCAGGACTGGGCAGAAGCCAAAGAATCGGGGAACTCATCTACGGCCTGAAGGTTCCAGCTGCTACGTGTGCTGGGGACGGAGTGTGCGTGTACACACAACTCGGAAAATGTGTTTACGTGGGCTGGGGGGTGGAGTGTGCGTGTACACACACCTCGGAAAATGTGTTTACGTGGGCTGGGGGGTGGAGTGTGCGTGTACACACACCTCGGAAAATGTGTTTGCGAGAGTCATCCCGAAGAGTCTGACACCAGTGAAAATTGTTAATTGGCCTCATGAGCACTCGCCTTTGATTGCGGCCACTAAAATGTCAGGTCTCCGGCAACACGCAAAGCAGTGAGTCACCAATGCTGGAGCTTCAGGTGCCTCTGAGGCAGAGATTAATTTCTCTAGGGGGGAGGGAGGAGTTTTCCCGTCTTCTCAAACAGTTATTTTTCCTTATACATTTAAAAAAAAACAAATAAACAAAGACTCCCCCCAAGGCTTTGAGGCTAGTGATTTATGCATGTGCACGTACACGTGTGTGTGCATGTACACATGTGTGTGCATGCATGTGTAGGCCGGAGGTCAGCTTTGAGTGTTATTCCTTGGAAATTGTTCGCCTTGTTTGTTTGTTTGTTTACTAAGATTGAAGCTTTGGCCTCACAGACGCTAGGTAAGCTCTCTATCATTGAGTGGTCTCCCCAGCTCACTTTGCTTTTTAAGAACAGAGTCTGAGTTTGAGCTCGGGAGTTAGCTCATTCTGCTGGCTAGCTGGCAAGCCCCAGGGACCCTCCCGCTACTGCCTCCCAAAGTTCTGGATTACAGAAGCTTTCCACCACCGGGGTTCTGGGGTTCAACCTTCTATCCTCCTGCGTGCAAAGTAAATGCCTTACAGACTGAGCTCTTTCCTCAGAGCTATTTTCTCTACCTTTTCTCCTTTGTTTTTTGCTCTGCCATAGACTGGGGATGGAGAGACCCTTTTTGGATGTACGTATGTCCAAATATTTTCCCCTGCTTTATCCCCTCCTTTCACTGTGTACGTGCTAACTGCTGCTTACTAAGTAGTGGCTGCTGGTGTGTGTGTGTGTGTGTGTGTGTGTGTGTGTGTCTATGTCTGTCGGGGGTGGTTTCCCCTCTCTTCAGCTATCATCAGCTTCTCTGGCTCCCACTTTTGCAAGGTGACAAGAAGGTTCCCTCCTACTGTGACTAACACCCCATCAAACACTTCATTTCTG
Organism: Myodes glareolus; assembly: GCF_982192425.1. Taxonomy (NCBI): domain Eukaryota; kingdom Metazoa; phylum Chordata; class Mammalia; order Rodentia; family Cricetidae; genus Myodes; species Myodes glareolus. The sequence goes on from NC_142037.1 coordinate 38,784,511, forward strand.
TCACCCTGAAGTATCCACTTGGTCCAGGTGCTACACCCCCACTCGAAATGACAAAAAGAAAGCTGCCCTGCTGTAGGAGGCTGTGTCTGTGTGGAGCAGTGGGGGTGGAGAATGAGTCACTACCTACTCCCTTTTCTAGAACCTTCCATAGCAGAGTGTCATTAGCAAGTTGGCTCCTGTAGCCTGTCTTAGTCTACAGAGCCCATGACAATTTTACCCCCTAGAACAGAGTTGGTTTGGGGGCAGTGGTTTGCATTTAGTGGGAACAATAATTTTACACGGTCTCTGGAAAACACGATTTGGCTCTAGTGTGGTGGAAAAGTGCTTATTTTCTTTCATGCTGACCCAAGGACGTTCCAAAGTTCAGAAATGTCCCTCGCTACCAATGGGTTCGTAGCTACCATGGAAAGTTCTTTGTCAGCATAGAACTAATATTCAGAGGATCCTCGTCAGCCGCGGTAGGAGGAACTGGTTTTTAGTAACTGGTTTTTTAACACCCAGAGAAAAGCTGACTCCCCTCTGCCCCCAGGTGAAAGCACTACCATCCGTAGCTTCTGGATTTCTGTGTCTCCTTCTCCACCCTCTCCTCCTGTCGACTGTCAATCCATCTCCCCTGGTTTTAATTCCAGCAACACACCGCCTTTGAAATGACTCTTCTCTGACAACGGGCATGCCCTGTGCTGCCTCCGGCTGAACCTCCCTTCTAAGGCAAATAAGCAACTTTAATTTGGGCTCCCAAGTGGAAATAACAGATAGTCATCAAGAACAGAGGGCGCTTGCCTGGGCTTGCTCAGAAAGTCCCCGTGTACAATGGGTGCAGCTGTCTCTCAGCTCCCTGACTAGGCTCCCTTGTCACATTATCAGGAAGGTTAATTCTGTCAAACATTAACCCTAACCTGAAGGCTTTGGTTGCTTTAGTAGACAGAAATGAATGAGGATAGAAAGCAAAGGGAGAGAGAAAGGCATAGTATGCCCAAGGTTTGTGTTTACTCTTCAGTAAAACACACACACACACACACACACAGAGAGAGAGAGAGGAGTTGGGGCTGGGGCGGGGGTCGGAGATTTGGAGACAGCAAACCAGAAGAGATGACAGGCACCGTCGAGAGGGAAGAAGGTATCCGTGAGGGTGAAGAATTCAGCTGTGGCTAAGATCACCAGTTGTTCCTCAACAACTGATCAGCTCTCTCAGAACCATCATTCTTAGTGACACAGAATAAACAAGAATTACCAAAAGAAAAAAGTCAGTGGAAAGCAGCCTGTACAAGCCAGTGGAGGTGGCTCACACTTGTCACTCAACCCTTAGGAGGCTGAAGTATGAAGATCGCCGCAAGTTCAAGACCAGCTTGGGCTACCGCGTGGGTTCTGGGCCACTCTGAGTTCAGAACTAACAATTACCTCCAGCTTGTACACTGTGTTCCTTCTTAAAAAAACAGTTTTGTTCTGCTTGTTTGTTTACGCTTATTTATTTATTTTGTATGTGGGTGTGTATCTACGTGGGTGTAGTCTTGCCACAGGTAAATGTAGAGGTCAGAAGACAACTCGTGGCAGTCATTTTTCTCCTCCCAATTTATGGGTTCCAGGGATCCAGTTCAGGGCGTCAGTCTTGGCGACAAGCACCTTTACCCACTCAGCAATCTCGTTAGCCCCCCACGAACACCCCGTTTCCTCTTTTAAGTTGGTGTTTGCAGATATATCCAGATGCCATAAATAAATCTTGCTGTGTAACTTAGATCACAGGCTCGCAGGGATCATTTTTACTATAATATTCACTCTGCTTGAGCTTACTTTCTTTAATGAATATCTTACATGTTCTTTTTAAAGTAGTTAAAGGGATATTGAACAGTGAAGAGAGAACCAGGGTTGGTGGTGCAGGCATGTTATCCCAGTGCTTGGAAGGGCGAGGCAGGGGGCATCGGGAATTCAAAGTCATCGTCAGCTACACAGTGAGTTGGAGACCAGGCTGACATCCATGACAACCTGCCTCCAAAAGAGGCGGAAGTGAGAGGAAAGGATGGAGAAGAAATGCTGTGGGCGGAAGGTAATGGAATTCTCTGAGTTGCGCAGTGACTCAGATATTGAATTCAACGATGCACTTCCCAGTGTTTAACTGCCTGCCCTCGGCATTCCTTGGCTATTTGCGTCCTATCCACAGGATTTTATTTTGCTTTGTTTTGAGACAAGGTCTCCCGTTGCTCGGGCTAGCCTTCAACTCATAACCCTCCTGCCTCAGGTTTCTGAATGCCAGGATTACAAGTGTGGATTGCACAGCCAGCCTGTTTTTCAGTAATTAATTAATTAAATCTTCAGAGCTGTATTTCTTGACTAGCAATGCAGGTGAAATCAACAGAGAAACCCCTGCAAAATCGCCTAGCTAGGGGCTGGAGCAATGGCTCAGTGGTTAAGAGCACTGAATCCTCTTCCAGAGGACCAGGGTTCAATTCCCAGCACCCACATGGCAGCTCACAACTGTCTGAAGATCCAGTTCCAGGGGATCTGACACCTTCATACCAATGCACATAAAATAAAAGTTAAATAAACTATAAGAAATGTTTAAAAAAAAATCGCCTAGCTATAGCCTCACCTGCAGAAGTCCTGATTTCAAAAGACCAGGTGGTCTTGCTATTGATGTCTAGCAAAACCCGTCTACCTCCTCATTCAGGATACTAGAGAAATTATCAAGATTAATTTCATTAATTTTATTTCCTATCCTAAAACTCTCCTCCTGTACCTATTGAGCTGTGTTGATGTTGACATAATGTTGATGACTTGAAAACGGTAAATTTACATATCTGAAGTTGTGTTAAATTTTTGTTGTTACGCTCAGGGTGGTGGTCAGGCCGAAGCAGTGGGATGAGACGTTGCTAGCCTTCTTGGTCTGCCTAGTGAGTGGAAGCCCAGTCTGGTAACTTAGCAGGACAGTGTTAAAGTCAACATAAAGCAAGGCAAAGGATGTAGTTCAGTGACAGAAGTGTCATGCCTAAGATACACAGGACCTTGCACTTGGACCTCAGAACACACACACACAGATAGACAAATGCTTTCTGGTAAGAAACCTGATAATGCAGAACTTCAGAGGCGGTTGCTTCAGGGGGCTTAATCTGGGCTGAAAACTGAACTAAAAACTAGGTGCTGGAACTCAGCTCAAAATCCATCCCCACTGGCCGAGGTGACAAAGAGGAGGGAAACTTTACACTGCTGACTATGACTCACTGTGACCCACTTTGCTTCCTGCTGATGGGTGTGTTGTTTTTTTTGAAGTTCTCTAGTATCATCACTGATGGGCAGATTCCCTCCCCAGGTGGGCTCAGCCGTGTCCTTGTGAGCACACGTCCACACACATGCAGCCGCTACAGAGATCCCCCTGTGGGAAGCCTTGAAGCCCTGTCATTATGTCTTGGTTCCTGTGTTCTTTGCAGGACGAACGAGATAGTCTTAGCATTAGATGTGAAACAAGTCACGGCAATGAATAATTAGTGACTAGATACTGAGTAAAACCTGGAACACCAGAAAAAAAAAAAAAAAAAACGAAAGGCTTTTGACCTGGGGGGAAGAATGGAAAACAGAGTGAACACACTTATACGACACCTTTCCCCTAGGAAAAGGGGGGGGGTGATAGAAGCAAGTTTTAAACTCCACATCCCCCGCCCCTTTCTTTGACAGGGTCTCTCTCTGCAGCTCTTGTTGTCCTGAACTTACTATATAGACCAGACTGGCCTGGACCTCTCGGAGAAGGGATTGCTTCTGCTTCCTGGGAGTGCCACCACACCCAGCTAGCAACAGGTTGCTTTGCATGGTTGGTTGGTTAGTTGGTTACTAAGTCGCCCAGGCTGGCCTTGAACTCATGATTCTCCTGAGTCAGCCTGTTCAGGACTGGGATTTCGGGCATGCACTGTCATGTTCCACAGCAATAGAATTCTGAAAACTGGAAGGCAAGACATGGAGCCACTAATATCAGACGTGGGAAAACCGAATCCTAAGTCAGCACCAGAGAAATTTAAGAACCCAACCAGAGTCCCCTGAGGCTCAGCTCCAGACAGCTCTGGCAGTGAGGTGGAGCTAGGGAAGCCAGGAGTGAGTCAGAAGCTGTTTAGGAAGCAATTAGACTCCCAGACACCTCCCCATTCTAGGGACCCAGTCAGTGGCCTTGTTCCCTTAGAGCCTAGAAGAGGTGCAAGGCCTGGTGCTGTCCTGGCCTGCCTGAAATCTCCAGAAGAACTGCGTCTCCCTCAAGATGAAACTGTAAAGGCACGGATGTGAGGCTCTCCAGTCAGAGCACATGGAGGGACCCCCACTCCCCCACGTAACAAACCCCAGCTTTTTAGCATCCGTTCTTCTATAAGAAAGGATAATGTCGCTTTACCTGATATGGGCAACCCCTTGCATGAAGTACAAAGACAAAGGTAAGCAGGAAAACAACAAAATGTAGCCTAAAGGAGAGGAACCCGGGGTAGAGGTCAGTGGCTGAAAACTCACACGTTGTATGAGGCTCCATGTTTCATCCCTACAACAACAGAATGAAATATAATAAAAGGAAACTGTAGGTTTACAGAAACATGAAGTGCCCCCTGACTCGTACTCTTAGTTAAATATACAATAATCACATAAGAACATGATAAAAGAAAAAGGAATGCAAAGGAAAAAATAAGAATTCTTAGAAATACAATAATACAAACAAAAAAATAAATCTAAGAAAATAAACAAATCTCTCTGAAATTGGAGCAAAAGAGAGAGAGAGGAAAGGACAAATGAGAGATAAGAAACCACAACTACTGGCCTAGTATATTCAAAGAGGTGTTCCAAAAAGAGAACAGAGGGCTGGAAACCCTACAGGTGGCCCCCATGGCATATGCCGAACACCAAGTTCTGAAACGAGAGACCACCAAATGCGATCGATAACACACACACACACACACACACACACACACACACACACACACACACACACCTGGGAAATCTTAGCACATAAAGATAAAGAGAAGCCGTCCTGAGCATCCAGAGAGCAGCTGTGCCCTGGCTGGCGGTCAGGACGGCTTCAGACCTCTTCAGTAATGACCAGACAGCAATGGTCACTTCCCACTTGCCCCAATAAGGAGTGGAGGTTAGTCCCCACTGTGAACGTGATGGGTTTCGAGTCCCACAAACAACTCGTCTTGGGCGTGTCTGTGAGGCGTCTGCAGGGAGGGCTAGCTGAGGAAGCCCCACCCTGAGTGTGGGACCACCATCGTAGCCTGGAGTTCCACACTGAATGCAGAGGAGAAACTCAAAGGGGACACCAGCATCCATCGGCGCTCTGACCATGAAACACACTGTGACTGGTGGCCTTGCTTTGGCGAATCTCTCAACCTGGGGGCCAAAATAAACCTTTTTTTTTTCCCCTGTAGGTTGATTTTTTTTCCAGGGTTTTTTGTTTGTCTTGTTTTGTTCTGGGGTTTGGTAGAGCAATCAGGAAGGTAACGGATATGCGAACGATCAAGTTTGCGGTTCTATTGAAAGATTTGCAGACACGTACCCTTCTCAGCAATGTCTCACACATGCTCCTGCCTTAGGAATTCCCCCAAGCAAGTGTCAGAACAATGAGCCGGAGAAAGAGGAGAGCCGTGTTTAACCAGGAGGAATGCAGGAGAGTCCTGGGGGGATGGTGAGGTTCCAGGAGGCCAGCCGTGTCTCAGAGCAGGCGAGAACACACTAAAGAGTCCAGGGGAGGTTCTCATGTTCCCCAGGAGACTGATGACCTTTCCAGAATGTAGGCGTGTCTTGAACACAGACCTAGGAAAGCAAATCCACGGAAAATGTAACCACGTTAAATAAGACGGTGAGCTCCGGGACTCGCAGAGTTACACGGGAGAGGGAGGACATTTGTTATGGGGCTCAGCTCTAACGTGTTTTAGTCCCAGTAGCACAGACTACAGATTCCTACACCGAGGGGATGGGAGCAGGGAGGATGTGGATGTGGCCCGTCATCGGGGGGAAAAGGGTATCAAATCTTAGCCTTCAATGCTGGGGACAAAGCCAGACTGGTAACGGCTAAATTAGAAAACAAAGGAGAAAACCTAAGGATACTTTTCCCAGCATTAATTTTGAGGCCTGGAGATAGGTACATCATGAAAAGACCCAGCCGAATGGTTCAAGGGTCAGGGGAAGCCATCCTTGGAAAGGTGCTCTTTGATTGTTCATGTACGTCAGAGGTAAAACCAGTGAGGCTGGATGAATCCTGGGACCCATTGCCAGCGAAGCTGAGGCACCTAGGCAAACAGAAGAGAGAAGTTGCAAAATGGGATTATATGCTTGCATGCTTATGATAACATTTGAACACCTTTATTGGATGCCAGAAGATGTCACAAGCCTACATTCCAGGGCCTACGGGAGTGGGAGGCCCAGAACAAGTGGGCCTTGATGCACCAGGTCCTCCTCTCAGACAGGCCTCACTCCAGACCCTTCCCCCGCCCTGCCCATCACTAAACCCTTGACTTCCCTTATCCAGAAAGTGTGTTCTACAACTGCCTTCCCTGAACTGCATTACATTGTCTGGAGCTCCTCTGGTCCTTCTTCAACCTGCTGCCAGCTGTCCCTTGAGTCTGTACGCCTTCCATCTAATATCCCTCTTTAATTAATTAAAATTCCCTCCTCCGCCTGTTTTCTGTGTTGGCATGGCATTCTCATTTGATGAGCGTGTCCTTCCATTCTGCCTGTAACATGCAGAGTGTTGTGTCATTAGGCCAGAGTTCCATGGCCATCCCACATGCTATGTCCTCAAGGTTAGTCATAATCCACGGATAATCATTCTCCAGGCACGTAGCCACCTTGTAATTATGTGGGCTAGAAATGAAATCTTAGACCAGTGGTTTGAAACTTGGCAGTACAGGTGAGACATCTCGGGAGAATTTTTTTTTTTAAGGTAGATAACTACACCTTACTACTTTAGCCATATTAAGACATTGGTCCAATAAAGAAATCTGTTCTCATCCGATGTAAACTCTTCTTTGCCCCTTCAAAGAGAAGAAAAGGAAAATATGGCATTGGCTTATAAGGCTTTGCAATAAGAGGGAGAAGCTTTCAGACTTATTTTTTTCCCCTTTTCTTGCATTCTTAAAGAAAAACGAAGGCCGGGCGGTGGTGGCGCACGTCTTTAATCCCAGCATTCAGGAGGCAGAGGCAGGCGGATCTCCGGGAGTTTGAGGCCAGCCTGATCTACAAGAGCTAGTTCCAGGATAGGCTCCAAAGCTACAGAGAAACCCTGTCTCGAAAAAACAAAAGAAGAAGAAGAAGGAGAAGGAGAAGGAGAAGGAGAAGGAGAAGAAGAAGAAGAAGAAGAAGAAGAAGAAGAAGAAGAAGAAGAAGAAGAAGAGGAAGAAGAAGAAAAAGGAAAGAAAAACAAGTTGTTTTTTTTTTTTTACAGAACTCTTTTAGTTTCCAATTCTTGCTATAAAAAAATTACCTCAAATTTAGTGGTTTAAGACAACATGAATTTAGCATCTGCACTCCTGGAGGTCAGGTCTAATTCAGGTCTCCCTGGGCTGAAATGAAGGTGTGGGCAGCAAGTGTTCCCGCTCTGGAGGTCCCCACACGCCTTAGGTCAGAGTGCTGTTTCTGTAGCAACAAGGCCTACGTCAGCCTTCTCTTTCTGTTTTTTCTCTCTCTCCCTTCCCCTCTCCCTGTCTCTCTCCAGAACCCCTCACAAGTTAATACTCCCATGTTTATGTTGGCCATCCGGCAGTCATCTATTTTTCTCCTATGATCTAATCTATCTCCAGTTTCGGGGCATAGGGCACAGACACTGCGGAATGCATGTGGTAGACACTATTAACTTCTTTTAGGTGTGTTCGAAGCCACTATAAAACCCTCCTGCTAGAATTGCAGGTGAAAGTTTCTGGCTTGGGGCAAAGTGACACACCCTGACTTGGACCTGGAGGTCAAATCTGAAGCCCAGATACCTACTCTCACACCAGCCTGAAGAACGCTATTCACCCGTGGTGCCTAAGGCCTTCTCAGGCCAGGAACCCCACCTCGTGGCTTGGTGTGCTCAGAGGAAGAGAGAGCTGGGCCTGTAGCAAGAGTCATCTCTGGGTCCGCTTCCACCTGCTGTCAGGCTTGGTGGCTGCCTGGAGAGAGCTGTAAGTCACATCCTCCCCTTCGAGACTTCTCGTGCCTCTCCCATTGAGCAGAAGCTGAAGAGGCAGGGCCCAAGAACCAATATTTTCTAAAAATCTCAGCTTACCTCTGGAGACAGTTAGGAATTATTATATAACTTCTATCTTAATAATTATGCTGTAAAGGGTAAAATTCAACCATTGCTAAAATCAAGACTTATTGCTTTTTTGAAATATGTATTTTTTGAAAAATGTATGTGTGCGTATGTGAGTGCGCACATGCATGTATGCATATATATGCATATATACATACACACATATCTATAACCCTATGGCTGAAGAAAACGCTCAAGTGTAGACTTCTTGCCCATCTGCCATGCATGAGGCTCTAGGTTCAGTCCCCAGTACCACCAACAAACATTAATGGATTGACACTAGATCACAAATAATATTCGCTTTAAAGTACATTTCCCGAGGCCACTTGAAGTACTTGTTTATAAGAATTCACCTGCTATACTGCTTTTCAGGAACACTTCTGGTGTGTTAAACGTAGTCATTTGAATCCCGAAGGACTTTGGGATGTCGTGGCAGGCAATCTAATTTGCCTGAGGATTCTGTCTACCAAATCTTCCTTCCCCGAGGGTCCTGGCTACCAGTCTTGTGCAGGTGTGCTAGCTCAAGAAAACTCTGGTTTCTGTAATTGGGCCCAGGTGGTAACAGCTTCAGGCTGAGCTCTGGGCTCACCTCTGGGAGGGAAGGTAATGTCCGAGGACTGTCAGGACTTCTAGATCAGAAGTATCTCAGCCTTAACTTTGATCCTCAGTTCTGATAACTGTTCCCTGCTTGTACATTCCTTCCTCCCTTGATCCTTCCTTTTCTTCCTTTCCTAGTCCTTCTCTCTCAACCCTCCTTCCTCTCCTTTCCTTGACAGGGTCCAGATATGCAGCCCAGATAGTCCTCTAACTCATAATCCTCCTGCCTCCATCTCCAAATGCTAGAATGACAGAATTGCACCTGAGTCTGATTTGCTTCTTAAAAGTCGGCTTATAGCTTGTCGTGCTCGGCACTTCTGCCCTCCACGAAGCTTTCATGTTTAGTCTCTGGTCTTCAGCCTCACAGGATGAGCTCATTCAAGCCCACCAATCAGGGGTGCAGAAGTGGGCCTTGTTCCCCCAAGCTGGTGGATCCCCTGACCAGCTCACAATATATTGCACACTTGGCCTTTTGGGGAGGGGGCAGGGGTTCGAGACAGGGTTTCTCTGTGTAGCTTTGGAGCCTATCCTGGAACTAGCTCTTGTAGACCAGGCTGGCCTTGAACTCACAGAGATCTCCCTGCCTCTGCCTCCCAAGTACTAAGATTAAAGGTGTGTGCCACCACTGCCCGGCTCCATTCAGCTCTTATTGGAGCCTAGTTTCCTAGTAGCCTAGGGCTGGTCCTCAGCCTGCTTGTCTGGAACCTAATATCCTGCTTAATTATGTTTTTATTTTCTCTGTCAACAATAAGATTTAGTGGCCCAAGTTGTTTATTGTTTATTGGTATTCTGTTTCAAACACAACAGATTTTCTTAATTATAAACCATTGTTTTTAATAACAGAGCCTGCTCAGTAGCTGTGTGCTGCTGACCAGGATAGGATTTGGCTTCATACCCATCCCTGAAGGGCTCTAGCAGGCTCAAGCATGGCAAGCATGCAACGACAGATTTTGTCTTACCCGTCTCTTCCATTCCCTCTCCCTTGCTAAACTGTTAGATGGCACTCCTAAAGCTAGCCACTAAGGTCTAGTCCCTTAGTTGGCCACTTTCTCCTCCTGAGGCTGACCACCAAGGTCCAGCTATCAAAGCATTGAAGTCCAGCAACCAAAGTCCCCTTGACCACCCTAATTAACACGCCCAATCAAAATAAACAACTCACCCTAACATGGGCTTTCCTTTTGCCCCTGTATAAACTGCCATTTGCCTACAATTGCCCACCCAAGGCAAATATCCCTTCCCCCCTCTCCCTTATTCTTTTTCCCTTCTCTTTTGTCTGCTATCTCTTGCCTTTGTCTCTTATTCCCTGCCCTTTTTCCTTTGGTGGCAAATAAATCTTCCTTGTGCTAAGAACTTGGTCTTGGAGTACCTTGTGCTGATACCCAACCTTTCAATCCCTGTGGGACCTTTCCTGAGACAACTTAGGTTTATACCTAGTTCCCTATTTGTCAAGGAGTTACTTTATCCTTTAGTCTCAAAGGCCATGTCTTAAAGTGCTTGGCCTATACGGTATGGCAATATTTACCATTTGATCCCCCTCCCCTCTATTCCTCTAATAAATCTCTGGCGCCGGGCAGTGGTAGCACATTCCTTTAATCCCAGCACTTGGGAGGCAGAGGCAGGGAGATCTCTGGGCATTTGAGGCCAGCCTGGTCTACAGGAGCTAGTTCCAGGATAGGCTCCAAAGCTACACAGAGAAACCCTGTCTCAGAAAACAAACAGACAAGCAAATCTGGCTAAGGAACACATACGTCTCATGGCAAAACAAATCCAAAAATATCCTTATCTATGCCATCTGCCTCATTTTCACTTTCTCAAAAGTTCAGGGAAGACTGGGCCATTTGCGACTTTTAAGAGCCCTCAGATATTAAATAGATACTGAGTGAATTCAAAGATGTTACGTGGCGAATATTCTCTAGAGAAAATATTTGCAAAAGATGTGAATGCGAAAGGGCTTGTGCCTCTGTGAAAAGAGCGCCCCAGTTTCCACAGCAAGAAAACAAGCGATGCCGTTCAAAAGTGGAGAAGATCAGAAAAGACAACGCACCAAAGAAGACACGTGGAGAAAACAGTCATTTGCAAAGACGCGCCTATGTCATCAAAGATGCCCTATGTCATCAGAAAAAAAAATGCAGTTTAAAACGAGGCACCGCTGCACTCTCGTGCCCACATCGCAGACACCGCTGACGTGAAATGTTGACAAGGATGTGGAGCAACAGGAATGCTTTTCCTCTGCTTCCAGGAGTATAAAGGGTGTGGCTGCTTCTTATAAAACTAAATAGAATCTTAACTGTGTGGTTTTAGCTGTTGTTCTCTTTGTTGTTTACCCAATTAAGCTGAAAGTTTGTGTTTACCTAGAAACCTGCATGCTAGCTTGATCCCCAGTTACCCACACTTGGAAAAAGCTAAAACGCCCTTCAGCCAAAGAATGGCTGAGCAAACTGCAGGACCGCTGGACACTGTTATATTCTTCAGTGGTTTTAGAAAAGAGAGGCATGAGCTGCCGGGCCCTCACGAGACACACACAGGGCAACACATCTTGCTAAGTGGAGGGAACCGATTTGGAAAGGATACAGACTGTATAGTCACAGATGTCTGATACTATGGAAAAGACAAATCTGTAGGCACAATAAAAGCAGACCAGAGCTTTAAAGGGGAGAGGGAGGAGCGCCCAAGTGAGATGCGGGAACTAAACGTGCCTAAATCGCAGGGTACCATGATGGTGGAGGCCTGACCTTATGCAACTGTCAAAACCTGCTGAAGTAGTCAGGCAGGAAAACTCGGGCCTCGAATCCCAGTGTTTGGGAGACTGAGGTAGGAGGATCACTGTGAATTCAAGGCAAGCCTGTATTACAAAGTGAGTTCCAAGCCAGCCTGGGCTGCAAAATGAGGAAGTCTATTTAAAAAAGCAAACCAATAGAACTATGCAACACAGAGTGAACCCAGACGTGAATTACGGATTTCAGTTTCTAAAGATACAGCAATACTGCTTCGTCTGTTGTAGCGATTCCCCTCAAGAACAGGATCGGTAAATGATGGGGGAACCTGTGCTGGGACAGGAGAAAGAAGGCCAAATTCCAGCCCTGTTAGAACAATCTTTCTGTAAAACTGCAACTATTATAAAAACACTTTACTAATAATAAAAAAAATAATACCAGCCTGAAACAGCCCACTGAAAGGGAAGGGGTGGCCTAACCAACTCGGCTGCCATCCAGGCCCAGGTCCAAAACTTTGAGTAGGTCAATCGCAGCACGCGCTCTCAACCGCAGCACGCGCTCCATCTCAGAGCTGCTGGACCTTAACGAGGAGCCAGCGCCAAAGAACCAGACCCAGGAGTGTATCATTGCCACCAGAGGTGAAAACCTGGAGCGAGTTGTGATCGGAGATGGTTTCAGCCTCGGACATCAGCGACGGGACGAGGCAGAATCTCAGAGTAGCCTGAGAAACCCATGGAGGGTCTGCAGAGCCCTCAGTATCCCTGGAACGACTAAAGAAAGGCGGGTCCCATGAGAAAATGCTTTTAAAGAGTGAACTCATTAAACTAGCTAGAAAGAAGGTGGGGGCGCGGCAGTGAGAGAACGGTGAAGCTACAGATGTGGCAAAGGAGGGTATGGGAGCCATAGGGAGCCCAGCAACAGCAGGCAAAGAACATGACATCACTGAATAGAGTCAGTCCTTGGCCCGCAGGTTGGGCTGCAGTCTGGAGATGCCACTGCTGTTGGCCATGTGGGAGAAGGAGAGCGCAGGGTTGGGACACTGTCTGCAGGTTATAGGCACGATGATTGTGCCAGGGCGGCTGGTATTGAGAGCAGGGAGGAGCGTGGAGGTCTGGAGCTCTCTTGGATCCACCTAGCTGAAAGATCACCCTGGCCCTGGGCAACAACAGGATATCAAAGACGAGTCTCGGTGATGGTCCACTGTTTTTGATGCTTTGGAGATCAGAGGCCGTAATTCAAAACAAGATGCTTGGCAATGATTTTATTTGCTTGTAGAGCTGTTTGGGCAAAAACTTATGCTGAGCAGTGCCCTGCAGTTTCCAATGCCACTGTGACAGATGAATTTGGGATGGAGGGGTGGGAAGGATGGAGGAACAGAGCTGAGCATCTACCGTGGAGAGAGGTGGAATTATGTCAATGTCGTGGGTCCGAGCTACCGCTAGAGACCACATGACTGTGCATGGCCTGCACTGCTGCCTGAAGCCACGTTGATGTCCATGACCTGAGCTGCCACCAAAGGCCGTGTTGTGGTCCATGGTCCTGCTACAGCCAGGTACCTTGTTGATGTCCATGATGGCTTATGTTACCACCAAAGCCATTCAGATGTCCGTCGTCTGTGCTGCTGCCTGAAGACACGGTGATGTCTGTGGTTCATGCTGCTGCAGAGAGCCATGTTGGGGTCTGTGACCCTGCTGCAGCTGGAGACCAAGCTGTTGACTGTGGCCCATGTTACCACCAAAAGCTACGTAGATGTCTGTGGTCTCTGTTGCTTCCTGAAGCCATCTTGGTATCTGTGGCCAGGGCTGTTGCTGGGGACCATGTTGATGTCCCTGGCCTGTACTGTCCCTGGAGACCGTGCTGAGATCCATGGCAATGCTGACTTCAGAGGTTAGGTTGATGTCCATGGTCTATGTTGTCACCAGATACTATGTGGGTGTCTGTGATCTGTGTTCCTGATGACAGGACAAGGAAGCTTCTGCAGTGGTATCCATGACTACAGACTTATAATAAAGAGAGACAGAAAAGGTTTCTGTGACAACCCCACCCTCACCCCGGTAAAAAGTAACAACCTAGACAGAAAGCCATCGGAGAGAACTCTTAAAATACGTGATAAGGATGCTGAAGTGTGGTTCTCCACAATAGACGGCCACTGTAGCAGGTGGGAGTGGGGAAGGCTTCACTTCTCTTTAAGGGGCTTTAAGGAGCTGGCCACCAGGAGTTTGACCATGCTCTAGTGACTATATAGATAACATAATACAATTGGACTTGGCTTTTGTTTTTGTTTTTGTTTTTTTGAGACAGGGTTTCTCTGTAGCTTTTGGAGCCTGTCCTGGAACTCACTTTGTAGACCAGGCTGGCCTTGAACTCACAGAGATCCACCTGGACTTGGCTTTTTTGCTGTTGTTTTTTTTTCTTATTTATTTTTGTGGGGGAAGGCCATAAGGGGGAGGGGAAAGAACGGGAAAAATGGGAAGTAAGGGTGATCAGGGTGCATTATGTACGATTCCAAAATAATCAATAAAAATATTATGTTAAAAAAATAACACTAAAACTCAAGGTCATTTTTAATGGTTGGGTTAATTTATTGTTTTATTTTATATGAGATAGGGTCTGATGTAACCCAGGCTAGATTCAAACCTGTTGAGTAGATGAGGGTGGAATTCTCATCCATATATTCCCACTCCTCAAATGCTAGGATTGTAAGTGTGCACCACCGTGCCCGGCTTATGTGTGCTGCACCATGTTGTTTTCCTATGTCTTGAAGCATTTCCCTTTTATAAAAACAACACATATACACTTCAAAATATTTTACGCGTAGGGGGAAAAATCAAAATATAATTTCTGTTTATACGATAATTTTATCATATTTCTTCTATGGATATTTTCCACATGAATAGATGTTTATTTCCTACTTTTAAATAAAGATTATTCCAGCATATGTTTCAATGTTAAGACAAAGCTTTTCATCTAGAATTCTTCTTTTGTGTGTGTGAAATAATAGAGACAAGCCAGTGGCCTGAGCAGGCTAAGCAGATACTCTCCCCCTAAGTTACCCCAGCCTCACACATATTTACAAACCTCGAATCTAACTTAGGTCCTTCCACTGTTTTCTCTTTTCTTACTCATCTCTACTATTTGAATACATTTTTCTAATTTCTTATATTAACACTGTGGCGAACTTCTTATGCATACAGATTTCCTGAACTTAGGGTTTTGCCATTGTCAGGGATTCCTGAGGGAACTCCGGAGTCAAAGACTGTGAAGAATTAAGAAGCTCTGGGTATCCACAATTAAGAAGCTCTGGGTATCCACACTCTCCCTTGCTCCTTGGAGGTGTTTGTTTCTCTTAAGCTTCTTCGGATACCAGGAATCACTAGGGAAGGACAGCTGCGAGAAATACACAGAGCAGGAATCCAAGGCATGAAACAGGCCAGGGAGGAACCCGAAGGGTGAACTGGCTAAGCCGCACTGGCTGCCTTGGAGGAGGCTCCCCAGTGTGGCATCTCAGGGGCATTTTCCAGAGACTGGGCATTGAAACTGCTCTGCTTTGTTTCCTGTTCCCATAACCAACTCCACTTCATGGCTTTAGCTCATTTTCCCTACAGGATTGATCTCATTGACTCATACCTATTTGAAATCAATTATATTTCATTAGTCACTTGTGCAGACTGTTTGGCTCCATGCCCACTTCTGTCTCAATTCTCTGCGGAATTAGAAGAATTTAACCCGGACCTCTCATGTTGAAATATGATAATCTGCTAATAGTGATTTAAAATATTTAACCACTAACACCAGAGGCACTAAATGCTGCATCCCAGCTAAAGTGCCAGATACTCAAATGATGCCACAGGGACCAGTCCCTCCAGAGCTACTCATGCACATTAGAAAGGTAAGATATTATAACAGTGTCATTTACAGTAGCCAAAGACAGAAGTAACCAAAATACCCCGCAGAGGATGAGTGGACGCCATCTGTAACATGAGGGGCCAGCTTGTTGGGGTTTCTGTCCCACCCGGTACCCCACAGCTGGCATACCCCAAGGAAAATCACACACAGGACTCCATAAGATTATAAACTGATTGGCCCATTAGGTCAGGCTACTTATTAGCTCTTATATCTTATGTTACCCCCATTATCCTTATCTACATTAGCACATGGCTCAGTACCTTTCCCAGTGGGGCAGCTTACATCTTTCCTCTCCGGTGGTCTGGGCAGAACTGGAGAGGGAGCTTCCTGCTTCCTAGAATACTCCCATTCTCTTTTTTCCACCTCTACTTCCTTAATTCTGGGGAGTGACACACATACATATGTATGTGTGTGTGTATATATGTGTGTGTGTGTGTGTGTGTGTGTGTGTGTGTGTGTGCAGTGGGGGATAAAGATTGTGCTCAGCCTCAGATGTGTAACATGAAGGCCGGCTTGTTGGGGTATCTGTTCCCGCCTGGTACCCCACAGCCGGCAAGTCCCAGAGAAAATCAATCACACAGAGATTTCTATAAGATTATAAAGCTGATTGGTCCATTAGGCCAGGCTACTTTTTAGTTCTTATGACTTATCTTAACCCATTATTCTGATCTATGTTAGCCACATGGCTCAGTACCTTTTCCAGCAGGGCAACTTACACCTTTCCTCTCCAGTTGTCTGGGCAGAACTGTGGAGGGAGCTTCCTGCTTCCCAGAAGACTCCCAGTCTCTTTGCTCCACCTCTACTTCCTGTCTGGCTTCCCCGCCTATACTGCCTGCCTGGCCAATCAACGTTTTATTAAAATATGATTGGCAGAATATGGACAATTCTCCCACATCATTTCCCTCTTTTTTTTTTTAAACAAAGGAAAATACCCATAGTCCATTTGTTGGGAATGTGGGCGTAGTATTTCAGCCTACTTCCTGCTGGTTGGGGGCGCTGATAATCTTATGGGGAACTAAAGAAAATTATCATCAAGCCCTGACTGGAGTATCCTGTGAGTCTTGATCACCTCAGGCAGCAATCCTGAATCTGTTTTGAATGTAGAACTCTGTATCCAGGCCATCTGTTCCTACCGGAGATTTCTCAGGTGGTCTTCCTTGATTGAACTTGATTTTTCTTAATTCAAAATGAATCCACAGCCTCTCATGTTCTGTGGAAACAAAAGCAAAATCTCTTCTCTAAAGTAATATACCTTTTGACTTCAGTTTTGAAGCCAAGGTACTTTCAAAATACCTATCTTGGATTAATTCAGCAGCATTTATAAACAAAAGTCTTTTAGCAGCTGCTGCTCCTGCCTCAGTATTCAAACAATTCAAAGAAAGCATAATAGCATACAGTATCAAGATTCTCTGTTTATTTTCCATCTTTATGTGGCTTTACTTTAACCTCTATTTCTTATATTTTTACTTTTACTTTTAGAGACAGGTTCTCTGTATATCTTTGTCCTGGAATAACTATATAGACCAGGCTGTCCTTGAACTCACAGAGATCCTTCTGTCTCTGCCTCCCCAATGCTGGGATTAAAGGTGTGTGCTACCACACCTTGAACTCACAGAGATCTGTCTGTCTCTGTCTCCCAGGCATTGGGATTAAAGGCATGTGCTACCACACCTTGAAGTCACAGAGGTCAATCTACCTCTGCCCCTTGAAGTCACAAAGGTCAACATACCTCTGCCTCCCAGGCATTGGGATTAAAGGAGTGTATCACCACACCCTATTTCTCCCTTTCTTTCTTTTTTATTTTTAATTACTGTAACCTTTAGCCTGCCTATATTTTTAACACACTGTAAAACATTTAGAGGTTTTCTTCATATTTGAATCTCTCTTTACTGTATATCTCTCTTTCTGACTACATGAATCGTTAAAGAGAATATTAGAGCCATGGCTTTGATAGCTGAATCCAGCCCATTCCTTAGCTTTCCAACCTCATGGCGGAGGTACCACTGGAGTCATTTTTCTTGCCACAACTCTGTGGTACTTCAAGGTACGCACAGAGAGAACAGGGCGTTATTCAGCAACAGACAGGAACAATGTGCTGCTACGTAGATGCTCTGGGAAAAGATTATGCTTAGTGATAGAGGCACAAAAGATGCAGACTGCCCCCATTTCAGGTAAATCCACAGAGCCAGGAATCAGGTTGGTTAGTACTGGGGCTTGGGATACCAGAACCGGAAGGGTTCTAATGAGTACTAGGTTTTCTTTGCAGAGTGATGAAAATGTCTTGGTACCAGAGCTGGTTGGCCATCCCTGTGATGTACTAAATACTATTGCAGTTCTGGGGAGTTGTGAGCCACTGTGTGTGCTAGGAAGCAAGCCTGGGTCCTCTGGAAGAGCAGCCAGCGTTCTTAACCACCGAGTCATCTCTCCAGCCCCAGAATGGGTCATTTTATGCTCTATAGGTGTTACCTCGATTTAAAGGAAAATTCATGGAAAAAGATTTCTTTATCCCCATTCCCTGCACTTCCAGGCCCCCTACTTTCCCACTCCCTTACCGCCCCACTCCCCCATGCCATTCCACCCACTACCCCCGCTAATGACAGGTAGACATTAGCCTTCTTTTTAAAATCCTTGGAAATTTAGAGGTCTAATTGGTGTCTGGTTTCTCTAAGGTTTATGTCTTCTTTCGTCAGTAACAGTTAACAAATGTTTACCAAGGTCCTTTCAAGTTGCAGATGCTGTTCAAGGTACTGGGGTCATGGGGATGAAAAATCTTCCGGGTAGAGTCTAGGGAAGGCCTATCCTGCCCACTTCTCACCCAGTGAGAAATAGAAGAGATCTTGTGGGTGAACTGGGGCTGAGTGGAGATGGGAACATGAGGGATTGGGTTGGGGGTGGATGGAGAGGGAGAATACTGAAAGAAATGACAGGAAGAGAGGAGGCGTTCCAGAATCAGATAGAAACCTGGTGCAAGAGAAACTCCCTGAAATTTATAAGGATGACCCCAGCTCAGATTTTTAGCAATGGTGGATGTGTAGCCTGAATTGGCCATCACTGGCCCAGTCACACAACCTTGAACCTATAATCTGTCTATGGAGACTGTGGGAGTGGCCAACTAATGACTGATCTAGTCTTAGACCCATACCATGAGAGTGAGCCCACCCCCAATGCTGTGTGCCAGGTCCCAGGTGCTAGCATGGCCCGAGACCTAGGATAGAACCAAACACAACTGGGAAAGATGTCAATGTAATGATGCCTAACAATATTCCACTACACTCATAGACTGGTGACTACCCCAGTTGTGGTCTGGAAACAGGTACAGAGATCCGCAGCCAAACACTGGGCCAAGCTCAGAGAACTCTGCTGAAGAGATGGAGGAAGAATTATGCAATCCAGGCAGTTCAAGGACATTACAAGGAAGCCCATAGAAACAACTAACCTGAGCTCATAGGAGCTGGCAGAATCCGGTCCCATAGTCAGTTAGCTTGCATGGGACCAACCTTGGCCCTCTACATAAAGGTGACAGTTGTGTAGCTTGGTCTACTGTGGGACTCACAGCAGGAGCCTGTGATGTCCCTAATGCTTTGGCTGGCTTTTGGGAGCCTATTCTTCATACTAGATTGCCTTAGCAAGGCTTGACACAAAGGGAGGAGCTTATCATGCAACTTGATATGCCTTACCACCCATGGGGGGGGGTGGGCCCCTTTCTGAACAGAAACAGAGGAGGAATGGATTGGTGTGGGGGGCAAAGGGGAAATGGAGGGAGGGAATGGGAGGAGAGGAGGGACAGGATATAAAGAAAATAAATAAAATTTTAAAAAGTATTTGAGTATAGTAGTTTATACCAGATCTAATTGCTTTAACCTCCTGGGATGAGATGAGGTTTCACTAATGTTCGACAACACTCTGATAATTTTTAATCTTTTCTCTGTCTCTGTCTCTCTCTCTCTCTCAATCTCTCTCTCTCTCTCTCTCTCTCTCTCTCTCTCTCTCTCTCTCTCCCTCTCTCTCCCTCTCTCTCTGTCTTTTTAATGAGGTCTCTTTACATAGCCCTGGCTGTCCTGGCCTTAAACTCACAGGAATCCTCTTGCCTCTGGTTCTCAAGTGCTGGGATTAAAGGTGTGAGCCACCATGCTCTTCTTTGCTTTTTTTTTTAATACTGGGAATTGATTTTAGAGCCCCACCCCCGCTTCTTCTAGGCAAGTTGCTTTGTTGCTGTGGTTATGCCCCAGCCAATTCTCAACCTTTTTGCATCCTTATATGAAATGAGAGATCAGTGAAATTCACCCACAAGGAACGATGAAATCCTGCCATTTGGAAGAATGCATCAAATTTGTTCAGTGAAAAGTAAGCCAGGCACCGAAAAACAAAACCACAAAAACTCAGACATATACGGAATCTAAAAACACTTGGGGCTGCCGTGTAGCTCAGTGGTAGAGTGATTGTTTGGCATGAGATTGATCTCCAACCATGCAAAATAAATAATTAAAATTGAAAGTTTATCACAAAGGAGTTGACCGTAGAATGGTATTTACCAGAGACTGGGGAGAGAAGAGGGGTAAGGAAAGAAAGATGAGGAAAGTTAAGTCAGAATTTAGGTGAGAGAAGTTCTGGTAAGCACAGAAGGGTGACAATAATTAATATATTGTACCTTAAAAATAACCAGGAGGTTTCGCCCATGCCACAAAGAAACGACAGCTTGAAGTGATGGATCTTCTTAATGCTCTCATTCATTTGGCTATTATGTCATACAGTGCTATTGTGACTTGTCACCTTGTCACCTTGTATACCATAAAACATGTATAATTGTTGTGTGTCAAATAAAACCAAAATAAAAATTTAAAATGCCCGAGTTCTCACAGTGTAAAGAATGCAAAGAGCCAAAGGGAAGAGGAAAGTAGTACCTCATTTTTTTTTTGAAGCTTCTACTCCTTACTTTTGTGTATGTATAGGTGTGTGCGTCTGTGTGCGTGCATGGCGTATGCTCCAGTGCCTGTGGGGGTCAGGGTACTCTAAGCTGCTGTACTCTCTCTCCAGCCTTCCTAGTCCTCCTATAAGTGAGAAAAATTTCTATACTTATTGCATGCAGTGTGTTTTGAAAGCTGCATACGTTGTGGAGTGGCTAACATTAATTCACCTGCTTTTTTTTTGTAATGAAAAGACAATCTAGTCTTCCATGACATTCAAACTCCCAACACGTTGTTATTAACTAGAATCACTAGACTGTATTTAAATCTCATGAACTCAATCCGCCACCTAAGGAACATTCTATGTTCTTTAATCAACATCTCTTCAGCCCCTACTGCCAGCCCCTGACGGCCATCATTTTCCCTGACAGCCATGCTTTTGTCTCTATTTAAAATTATTGTATTGTTTTACTTGTTAAATTAAACACACACACCATTTATTTGGGGCTAGGAGAAGAGAACTTGCTCAGAGTTGCTTCTCTCCTTTCATCACTGGACCCTAGGGATCAAACTCAGGCCTGCAGGCTTGCAGCAGGTGCCACCTCATGAGGGCCTTTCCCTGCCATGCCAGCTTACTTCCCCCGTCCTCCAGTGTTTGGAGACGGGAGCCCTCACTGCAGCCCGGACAGGGTTCATCCCTGCATCACTCCTCCTGACTCAGACTTCCAAATGCTGGGATTTTGAGTGTGAGCTGCCACGCAGCCTCTCTCACTAGTTCAAGTTTTTAAGATTGCATGTATGAGTGAGATCGTGCAGCATTTGTGTCTCCATGCCTGGCTTGTTTCAACGAATAAAATTCCTCCAGGTTCTTTCGGGTTGTCACAGACAGCAGGACTTCATCCTTTTATACTGAATGGTATTCCTTTGTGTGTGTGCATGTACCCATGTGTGCATGGATCTGCGTGTCACATTTTCTGTATCTCTAGCTGTTGATAACCATCTAGGTTGATTGCATGTCTTGCTTATCAAGCAGAACAGCAATAAAATAGGAATTCCGGTATCTTTTCTGCATGATGATGTTTTTCCTTTGGATATACACCCACTAGTTGGATTGCTTGATCATATATCAGTTCTTTTTTTTATTAGGCATATGTGTCTGTGTGGGGATATGTACCTGTAGACATATGGCCTTCTGAGGCCAAGAGGTGCTGAATGCCCTGGGGTTGAAGTCATTCACTGTTGTGAGCCACCTGACATGGGGGATGAGAACGGAATGCTGATTCTCTGCCGTATCAGTACATGTTCTCAACCATGGAAACACCTCTCCAGGCCCCTCTTCTAGCTGTTTTCCATACGATGGTGATGGAGAACATGAACGGCATCCCCATCAGCGATGCACAAGGGTTCCCTGTCTCCCATCAGTAGCAACGCCAGTTCCCCTTCATCAGTGGATAACACCGACTCTGATCGTCTTGAGGCTGTCATTCGAAGACTTCCAATGATCCCAGCAACACTGAGTGTCCCTGAACACCTGGTTTTGAATCCTGAAGCTGAAATGGACATTTAGAGATCCGTCACGGAGAGGATGTTTCTCGTCAAAAAGCGACCATCGAGTAAAAGAGGATCCTCTATGATCGGGATTCAGAGGTGGAGGAGGGAGACCGCAAGGGTAAAAATGCCAAGTGCAATTGAAAACTTGCCACTGTCTTCGAAACCCGGAAAAATGTATGGCGTGATCCTGTTATATATGTTAGCATTAGAGGCTCATGGGTAGGAAGTTAGAGTGGCCTTTGAACAGTATTGAGGCTATGAACAGTTAGGGGACACTGGACTGTGAGCTAAATATTGTTTCCACTGAGATGGCCATGAGCTTTTGTAGGCCAGGACTGGAGTAGTATGTCTTAGCAGGATACGTTGGTGTGTTAACTTCACCAGGGGGTTGGGGTGGGGTGGACTTGTGATGGTGAATTGTCACTATTGGTGTGACTTGGTTTAGAATCACCTAGGAGACATGTGATATATGTGTCCATGGTGATGTTCCCAGAGAGGTTTAACTGTGGGGGGAAGGACCCATCCTGAACATGGGTGGTACCATCCTATGGATTGGAGGCCCAGACTGAATGCCAGGACAAGGAGGCAGTCTGATGAGTATGAACATCATCTGACTGAGGACACAATGTGACCGATGGGACCCACGCTCCTGTCGCTGTGCCTTCCTGCTGTGACAGGCTGAAGCCCTTCAAAACTCAAGTCAGAGGAGCCTTCTGCCCTCCTCCAAAGTCAGAGCAACGTTGGCTGCTTTCAAGTTGGGTCCTACAACTTCTGACTTCTGGTGAATTCCATTTTACACAGTTCTCATTAAAATTATAAATAGAGGGTGCATGTATAACTAGCGCGCCCCTCTTGAGAGGCTGAGGCATCTATTTGGATGTGATATTTGTGAACATGAAACATGCTGCTTGCAATTTTGCGTGCCTCATGTTTAAGTGGCCTTGCAAAGACTGCCTTTTACCCCAGTACTTCAAGCAGTCTTTCTTCCCTGCTACGTACACAGTCTGTTGCAGCACTATAAAGCACGTCTTTCAATGTGACCTCTGGCTCTATACCTTCTGCTTAGAACAGCAAGTGGTTGGCATTGCGTTTCTGGGTATCATTCCTACCCCCACGGGTACTATAAGCAATAACCTGGCTGTACATGCGATAACTGCGCACCACATAAATATATCCTCAGAAACCCAAAGTTGATTTCTCTTCAAATTTAAAGTGCCCAGTGTCCCTATGATGGCACACTTTCCCGGGGAGAGACAGGTGAAGAGACAGCCAGGTGGAAAGGAGTAGTGGCGTCAACCAGATGTGATTGAAATTACTTATTTTACTATATTTAAAAATATATGTTAGAAAACTATGGAAGTGTCTGCCAGAGTCTGGAGAAGGGTTTTCACAGAGGAGGGCCCCCACATCTTAGGCTTCAGTGTCTTAAGCTAAATCTCACATCTCTTTCATTACGTACGTGTTGATAGATGTTTCTAAGCTAGTCCCAACAGAGGGTACCCACTCATAATGCTGACTTCCCTTCTGAGGTCTGGCCTGCACAACATGCTATCATGTTGTAGACTTGTGCCAACCTGATGGGTAGCACAGAGAAGCCTGGCATAGGTGGTCATCGCCTCTCTCGAGTTCCCAAGGGCATCTTGGGCTTAAGAGCTTTATCTCATTTTCTGCGAACTCTCAGTTTGTTTTCTTTGCCCTTTTTAGAGCATGAAGTGCGCCTTTCTTATTGATTGCGAGGTACATTTTATATATTGGTAGATTAGCCTTGTTATCTTGATAAGCCTTGCCCGGCTCCCTTTATCTCTTTGGCACTTGAACTTGATGGGCTCTCAGGAAATGAGGGAAGACAGCTGGGTTCCCTGTCGCTGGGGAGAAGACACTGGGAGTTAAAGCAAAGTCAAGCTCTCCCTAGCAGTGAAAACTTGGGGGATTAGCTGGGGAGCTTATACACACTCACATAGGGAAGCACAAGGTGTGTGTGTGGGGGAGTGTGCACATGCACTTGTGTGGTGGAGATTTATGGGCATGCTCACTTCAGGGCTCACTTATGGGCATGCTCACTTCAAAATGGACAGAAGGCAAGCCCAAAGGCTTGCGAGAGAGAATTTAGCATTATAAGAAACAAAGTTTACTCTTGGCAGCCCGAAAGAATGTGTCACCGTGACTCAGTGACCTTGGTTGAGTTCCTCTTAAGTTTTTCCAAAGGATTTTGGCTAAAACAAAAAGAAAAAATAACTTAGAAGACCCATTAACGGTCTTTAAAAGAGGTAGTGGCTTTCTCTGTTATAAACATAAACATTTATCCCTAAAGTGCCTAGCACCTGCCTCACTTCGGGGGATAATGTATATTTTATTCATATATATAAATATGCTTTATTCATATATATAAATATTATATGTGAAATATTTTATTACTTATGGAGAAGTACTGCTTTGGTGGTAGAAAAGAGGTCTTCCCTCCTTCAAGACTGTAAATAAATTCTTTCATGTTGTCCTAATGTATTTGTATTTCATACTATTATATCAAGTATTTCATATTTTATCTCTGAGTCTTTGATCCATGGGGTTGGCAAGCTCTTCGACAGTGGTGGTTTATTTGAAGATTTTAGGACCTGAAGAAAATGGAATTTTTTCAAGGAAAAGCTCTTATTCTTACGCTTTACCCTTAAAATAAGACAAACTGCTGGTTAGAGCAGAAGACATACAGGCGAAGACGCCATGATGAAACCCATCACTTTGCATGCAAACCTAAAAAGTTCATTGAAAAACTTAATCTTCTCTTCTAAGCAAGCTAATATTTACGGGCCACCTACTGTGTGCTGAGCCAAGAACTGTCTCTGTGCGGAGAAACACAGCCATAGGAAAGAACGAGCCCCAAGTAAAGATGAGTCCGCTCTTAGAAGGAAAAGATTAAATGGAGTCCTCGGGACAGCCCAGAGTAAAAATGCCGGTGTCTCCCAGAAATCTGGATACTTCCAGCACTACAGAGGGCTGTTCTGCCTTCACAGCTGAGGCCACACACCCTCTGGGGAGGAGCTCGCTCCTGGGCACCAGCAGCTGCCTTTGTAGTGCAGGTACCTATTTTCCACGGAAAGATCAAATGTTCTTCCCGGCTGGAAACACCCACCAGGCCCTGGCATTTCAAAGAGCTGCTCTGCCGGCGTCCCGGACGTGTTCAAACCAAACCTTGCCCAGAGAAGTTGCCCTGACTTTCAATGCAACCCGTCTGTTCCTCTAGGGTTAAGAAAACATGCCAGGTCGGGGTTGGTAGGGGAAGACACAAAGCAAAGGTTAAGAGGATGAACTAGTCTGGGTCTAATGGATTCAATGACACTACAGGGGCATTGATAGCGTGCTGGACTGAGGAGTTTGGCTAAAAGTACACTTTGGGGACTCTGCTTATCCCTGTGTGGGTAACTCAGATATTCAATGACTTGGCCTCGGGACTATTTTCTCTAACTCTGTAGCAAAACACCACGTTGTACACCTGAGACATATACAATAAAATGTAAATTCCCCCAAACCTAGTTGCAACGATCATGTAATAGTTGTGATATTTTGGCTTCAGTATCAATCATGAACAAGAGTTCACTCTTTGCCGACATCAGCGACATGATCCCTGGCTCTTCCTTTGCTATTTAGCGGAGCTCTTGGAGCAGATTCAGGACCATGAACTAACTTGCTCCTGAAGACAAATGGTGTCTCTGAGGCAAGATCAAGTACTTAAAGTTACGAGAGACCTGAAAGAGACCTGTGGGTTCAGCCCTTTATTTTGAAGATAAGGTAGCGGCCCAAAGGACTCGGAACTTAATGACATGTTACCCATGTTTATCTCCTTATCATACCCGTAAATAAAAGGGCTTCTGAGTACTCTTTCTTAATTTTGTTTACCTCACATAGTTACTATTTAGTTTTGGTTATATTTAGTCATTAGGAATTATTTGTATACTATAAATGTGATAACACCCTGTACCTTTTTGTAGTATATAATATTTTTGTTGTTGTTGTTTTGAGACAGGGTTTCTATGTGTAATCCTTGCAGACCTGGAACTAGCTCTGTAGGCCAGGCTGGCCTCGAACTCACATACTTTTTCACTCATACACACTTCTGAGGTTATCAAAGACACTTTATTTTTAAGGTCACAGTCACCCCTGTAGAGAAATAAGAGGGTTTTTTTTTTCTTCCAACTGCACAGCGGTAGACACCGTCCCCCAACAGGGGCCTGGAGGAGCTGAATCAGCAGTTCCAACAAAGGGAAAGGAAACGAGTTAATTTAGGGGAGCCACTCGAGAATAAACAGCTAGCTTTACAAGGTGTCTCTCCGAGAACACTTTGATGCCTGCATTTAGAGAGTGAGGGTACGGAGTAATTGGTGGCTGCATTGGCAGATCAAAGTATTGCAAGCATTGCAGGCTGGGCAATGAAACCCTTCTCACTTTTCCTGCATTCAGTGTGCATATTTTGTAAGCATAATAATAATTTGTCCCTGCTCAGGGCCTTTCATCTGGGGAGGAGCTCAGGGCGCTTTGAAGACGTTAATAAGAAAAAGACCTGCTAATTAGAAGTCGCTTAAGAATAAAAACTCTCCGGGTTGGCAGGAGGGGTGGAAGAGGGCAGGAGGTGACGAAGAGCACAGCGAAATGACGTCTACGCATGAAAATGCCCATGAAACCTGGGCCTCTGTGACCCAGAGATTGGCTGCGGCTGCTTGGTGCGATTTCTGTAGCATGCTGCTGGATTTCATGAGCTGATTAAGCGGCTTTCTCGAGACAGTCGCAACAGATGTTAACAAGAATAATTCAACAGTCTGTGGCAATCGTGACTTGAAGAGCACACGTTGACCCAGCAGCTTTCTGTAGAAAACAAAGAGGGGGGCTAGGTGGGACGTCATAGATGAATTTTAACATTACCCGGAAAAGTCATAGCGTGAACCCAGAAAAGCAAGGTTAGGACAATGACTTTACAGCTCTTTCTAAAATTATTATTTTTTTTAAAATTTGGGCTGTCATTTTGTTTTCGAGACAGGGGCTCACTAAATAGCCCAGGCTAGCCTCCAACCTAAGGCTCTTCAGTCTTAGCCTCCTGACGACTGGGATGAAAGCTTGTGTTCTTCACAGTTGTTTCTCCGGAAGAGCCAAGTTCAATTCCAACCCCAGTTCCAGGGAATCCAAACATACATAGCACACGGACATATATGCCATCAAAATACCCAAACACACACAATAAAATTAACAATAAAGACTTAACATTGAAATGTGAAACAATAATAACAAAATCAGGGGCTAGGGAGGTGGCTCAGTGGGTAGAAAGGCTTGCTATGCAAACTTAAGGACCTGAGTTCAAATCCCTAGAACCCATGTCAGAAGCCAGACAGGTAGTACGAATGGGAGAAACCCCAGTGTTCCTACAGGGAAATGGGAGATGGAGAGGTCCTGTCTCAAATATCACGAAAGGTTAAGACGGATCCAAGAAGTTGTCTTCTGACCTCCAATACGTGCATTGTAACACTCTCACCTACCTGCACTCATGCACCTGAGTGTGTGTGCATTTGCACACACACAAACATACATGCATGCACGCACGCACGCGCACACACAGAGTTCAAATGCCAGAGCTGTAGTGAAGGCCTGTTATTCTGGAGACTTGGGAGACTGAGGCAGGAACCGCAGAGACCTGTGCAAGGCAATCTCAAAATAATAAGAAAATTTAAACAGATGTAGCTCACGGCTAGTGGGTTTGTCTGGTAGACACAGGACCTTAGGTTTACTCTGCAGTCCTGCCAATAAATAAATAACCATAAACAAACACTTTTTAAAGAGAGAGAGAGAAATGAAACTGCTTATTGACTTCAAGTCTGCATTTGTTCAGCTTGCTTTAGTTGGGCAAGTGACCTAATATCCCATATTTCTCAACTTCACCGCTTTCACTCTGAACAAAGTCTCCCTTTTTCCAGAGGAAGCCTTTGGCCAATTCAAGCCAACTCCCTGGGGCATCTCCCGGGGCCCCTTTCCAGGGCCCGGCTTTTCTAAACTTGGTATCCTAATGGGCTGGGACGGATTCCCTGGCTGACTCTGGAAGCTGTCAGAGCCTCGCTGGTGACTGCGCTAGGCTTTCCTAGTTTCTCGCGGGGCATCAGCAGTTTTCGACTGTAAATCCCTTTCCATCAAGCAGGAATCAAGCAGGCAGCCTCCCTGGCCTGGAGTCCCTTCTGTTCTTTCTCTCTGGCGGCTGGATTCTCAGTTGCCTGAAACCCCCGCCCCCTGGAGACGGTCCGAAATATCAGGCTACCTGGACCAGCTTCTTCAATGACCTCATAGCTGGGTACCTGGTCCAACTTCTTCGAAGATCCTCCTCCTCTTGTTTTCAACAGCCCGGCGGCAGGGTGGGGGATGGGCTCTGTTTTCCACAGTTTGTGTCGGTTGGCTCGCTGCCAGCGTGCTTCAGTTGAAAGAAAATAACACTAAAACAGAAGGGCGAGAGGGAAATGGGGGAAATAATGAGAACCTGTTTTTCTGAGATCTGACCTGGCCTTTTTTTTTACTGGAGGTGATTTGGGACTAGTCCGGGTTACACAAACTTGCCAGCCACTCAGGAGAGAGGCGAATACCCTCTGGTGGTAAAATTTGATGTCTGCAATGAATCCCCTAAATTTCCTTTGCAGGCAAGTGGTTTACCTGCGCTTGGAGTCACACACATCTACCTTTGGACTCAGACATCCACACGTAGAGAAGCTGACGCAGTCCTTCCCTTGAGTGACACAGAGAGGTTCAGCCTTAGGAGACCCGCTCCTGCGTGAAGGCCTCTTTTGTTCGGAGTTCTTGTGTAATACGTTACGCAGCCTCAAATTCTGAAATTTACCACATCGCTTCATGATAGGGAGAGATCCTTATCATAACACAGTATCCAGAGCCGTAACCGTTTTCTGTGCCTGTTGTTGAGGATGCATTCCTTATGGCTGGGTTTGCTGCGGGCCCTTGTTTTCAAAAGGCTTAGAGAATTTCTTTTTTGTTTAATTTTTGTAGTCGATTTATTTATTCAGTGTGTGTATTCATGTCTGTATGAATGTGTGCATGCAAGAATGTGTGTGCATGCAAGCAGGCATGTGAAGGTCTGTCCTTCTACATTGCACCTCCAGGGGTCCAAATTCAGGTGGTCAGATTTGGCAATAAGCACCTTTCCCCTCTGAGCCATCTCATCGGTACCGCTGTGAGATTTTTTTCTTTTGATGCTCCCAATATGGTTCCATTCTGCTTTGTGCTTTCCATTCAGAATGTGTCCATAGCCAGGATCGCTAGTCTGCCTGTCAGGATCGCTGCGCGGTTCTCAAGCTGATCGGCAGCACAGAACATGATCAAAACAGACGCTCAGGCTGGCGCTGAAGAGGCCTGGATGGAATGTTCCCTGGAAGCCGGTGTTCCTGTGGGTGCTGACCGCGCGCCTTCCTGAGGCTGCCGTGCCTTTGGCTTTTCCTTTTGGGAATAATGCCAGAAAGGTCACTGTTTCCAGTTCAGAATATTCCTTTTAGTTTCTGCTTTGTGAGAACTCTGCTAAAAGCCTTTTCCCTTGACCGTTTGTCCTCCTGGGCCAGAGACAGCTTCCGAAGAGGGAGAGTTTAATCAAGTCTGGGCCCCTGCTTGACACCTCGAATGATTGGCTGAACTTGCCCTTGTCCTCAAAAAGTGGAACAGCCTTGTCTGGACGGAGCCGGCACCTTAAATATGCAATTGCTCCTTGCTGAGATGCCCGATTGCTACCTTGGAGGACAAACGGCCTTCCTGGTGTCCACCTCCACAAATGTTTGGTTGTTAAATGAGGAAGAACTTTAAGCAGAGTCGGTGATTTACTCACAGCAGAGTGAGATTAGGACCATAGAAACGGGTCCTCTGGTTCTCTTTGGTTAATTATACTTCCTTTATGGCTGTGCCTGCCTAGCGCTATTCCTGGTGTTTCATAGTGAAATCTACGCTACTCAAATAATAGTGACATCTTAAGGAGTCGTTTGAAAGGTATCAACCATGGAAACCTTTACACGTGGGCTTAAAAATGATACAGCCATTAGCTCGAGACAGGCAGTCCTCCACCGCTCTCCAAAATAAGTCAGTCTTATTGTGGGCATACACCATACAAGCTGATGGCTGTACACACGGCTGGGTAGCTGGGAAGAACTGCAGGGATGAGCAGAGATTGCCAGGCAATTACCAGAGCGTGGGTGGAGGAGGCCAAAGAACAAAGGAGGGCGGTGGGCTGGGACAACTGGGAGCGGCTTAATACAGGAAGTGGGTGCGTGGGGAGGGCAGGAGAGGAATCCAAAGGTAAAACAAAGCTTGGGCTGAGAAGAATAGCCCTCCCAAGGAGAAGAAATAGCTCCTTGCAGGCTCCAGAGTACCAGTGTGGAAGCTGCAAGGGCTGCTTTTGTCAAAACTCCTTTTCCGGTGATCGGATCAGTTTAAAGAGGGCATGCGTACAGGTTGCTTTTCACAGGTTGTAGGCTTAGTGCACACAGCCTTCCAGACAGGGCACAAGTTCTCCCACCCATCCCTCTGCCAGCTCAGGCCTGGTGTTTCTAAAGAATTGCTCAACTGCCATGCTTGATATTTGGGGTGCACAGAACTCGAGCATTGTCAAAGCTCTGTGTACTTACTCCACCCTTCCTTCTATTGAGTCCAGGACTGGGTGGGTCAGTCTTACGAATATGAATGGAGAAGGCCATCCTTCACTCCTATAAATAAATGCTGGCCCAGATAACTTGGAGCCCCAGCCCCATGGCTATTGTTCTCAGCAAATGTGCGAAGGTATCCACGTGAAATGACTCGAGATGACTCCTGACTCCTTGTCAAGAGGCCTGGAGAGTTAAATGCAGTCTTTCAGAGGACCTGGGTTCGATTCCTGGCCACTCACAACCATTTATAACTCTAGTTCCAGGGAATCCAGCACCCTTTTCTGACTTTGTGGGTATCAGGCATGAACATGGTATACATACATACATGCAGACTAGATATCCATACCCATAAAAGTAAATCTAATAACTTGTAAAATCCCTAACAATAAAATGAAACAAGAAAGAATTGTCAAGAACAGCATTTCAGTGATCATAGTAATGATTGGGTGTAGCAAAATAACAAAATATCACAGCACCGTTTTACCAAAAATGCCCTTTTCCTTAGAAGAATTGCAAGGTTAGGGTCATAAACCAAAAGCAAAAAGATATGATAGTGGGTAAGGGACTTGTTTGGAGGCGAGGCTGAGGTAGGAGGGGGATAACAGAAGGTGAGATTATATGAACAGAATATATTATATACATGTATGAAACCATGCAAGAATGTTTTTTAAGAGAGAAGGCAGGGCATGGTAGTGCACACCTTTAATCCCTGCACTCTTGAGGCAAAGGCAGGTGGACCTCAGTGACCTCAAGGCCAGACAGAACTGCTTAGGGAGACTCTGTGCAGAGGGGTGGGAAGATCTCCACTGTTAGAGGTGGGTCTGGTGGTTTCTGCCTGTAGGTCTCTTGCACTCAGATTTTACTGAAATGTGCTTTGGTCCCCACTAGACACCGCTTTAACCACAGCACCTGCTGCTGACCTTGTCTGAGACTTGAGGCAGCTTACACCCTCTGGCCTCGATCGCCTACCTGATCCATCTTTCTCATCATTTCATCCAGTTTCTTCCTTCCTTGCGCAACCCTGTTTGTAACCGGCTTCCGTCCACCCTGTGATCGACCTGAATGTCCTCCTCAGCCCCCGCTGGCTGCTTCCGTGTTAGCCCACAGGCCTTGCTTCCTTTCTCATGCTTAGGCATGGATGACCACCCTGGTTCTGATCCTGCGCCCTAGAACACGCACTTCAGGGATCGAGCTGAGCAGCCGTGACGCTCTCCTGGTCTTGTTTGTTTGGCGAAGACATAGTTTGGGAGTTCCCATCCCCATGCTTGCAAACTTGAAGGGAAATGCCATCACATCACAGAGCGTGGGTTGACTGGACATCCTCCTTTGTGAAAACACTACCTCTCTTCCGTGGTCACAGGTCATTTGTCATTTCTTCAGCTGTGACTCCTCTCCCACTCGTTTGGTGCAGATGTCCTCTTACCTCTCCTTGTCAATCATCATGCTTTAAAAAAATACAAAAAAACAACTTTGCACTTGGCTTTACCCTTAATGTTATCAGTTAGATCATTATTGGTGAAACTGAATACTAGGGCTTGGTGCTTGCTATTAGGTTAAGGGTTTCCTTGGAGAGGGCCCAGTTCCTTTAATCAATTTTTGAAAATAAGAAACTGCTTTCAAAATCTTGGCTTGAAGATCCTTCCTTTGAATTAAGAATACTTATCTCTGAATGTCTGAAAGGTCCAGGACAATATTGGTGTCTCCCAGTTCTACCAGACAGCCGTCCTTGCCTGGAGAAGAATGTGGACAGCCACGGCAGACCAACGGCTGCTGTGCTCAAAAGACAAGCTGGCCTTTAGATCGAGAATGTCTAAAAAAGGCAGGGGAAGAATATTCCACCACC
The DNA here is from genome assembly GCF_982192425.1 of Myodes glareolus. NCBI lineage: Eukaryota > Metazoa > Chordata > Mammalia > Rodentia > Cricetidae > Myodes > Myodes glareolus. The sequence goes on from NC_142037.1 coordinate 38,816,931, forward strand.
CCTGTCCATTTAAATACCACGGGCAAAGCCACGGTGTTCTCTGAGTGTTCAGTTAGTTCCGGTTTACAGCTCGAAGCACTTTGTGTGTAGCGGAGCTTAGTCCTTCCTGCATTCCTTCAGATCAGGGAGCTGACAAGCAGAAATAAGCCAGTTTCCAAATGTGGACGAGAAGCACTGGAGGACTCAAATAACCAATTCAGGCAGCAGTGAGATGCGTGCGTAATGCGGAGGATCCAGCCTTCTGCAGGTCTCAGAGACTGGGAAGGAGATGCAGAGTCAGTGAGAAAAACACACGGCCTTCTTTTCTGAGGGATAAAAGCTTCTCTTCTTCCTCTTATTATTCTTTCTGTTTCTTGTTCTACACTATTCTTTTTTGTTCTGTTCTTTCACCCGGATGTTTCCCTTCTCCCCCTCTCCTGATATCTTCCTTCTCTTCTACTCTATTTTTGTCCTTACAGCTTATAGACCCCAGCAGAATATTTCAAGCAATATAAAAATTACCATGTGGTTTAATTCAATTTTTTCAATGAATGATTACAACGAATACAAGTAAAAAAAAACAACATGTGCCAGGCAGTGGTGGCGCATGCCTTTGACCCCAGCACTTGAGAGGCAGAGGCAGGTTGATCTCTGTGAGTTTGAGGGTAGCCTGGGCTACAGAGTGAGTTCCAGAACAGGCTTCAAAGCTACACAGAGAAACCCTGTCTTGAAAAACTAAACCAAGCAAGCAAAATAATCATAATAAAAAAATCAGAAGAAAACCAAAATGGTTCCCATTTTCCTTATGTTATTAAACATTTTACATATTACAGGTGATAAACAAATTATCTCCAAGAATCCACACACACTTAAACATTTATTTATCTCTGAGACTTCTCATAGATCAAGAGCCTTTCAGCCTTAACCGCTTACATAGGCAGGAGTTTTTATAACTTCCAGAAAACCAGGTTCCTAGTTTCACTTTTCATATTTTAGACTCCAGTCCAGTTATCTCTACTAAGCATCCAGCTCTTTGTTTTCTAGGTACATGAAGTCAGTTGTTTAAAGTTACGTGTTAATTGTGATCCACACTGAAAACCATGAACCTATTTCCCAGTATCAAAGAGAACTCGAGTGAACTCCTGGGACTCGATTGTTTTCCTTAATGTTATGGTAGCAACAAAATGGCGCTGTTCCCGGAGTAGCTGCAGCAGGCAGTGGGTCACGAGACCACCGCAGGCCACGAAGGCAGCTGGTCCCAGGCAGGGAGTCACTGGCAGGTGAGAGACAAAGACAGCTAGGCACACCATGCAGAGAAAGTGGGTGTTTATTTAGTGGGTTTTTAATTTAGTGGGTTATGGAGGGAAAAGAGAAAGGGGGGAAGGGGAGAAGGGAGAAGAGCAGAGGGAGAGAGAGGCAGAAAAACAGAGAGAGATAAAGAAACAGAGAGGAGGGGAGTAAAGAGACAAGTGGGGAGAAGGGAAGGAGGCAAAAACTGCCTCTTTGGAAGAGAGCCAGGAAGGAAGGAACTCAGGCTGGAAGTGGAAGGAAGATCTTAGCAGAGGGGGTGGGGGTAGGGGTGGGGGATAGGCAGGAGTGGGTGGGGCTTGTCTCTTAAAGGGACAGGACAGACCCAGACCATTACATTAACCTAAACCGTAGTCTATACAGCTCCTCAAGAAAGTCATAGGTTCTAACTGTGTGGCTCATCCTTGTTCCTGGGTTGTTTTTTTTTTTTTCCTCTGCAGCCCCTGCCTTATCAGGGGCCGTACTTTAAACAGTACATCTTAAGAAGAAATCATCTTCATAATAATCCACAGGTAAAAACTACCTAGTAGGATGGGTTATTTCCGTGAGATAATCACACTATATTAAAGGCAGTGGGGATCTCCCCACACCCATTCATATCCTGCCAAATACCAGGGGGAAATGGCAGCATCAAACATGCAAGGGCATAGCAGTAGCAAGAGATATTCTGGAGTCGAAGCCTTTGGGGCCTTGCCTATCTGGGATTCACCCATCAGTGCCTTGCATTCCCGTGGGCCAAAGCAGAATTCAAGCGCCACTTGCTGCTCTTCTGTGTAACTTCAGGAAGACACCACAGCACTCCCCAGAACTAAATATGGTAGCCTCTGCAGCACGGGACTGGCTACTTTAAGTGGAAGGCACAAGATGCTGTGTAATAGACAGTGTCTTTCCAGAGAATACCTTCTTACCCTTGGCTCATGGGAGGGGCTTATTTCAGCCCACACCGTCCACATAAGGGCGGTGTCCTGAGTCACCTTTGCCCTGAGCCTACTTTCTTTCTTTTTGATGGCTACGAATATGTGAAATATTGTGCAAGAAGTGCCAGGTTTCAGACGTTGGTCCTGATCACTGTGACTGTAGGCTTGCGACCTCTTCCCACTGTGAGCCTGTTTCCTCGTCTGAAAGGAGAAGAATAGTAAACCACCTCGCCAAGAATGGGTACCTCAGAGAGAGAAGAGTTCATCCCTTACAACCCGACACACGCAGTAACACACTCGGTATCTTTTGTTCTTATTTATTTACAAATCTACTTGTTTGTTTTGAAACAAGATTTTTTTACTCTGGAAGGTTTCTCTGTAACTTTAGAACCTGTCCTGGAACTCACTCTGTAGACCAGGCTGACCTCGAACTCATGGAGATCTGACTGCCTCTGCCTCTGGAATGCTAGGATTAAAGGCTTGTGCCACCACTGCCTAGCCTCAGATTCTTCTCTTGTCCTTAATATTCATTTTCTTTCCTCTCTAGATGAAGACCCCCTCTCCCCAGTCACCAGAACCCATTTTCAGGTGTCCTCTGTTATCCTGGGGACTTCTGGCCTAGTCCTCCTCACCCCTGGCCACTAGGATAATATTGTATAGACTCAAAGTGAGATGACAGAAGTTTAAAAATAGGATTTTCTCATATAAAAGTAACACTGGCTATGTACATGATTGCTTAGTAATTATGCCTAATGACCTGCCAGCATAATAATATGGTCTGTATCATTAAATACATCAGCTACCTTATTAGTCCTTATTTGGAAATGGCATAATGTCAATAATCTCAGCAGTCAGGAGTTCAACAAAGTAAGTCAGAAGTCCAAGGCTAGCCTGAGCTACATAGTGAGAAATTGTCTCAAAACAAAAAAACAAACAAACAAACAAATAGATTAAAACAAGCGATGTTTTCCTGAAGACCTGAGATGCTGCTTCTGGTATCTCCTACCTGTCCCTGAACTCTTACCGCCCAGAAGTCATCTTTAAAACCACAGGCATAAAAAGCTATGAGTCTCATATTTACACTCCAGTCACACCTGATTGACAGCCTACCTCGTAAAAGTTTTTATTTTCTTGATTAAAAAAAAAAACCACCCAAACAGATAATAGAGCTTGTGGGGATGGCGCAACAGGTGAGAACATCAAGTGCTCTAACATGGATCTCCAGCAACCATAAAAATCTGGGTGTGAGCACGGCCTAGCTGGCCTAGCTCCAGGTCCATTCGGAGGCTCTGTCTCCAGCAATCAGGGGATAAAGTATAGGCCTCCCGACATCTTCCTCTGGTCCCTGCATGCTCTGCATGTACATGAATACACACACACACACACACACACACACACACACACACACGTGCATAGATGCCACACACACATGCACACCCGTACCCAAAAAGAAAAGGCAAGCATCTATGTAGCAGTTCTAAATGATGTAAAAATAACGCAACAGGAACACTGGCCAGTTTTCTTGTAGGCCGGGGACCATTTGAGATGGGTTTGAATCTTTTGGCCTTTGCTGCTCACTGGCTCATCCTCCTATTTTGGTACCCTCCCTCCTGGAGAACCAGCCTCGGGCTTTGTGTGTGCTAAATGCAGTTCTACCTCTGTGCTCCACCCTTGAGCTGCCCTCTTCATAGCTTTTAGCTGAACCCCATTATTTAGATTTTTCCCTCTGACCCCTTTCCTGGGCCTACATTCAACCACAGTGTCCTTTCTCAATGCCCTTCCCTGAGACTTGTCCTGTGGCCCCGTCACAGGACACGTGAGGACTGGGGTGCTCAGTGCCTATAGGAAGATGTTTTCTCCCCTGCCGAACCGAATGGGGGTGGTTCTCACTGCCCTGGTGCCTCTGTTTCCTGCCTTGGGGTATCATTATGTAACTGGGGTTGTGGAAGCCGCTTTGCAACTTTAGAGAAAACGCCAGAGTACCACGGGGAGACTGACTCGGACCCGGCTGCTGCACTGCTGCTGCGTTTAGTTCATCACCAACTCAGACTTACCTATGAGGTTCGCAGGCACTGACATTTTTATTTATCATCTCATCAACACTCTGGAATACATATGTTTAATATGTCTTTGTCTGTTCCTGCTGATGCTGTCGGTCATAGGGTTTGTTTCCTCAGAGCCAGCCTCCTAACTAAATAGGTTCTTCGGTGTTAAGCACACACCCTTCAAATAGTACCAGGGTAATAACAGTTTACACAGGCACCACAAATGTTGGCAGGAATGTCCTTAACAGAGTCCTGCTGCTGCTATGTTTTCACAGTTCAACATTCTTTCTAGGGGTCATTGGAACCCTTGGCCTTGCCAGGACTGTTGCACTGGGAGGGCCTGGAGACTACGGGAGGTGGGGCTGCACTTTGGAAGTGGCCCACTAGGGGCAGATTGTGTGTGTGTGTGTGTGTGTGTGTGTGTGTGTGTGCGCACACGTGCATATCAGAGCATGAAAGGAAATCAGAAGACAACTTGTGGGAGTCAGTTCTTTCCTTCTATGTGGGTACCAGGTATTGAACTCAGGTCGTTAAACTTGGTGCCACTTGGTGACAGGCATCTCCTTCCTTCCTTCCTTCCTTCCTTCCTTCCTTCCTTCCTTCCTTCCTTTCTTCCTTCCCTCCCTCCCTCCTTCCCTCCCTCCCTCTCTCCTTCCCTCCCTCCCTCCCTCCTTCCTTTCCTCCCTCCCTTCATTTTTTTCTTTCTTTCCTGGAACTAGCTCTTGTAGACCATGCTAGTCTCGAACTCACAGAGATCTGCCTACCTCTGTCTCCCAAGTGCTAGGATTAAAAGTGTACACCACCGCCGCCTGGCATGGTGCCAGACATCTTTACCCCAAGCTGTCTCAGTAGCCCATGAAGTTCACATGGCATACTGTGCCACTTCCTTAAGTTGGAGGCAACTATAGTGGAATAAGTTTCTGAAAGCTGTAGTAAGCTGGCTTCTCCCTCCAGGGCTTCACTTTGACAAGAATACGAATGACAAGTTTGGAGTCTGGTGTGCCATTATAATCATGTCCCAGGGGGTGAATACCCCATGTGCAAGGAAGCCCCGGAGCCGTTTTCCATGAATTTGATTGACAGCCTATCTACATTCTCAAGCTCTTCTGGCCAGCAGGTTAGCAAAGATGTGATCTCCTGTGACCCTTCTGGGTACAACCACCTCCTGAAGGCTCCTGGGTCCACACTGCCCTGGGAAGGGAAGAACCATTCTGTCCCGACGTCCTTTCAGCTCCAAGCTGCTCTGCAGACCACCAAACTGCTCCTGGAGGTGCCCGCGCTTGTTCTTCATCATTTTCAGGGCTTCCTCTCGGGGCCTTTGTCCATTTTCTGCAGATGTTGATGGGGAGCTGTTTCACTGTCCAGTCCTATCAGTCTCCAACTTGGTGTCTTTAGGGTGAATACTCCTGGTGACTCATGGCTACTGACCTAACCAGACCAGAAGCTCCCTGAAGCCTGCAAACAAGAGCATGCTCACTCCACACTCTCATCAGGATGGTTGCACGGTAGCCCAAGAAATGCACAGCCTTGATTACCTCAGGAAGTTGGGTAGTCTGTCTGTCTGTCTGTCTGTCTTCGTTTTTAAAGATTTTATTTTGCATGTGTGTGTGTGTATGTGTTGTGTGTGTATGTGTGTGTTGCATGCATATGTGTGCGTATGTGTTGTGTGTGTATGTGTGCGTGTGTATATGTGTTTGTATGTGTTATGTGTGTATGTGTTGTGTGTATGTGTTGTATGTGTATGTGTGCATGTCTATGTATGTGTGTGTATGTGTGTGTGTATGTTTGTATTTGTGTGTGCGTGCATGTGTGTGCATGTGGTGTGTGTGTGTGTGTTTATGAGCATGTGCCACACGTGTGAAGATGCCACCAGAGGCCAGAAGAGGGCTTCAAATCTCTGATGTTGGTGCTGGGAGTGGAACTTGGTTCCTCTGCAAGAGCAGAAAGTACTCTTAACTCCTGAGCCTTCTCTCTAGTTCCAAGGCCTTGACTTTCCAAGGTTGCGTTCCAAGGACAAGAACAAGGTACCCAGGCCTCTGTCCTTCTCAGAACACATGTGAGCTCTTTCTATAAAGGTGCTTTCCTTTTCTTTTTCTTTTTGGTGGCTGTTGTTAGCATACAAACAAATTGGTTTCATTACAACTTTTTCTTACACAAACACACAATTATACCTTGTTCTTATTCCTCGCGCAGATACACCATCATCAGTCCGTCCCCCCACCCCACCCCTTATTTTTATTCTTGTCTTATTCTTGAGTCCTATAAGGGCTTGTTTATCCAGCGGTAGTCTCCTCTCCTGGAGGTACAGCTGACTTCTAAGGATAATTGATTAGAAGAGATTAGGAAAAAAAGCTGTTCAAGTTTTGGTTTTCTTCTCAATGATTCTGGAATTAAATGTCACCCCCATGACCATTTTGACCCCATGTCAATTAATATTTTCTCCCTTTACTTGAGGACAATTTTCTTTTTTAACAAATATCTTATTAATTCCTTGAGAATCTCATACAGTGTATATGAATCATATTCTCCCTGAAGTCCTTCTAGATCTATCCCAACCTCATATCCTCTTTTCTATGATTTAATAATCCACGGACTCCAATTTGTGTTGCCCATATACTCCTAGATGTAGGGCTGTCCTACATCCTATTCTAACGCAACCTGTCAGGAGCCGCACCCTTGAAGAAAACTGTTTCTTCTTCTCCCAGAAGCCATCAGTTGGGGTGGGGGTTCACAACCCCCCTTCCCATTCCCTGCTAGATTGTTGACTGGCTTGGTCTTGGAGCACCACCTTCTCACGGTGTTTTTTTTAAATCCAGGATTCAGCTATCCATTTATCTAATCAATCATTCGTTCATCCTTCTGTTTCATCCACCTTGATACAAACCTATTTGCAGAAACCCTCCTAGCCTGCGGCGAATTCTTTACAGTGATCAACAATATAATTCTGTACTTCAGAAGCTTAACGTTGATAGAAAAATTGAAAATGAAAGTAGGCAGAGTTCCCACACAGTATAGTAGTAATGGAACTGCCCTTCTGAGCGGTGAGGGAGGCACACGCAAATGTCCTTGAACTTTCCCTTCTTTCTTCGGGGTCGAAGTTTCTCATTCTCTTGACTTTTTCTTGGCATCATTCTGATGCCCATCGATGGCATCAGACTCTTCAGAGAGGGAAATGAAATACGATGTTTCCTTGGCTAGCGGATCAATTCACTTCACTAGCAAAAGTAATTCCTTAGGGATCCTGGGAGAAATACTGACTTCCAGCTTGTGTCAGGGGCATTCCTTTCTCTTTAAAAAAGAATTAGCATAGATTACTGGCAAATGTTGGTATCTGAAGTGCCAGGGTCCTTAGCTAATGAATTCAAATCATATATTCTTAATCGTAAATTCCCTTTCCGAGGTTTAGGCTGAGGAAGCACTGCGGTGTTTACAGTTTTGAATGCTCCCACTGCACATTATTTTGTTATGCACCCTAACTCTGAGCCCGCAGAAGCAGTGAACACCCCTGGAACTCTTTCTTTATGTCCTAGACACAGTGGTGTGCTCATGTTCCCAATGTCCTAGACACAGCAGCACACTCGTGTTCCCGTGTTGTAGATACAGCACCGCACTCCTGTTTCCAAAGTACTTCACTGCGTCCTCTGAAGATTCCCAGAACCACCTTGACATGGGCCTGCTTTGCTTTCCCCTGGGCAATCTTTGGCCTTTAATCTCACTGCTTTAAAATGCATCTTAAAATAGTAGTTTATTTGTTTTTCATTCTTGAATTTAACCAGTTCTTTGATTCTTTCCCTTTGTAGACCATCCTGATATCACAAACGCTATGCATGCCTTGACCCATTGTAGGCCTGACCCAATAATGGCTCAAATATCCATCTAGTTCTAGTCACAAAGCCTCTTGGGCAGAAAAGCTGATACAATCAGCTCCCAATTGATTCTAAACACTGTACTAAACATCTTCACCTATGCTTTTTGACTGAGTTTTCAAAAATAACTATACGGTGGGCAGAAGAGTATCTGGCACAAACTAGATACCCATAAGACACTTGTTGAATGAATGAAGAACTCAAACCTTTATTTTACATACTAGAAAAATCATACATGAACCAGGTATGGAGCGCACACTTGTGATTCCAGCATTGAAGTTGAAGCAGGAAGGGCAGTTCATGCCACAGTAAGCTTAAAGTTAGCCTGGGCTATGTGAGATCCTGGGGAGTGTGCACAGGGATTGGGTATATAGTGGGAAGAGAGAAAGGAGAATGCAAAAGAGGCAAAGAAGATCACAGATGAAAGAAATCTCGTCAGTTCCAGGCTCCCCTCTTCCCTACCATGCCCCCTCCCTCTGTGCCACTTGCCCTCAGAGCAGTAAAAGTTAAATAGCTTGAAGTCAGCCCACGTGTGTCATCAGATGGCAGCCCCGGGGCTTCCTAAATCATCGCAATCAACACTGACTAATCCCCCCAGATAACCAAAGCCCTTTAATCCTCAAACGTGAAAGTGATGAGCAAGGCACTAGCTTTCTATCTACTCTGGATAAGAGAGCCTCCTTCATCTCCTCTGTCTGGGATAGCAATTATCCAAAGAAGTGTGGAGACATGCCCAGGGAAACTCAAATGGGAAAATTAATCGGTCATGTAAGGACTCATGAAGTACTGACATAATCTTGGACAAGTCACCCTCTGGCTGCCCCTTGCTAAGGTCAAGCTCCTCCCTGGGCTTCGGGATCCCTTGGAAGCCCATCTCCATGTCTACTCCTTCCCTGTTATCCCCTGGGTCCTTGTCTTCCTTCCATCTATGGAGCTATTGTTTTTTTTTTGTTTGTTTTTTTTTTTTTTTTTTTTTACTCTTTACCCTTCTCCTTCTTTTTTTTTATTAAATTATAAAAGTTTCCATTTCAGCCCCTCCTCCCAACACCCTCCCACTCCCCCCACTCCCTCTCCTCCTCCCTCTCCATCCCCTAAAGCAGTCAGGGTTTCCTGCCCTATGGGAAGTTCAAGTTCCTCCCCCCTCCCTCCAGGTCCAGGGAAGGTGAGAGTCCAAACAGACTGGAGCGCCAAAATCCAGTATATGCAGAGGAAGCAAGTCCCAGTGTCATTGTCAATGGCTTTTCAAAAAGGCTCCAGGCCAGCCACATTTAGAGAATCTGGTTGGATCATGTCCTCGTTCAGTCCCAGTCCAACAGGCCTTGGTGAACTCTCATTATATCAGTCCCCTTGTATCAGTGGGTGCTCGCATCCCTCGCAGTCCTGATTACTTTTTTTATTTTCTTCATCCTTCTGCTCCTCATTTGGACCGTGGAGTGCTCAGTTCGGTGTTCCAATATGGGTCTCCATCTGTATCGCCATCCAACGTCGGATGAAGGTTTCCTCTGCCCTTGCCTTCTTTGCTCACGTTCTCTTTCCTTCTGCTTCTCATTTGGACCTAGGGAGCTAGGTCCAGTGTTCCAACGTGGTTCTCCGCCTCCATCTCCATCCATCACCAGATGAGGGTGCTGGATAAAGGCTGGGACTATGGAGCTATTGTTGATAAACGGTCCTTAAACTTGAAAGACTTGGGCCTCCATCTGCTTTTCCTGACGATTGCTATTGCTTTATTGGACGTTAGTAATAGCCCCTGTATAGACACCCCTGCCACCTTTGTCCTTCTTTATAACCAGGTCTCACTAAGGAGCCATAGCAGGACTGAAACTCTCTTGTGTAGAGCTTTAGCTATTCTTCTGTCTGCTTGGTGAGTGTTGGAATGATGGGCCCATGTCATCACACCCAGGCTTGGACTCACATCTCCATTGGCTATTTCCTCATTACACCCAGGCTAGGACTCACACCTCCATTGACTATTTCCTCATTATATCCAGGCTAGGACTCACATCTCCATTGGCTATTTTGTGCACTCATCTGAAGCATGCAGCTAAGTTTACCTTAATTCCCTCAACTCGTTAGCTCAAAGTCCTGGGCTCAGTCTCAGCATCAGAACCAAACACAACAAACCAACAACTCGTGGCTTTTTCTAAAGTCAAGCTGAAGTTTTTATAATGACTTCAGACCTTAGCATAGCCAATTCCATGATAGAAGTACCATCTAGGCTATGAAACTCAGCACGCAGACAGCATCACTAGTCAAGACAAAACAAAGACCTAACCCATCAAGGTCCATAGTTCTGGGAAAGTCTCTAAATGCACTAACCTTGTTTCTTGGCTTCTGTAGTTTGGCTTCTGACTAACTGTTCTTGTAAAACTAAAGTGTGTCAACCCAGAACATGGGTTTTGTCCTTAAGAGCTCCTCCTGAGAATGACTCAGGGCTACACTGGGATTCTGGACACCCAGTGTAGTTACTGTCTGGCTAATAAAGACTTCCTATTGGCTTAAACCCATGTCCAAGCAGTCTTCTCTGGTGGCTACCCCACAACAGTTTTGCTTTTTATTTTTTTAAGTCCAACTCTGTTACTCTCCAGCCATTTCTTTTGCTGTTCCCTCCCTTTTATTTTACTTTCTAGCTCTATAGTTCATTTATCCAACTCTTTCCAAACATATCTGAAAGTTGACTCTTTCCAAAAGCCTATGCATAACTACTGGCTATCTTACTATCTGACCTCAGGTGCTAGATCTTGAACCCACAGGTTAATTTAAGTGTTCTTTGTTAAGCCAGAATGCCTGTGCTTACCTGCCTTCTGACCCATTATATATTATCCATTGCTAAAAAATAAAATAAAATAAAATAAAATAAAATAAAATAAAATAAAATTAATCATCACAGGGAGGTGGCTTAAATCTTGGACTTATTAAATAAGAAACTGTCCTGACTGGTTTAATGTCAACTTGATACACAAACTAGAGCTATCTGAAAGGAGAGAATCTAATTGAGAAACTATCTTCATAAGATCCTGCTGCAGGGCATTTTCTCAGTTCGTGATTGTTGTGGGAGGGGCCAGCCCATTAGGGGTGGTGCCATCCTTGGGCTGGTGTCCTTGGATCTGTAAGAAAACAGGCTGAAGAAGTCTTGGGAAGCGAGCCAGTAAGAAGCCTCTATGGCCTCTACATCAGCTCCTGCCTCCAGGTTCCTGCCCTGTTGGAGTTCCTGTCCTGGCTTCCGTCAGTGATGAGCAGTGATGTGGAAGTGTAGGCCGAATAAACCCTTTCCTCCCCAGCTTTCTTTGGTCATGGTGTTTCACCATAGCAACAGTAACCCGAACTAAGACAGAAACCCAATTTAAAGTCATTTAAAGTTCATGTCTACAATATCAGTACTCAGGAAACTGAGGCAGGGTGATTGCCTTGAGTTTGAGACCATTCTGGGCTATATAGTAAGAGTCTGTCTAAAAAAAAAGATAAATAAAGAAAAAAAACCCAACATTGTCACCAAACTGGGCAAACTGGTACATAAACCAGAACTTGTTCATACTGGGCAAAGGCTCTACTACCAACCTAATCCCTAGTCCCAAGTTATATTTTCATGAACTCTGGTAGGACAGTTGTGGTAGTTTGAAAGAAAATGGCCTCCCAAAGGAAGTGGCACTATTAGGGGGTATGGCCTTGTTGGAGCACATATGATCTTGTTGGAGGAAGGGGTCTGTGGAGGCGGGCTTTGAAGTCTCATATATGCTCAAGCCATGCCCAGTGAGACAGACCACTTCCTGTTGCCTGTGAGTCTAGACGTAAGAACTCTCCGGTCCTTCTCCAGCACCATGTCTGTCTGTGTGCTGCCTTGCTTCCTGCCATGATAATGGACTGAACCTCTGAACTATAAGTGAGCCTCCCCAATTAAATGCTTTCCTTTATATGAGTTGTTATGGTCATGGTGTTTCTTCACAGCAATAGAAACCCTAACAAAGACAGAAGTTGGTACCAGGGACTAGAGTATTGTTGTGATAGTATTGTTGTGTTGAAGGAATATGGACCTTGGGACTGTGGATTAGAAAAGCAGCTGAACACTTTGAGTGTTCCTTAATGGGCCATATAGTAGACACATGGACAATAGCGGTGTTGAATGTGATTTGATAAAGTGGGGGTGGGGGCGAGAAACTGGCTCAAGAGGTTTCAGAGGAGAAAAGATTTAGTATGTTGTCTAGAAATGTTTCTTATAAGATTTTGATGAAGAAAGTGGCTGCTTTTTGCCCTTGTCCAAAGAGTCTGCCTGAGGCTAAAGAGATTTGGATTAATTTCTTTGGCAGAGAAAATCACAAAACAGCCTAGGATAGACTTCATGTGGTTACTAGTGTTTCTTCTTAGAAAGATTTATAATGAAAAGGAGCAGGTTAAGGAGAAAAGGAGCCAGGAAGGAGAATGGTTGCGAATCTTGTGTTCAAGGAGATAAACAGATTAAGAGACAGAATAAAGTGAATGGTGAACTCAGGGAAACATCCCACCCAGCCAAGTTTCCAACCTGCGAAAAGGAATTAAAGAAAAGCTTAGAGCTGGATGCGGTGGAACATGCTTTAATCCTAGCATCTAAATGGCACAGGCTGGCAGATCTGAGTTTGAGATCAGGCCAGCCTGATCTACAGATCCAGTTTCAAGACAGCCAAGCTTAGGCCGCGAAGGAAACCATGGGAAGCAAAAAGCCGATGAATTGAACAAGGGGGCCATGCTCCAGCCCCAACAAGCAGCAGAACTTTGTAGCAGGTCTATTCATGGCTCACCAGTTCCCAAACGCACACAGAAATTTCTTATTAAGTATGAAAGCTTGGCCTTAGCTTAGTTTTGTTTCCAACTAGTTCTTAAAACTTAAATTAACCCATTTATGTTAATCTTATATTAACCTACATTCTGTCGCGTGGTTTGTTAACCTCTCTTTTGTATTTTACATCTGACTTGCTCCCTATCTCACTGGTGAATTCCCCCTCCCTTTCTTCCCCCCTCCCTTTCTTCCCTAAGTTCCTATCTCTGCCCAGAAGTCCCGCCTATCCTTTTCTGTCTAACTATTGGCCATTCATCTCTTTATTAAACCAATCAGAAGGTGACTTGGCAGAGACACATCTTCACAGTATATAAAAAGATTATCCCACACCAGAACATGGCGGTTCCAGCCACCTGGTTCTGGCTTTAGAGTCAAGGATAAAAGAAAGGCGTGCTGGAATCTCCCTCAGCAATTGAGGAAAGCCTTTGAGACCAGGCACGTGTAAGGGGTGTCCCTGAATGGAGGCTTCGAGAGACCCTGTGTGAAGGTGTGAAGTTGAAGCCTGAATGGCTTTGGAGACCCCAAGATGTTGGAGATGCAAGAGCTGTGAGATCCCTGCCCAGGAGAGCTGCTAACAGGGAGTAGAAGCAGCCCAAGAGAGAGAAGAATGTTGCAGTCAACAAAGCTGAAAGGAGTTGGAGATCTGAAGAGAATTTTGACATCAGACATGGGGATGCAGTTTGAAGTTTGTCAGACTGAGTTTAGGTCTTGCTTTGACCTAGTATTTCCTCACTATGTTCCCTTCCCTGTTTTGGAATGGTAATATATATTCTCTGCCATTATATATTAGAAGGATATGATTTGATTTTTATAGGGGATTACGGTTAAGAGATTGCATGAACTCAGAAGAGATTTTGAACATTAGTGTTTTAAATAGGTTTGAGACTGTTATATGAGACTATGGGGATTTTGGGAGTTGGGTTGAATGCATTTTTGCATGGCAAAATGGCTACAAGCCTTTAAGGATCAGGGAGCAGAATGTGGTTGTTTGAAAAAAAAATGTCCCTCAAAGAAAATAGCACTGTTAGGGAATATGGTCTTGTTGGAGGAAGAGTGTCACTGTGGAGGTAGGCTTTGAGATCTCCTTTATGCTCAAACCATGCCCAGTGTCTCAGAATACTTCCTGTTGTCTGCGAGTCAAGATGTACGAATTCTCAGCTCCATCTCTAGTACCATGTCTGCCTGCATGCTGCCTTGCTTCCCACCATGATGGTAATCTTAAACTTCTAAACCTGTGAGCCACCCCAATTAAATGCTTTCCTTATAAGAGCTGCCATGTTCATGGAGTCTCTTCACAGCAATGGAAACCCTAACTAAGAGACCAGTACAAATAAGATAACTGTTTTACTTAAACCAATTAATGTTTGCTGTGCTTCTTTATTAACCCTATTAAACTTTAAAAACTTAATGTGCCAAAGCTCAGCTTTTTATAAACTGGATTTTGTTTTGTTTTTTAGATAGGGTCTCACTCTGTGGTTTAAGCCAGCCCTGAATCATTATAAAGTTCAGATTGGCCTGGAATCCCAACAATTTTCCTGTCTCAGCCTCCGAAGTGTTGGATTTACAGCTGTCAGTCAGCACCTTTAAGTCAGCACCTTCGCAACACTTCCCCTTTTGAGGCTTTCCAGATAAGATGGTAGATTAGAATCTGCCTCCGGGTGATCCGGTTAGGGAGAAGACTCCGCACACCAAGGAGCAGACTCTACTTACAAAGAAGGAAAGAGGAATCCACCAAGGTAGCACAAGAATAGCTGGGAAGCTCAAAGCCAAAGATGCACTGCACAATGAAAGAAGCCAGCAGAGGTGCAGTGAAGACCAGGGATAGTGAGATGACCCGTGCAAATGTTAAAGTTTACACTTTCCCTGGTGAAAAGAGGCTAGCCGTCACACAAGCCCATGGAGTTCCACAAGTTTTTGGTGAGACAGAGAGACCTCTGTTGAGAAGTCAGCTGTCCAATGGACTCCCATTTTGTTACCCTGTGTGACTAGGACGTCAGGAGCACTTGTGGAACCCAAAGACAGGATACAGTCACAAGTCTAAGAGCCTGAATTCACCTTCCACAGCCCCAGGGGAAGACAGTCCTCGGTTGTAGCTTTGGGGAGCATAAGGTGGTCAGCCAAAAATCTTCTGCTGAAGGCTCGGCTCAAGTCATGACATAACATACCCTCTCCCTCCAAAGGCCAGGATCAGATCTCATCATCTAAGAGCCCTGGAGTTTTGAGAGGCCTGAGGCTGGGGTCAGCAGATGGCTCAACCTCTGGAGCCACCTGTCTGCCCTTGAGTGCCCTCAAGCTCTGAAGGACATCCCTCCAGCTGGGTCACCTGTACTTAGGCCATCTGGGAAGGGTGAAGTCACCTTCCAGCTAGAATGCTTAGGAAGAACAGAAAGCAATGTTCTTCAAGCTGTTCTACAAAAGAGTAAGGGGAGCCACACTACCAAACTCCTTCTAGGCAGCCAATATTACCGTGATACCAAAAGGAGAAAAGAAAGAAAGAACACTAGAGACTGATTGTCGTGGTGAACATGAAAATTCTCAACGAAATACTTATAAATTAACTTATAACTTAAAACACAATAAGAAGATCATACACCACAAGCAAGAAGGTTTCATCTGAGGATAAACGGTTCAACATACACATGTCCATAAACACACTGTACAGATAGCGTGGTTTAAGGACAGAAAACACAGGTTCTTCTCAGTAGATGCAGAAAATTACCTTCACAAAGATCGCCATCCCCTCTTGATAAAAGTCCTAAAGAAACTAAGAACAAAACGAATGGGACATGCTGGGAAGGTTGGGGGTAGTAAGTGGGCCAGCGGGGGTGGATATGACCCCATTGTAATCACAAGATATTGAAAACAGAGGTTTTACTGCCTGACTCTGTCTCATATCCACTTCCAAATAATCACTCAGAGGTTTATATTAATTATTAATGCTTAACCAATAGTTTAGGCTTATTACTAGGTAACTCTTATATTTAAATGAATCCATTTCTATTAATCTATGTTTTGCCTCGTGTCTCCCAACTTTACCTGTGCTCTAATACATATTGCTGTTCCGGCGACTTGCTGGCATCTCCCAAACTCTGCCCTTCTCCTCTGTCTATTTTCAGTTTGGTTTTCCAGCCTGGCCTTACTCTCTGCCTTGCTATACGCCAAAACAGTGTCTTTATTAACCAATGAGAGGAATACATCTCTACAGCATACAGAAGGGTTATTCTACAGCAAGATACACTGTAAACATGTATGAAACCATCAAAGAATAAATAAAAGATACTCTATTTTAAACAGAACACATCTCAGCACAACACAATAAAGGTTGTAATGACAAACCAGTGGACCACATAATTAACGGGGTGAACTGAAAGTGAGATGCTTTGCTCTTTTGTCTAAAATCTGGACTTGAAGCAAGGGAGCCCCTCTGACTATTCCTATTTAGTATAGTGTCCAAAATCTTAACTACAGAAATAAGTCCAGAAAAAAAAGAGAGCTACAGAAAGGAAAGGAAAACTCAAACTATCTTTATTTGCAAATGGTAAGATCTTATACTTAAAACGAATGAAAATTCCACAAGAAAAACTCAGAGACTGGAGCAAAGTTTCAGAAACTTTGCTGAGCCAAAACCAACAGACAAAAAACAGCAGTTGTTCCGTGTGCTAAGTTTGGTGGGTTGAGTGAGAACTGCTGCTCATAGGCCCAAGTGTTTGAGCTGCTGGTCCCCAGGTGTTTGGGGGAATGTTATGAAACCCTCAGTGTGGAGGGCCGCAACCACATTCTCCATTGCTTCAAGGGACAAAGGTAGAGATTGACCTCTGTGACCTCAAGGTGTGGTGGTACACGCCTTTGGTCCCAATGCCTGGGAGGCAGAGACAGGCAGATCTCTGTGAGTTCAAGGTGTCGTAGCACACGCCTTTAATCCCAGCGCGTGTGCTTGGTAACTCTCTACTGCTGCGTCCCTGCCTACTTCCGAGGCATCATCTGGGATAATGGGCAGCGGACCAATCCAAGAGTGACACGTCAGAAGCGAGGACTGTTTCCTTTATAAGGGCTGGGTTCCCCTCATTCTGGGTCTCCGCCATGTAAGCTTATGCTCTCCCTCTCAAGACGCATTAAAGCTTTGCTGCAGAAGGATCCTAAGTGTCCCGCGTCGTTCTTGCGGGCGAGACGGTAGCGCGGGACACCTCAGGATATGAAGTCTTGCTGGAAGAAGCACTTTACTAGAGGCAGACTTTGAGAGTTCAGGGCTTGCCCCACTTCTGGTACACTCTGCTTACTTTATACTTGGGGCTGATAACATGACCTCTCAGCTTCCTGCTCTGACTGCCTGTTGCCATGACACCCCCTCCCATTATGCACTCTCTCACTGGAACTGCAAACCAAACTGAACTCTAATAAGTTGGTTTTGGTCGTGGTAGCCTATCACAATAACAAAAAGTAGCTAATACAGAATGTGGTACCAGGAGTAGGGTGTTGCTGTGTAGAACCTGACCATCCTTGTTCGTTTGTTTGTTGAAGGAATGTGGAAGATTTGGAACATTAGGTTAGGAAAATGGTTGACTGTTGTCAGCGAAGTTTAATGAGCCTTTCTAGTAGAAGACTGGAACGAATGGAGAAAGACTCAGGAAAAATACCCCCCCACACACAATAGCTTTAAAAAATACCTAGGAATTAACCTAGGAATTAATGGAGGAGTAAAAGCTCTTTATAATGAAAACTTAAAAGCATGGAGGAAACAATTTGAGTAATGTGTTAAAAGTTGTAAAGACCGCCTTGGATTGATAGACCACAAATAGCCTAGGAAATCCTAAGCAGAAAGAGTAATATGAGAGGAAGCAAAATACCTGATCCCAAACTGTGTCACAGTCACAGTGACAAAAGCTATGTGGTGCTGTCCCCAGAAGAGATTCACAGCCCAACGTAATGGTCAAATCCCCAGCATCATACAAGATCCAGGCATGGCTGAATGTTCCTGTGGGGGCAGACACTGGGGCAGTGCTGGGGCTGCTGGCTACCAGCATAGCTCCAGGTTAAGGGAAAGACCCTGTCTCTCAAGGAAATAGGGGGATAGGAGTGTGTGCTGGTAGTTTTATGTCAACTTGACACACAAAGTAGCTATCTGAAAGAAAGGAATTTTAACTGAGAAAACCAAACGATTAGCTGTGGGGCATTTTCTTAGTTACTGATGGGGAAGGGCCCAGCCTATTGTGGGTGGTGCCTTCCCTGGGCTGGTGGTCCTGGGTTCTGTAAGAAAGCAGACTGAACAAGCCATAAGGAGCACCCTCCATGGCCTCTGCATCAGCTCCTGACTCCAGGTTCCTGCCCTGCTTTAGTTCCCATCCTGACATCCTTCAGTGGTGGACTACAATGTGGAAGTGTAAGTCAAATAACACCCCCACTTCAACTTGCTTTTGGTCATAATGTTTCATCACAGCAATAGAAATCCTAACTAAGACAGAGTGGGACACCTAGTGTCCTCTTTTGACTTCCACATACATTCCTGGGCATGCATATCTACCCACACAGTTGTACGTAAAGCATGGACACACTCACAAACTCTCTCTCTCTCTCTCTCTCTCTCTCTCTCTCTCTCTCTCTCTCTCACACACACACACACACACACACACACACACACACACACACACACAAAAGAAAGGGACCCGGAGAGATGGCTCAGCAGTTAAGAGCACACACTCACTCTTTCAGTGGGCTCAAGTTCAGCACGCATGGCAAGAAATTCACAACCTACGTGTAACTCCAGCTTCAGAGGTCTCTGGCCTCTATGGGCACCGGCACGAATGGGCAGACAACCATACCCATGCATTCAAAAATTAAAAGGAATTCTTTTTTTAAAAAAAAATGTGAAAGAGACAAATGACACCAATGAATGTGAGGGTGTGTGGGAAAGGAACAATCCACAGAGCTGGTGACATGCAGCCTCGAGAATCCACTGTGGCAGCCATGGGAAGTGAAGGAGTGTGGGAAAGGAACAGTCCACAGAGCTGGCAAGGTGCAGCCTCGAGCATCCACCTGAAACACTGAAAATGGAGCTATCATTTGACCAAGCTACACTGGTAACTCCTGAACGTGAGTCACAAGACCGCTCTATCGTTATTACATCTCCAATTGCAATAAATAGGAAATGGAACCAACATGGACTTCTTCCATCAGAAAATGAGCAGATAAAGAGAGTGTACATATGCACAATAGAATTTTTTCATAAAGAAAAAGAAATTCACAATACTCACAGAAAAAATGGATGGAGTCACATAGATCACTATGTTGTCAAAGAAGCCAGACTCAATTTTCTCTCATATGCAGAATCTGGATCTAAACTCTCTGTGTGTGTGTGTGTGTTTAAGCTATGAAAATAGAAAAGGGACCATAAAAGAGGAGAGGCGGGAAGGGGGGGGAGAGGAAACAGAGGGTAAAGAAATCCATGTGATATGAAAGCAGAGAGAGGTTCTGGGGGAGAAACAGGACTCGTAGGAGTGGGGCGAAGGGATGGGGGAGGAGACTATACACAAACACGGAATGGCATGTACTTATAAATATGTCAGTGAAAACCGTCAGGCAGTACACTCATTTGACAGTGAATTTTAAAATTTCTTTCTTTTATTTTCTTTTTTAGGCCTGTGAACTAGTCACTGGAGCTTAAGTCCTGGTGAACCTGAATCAGACCTGGAATGTACTCCAGCCAACCAAATTCATGTTCATGTCCTACCCTTTCTACCCTCTGATGTCCGGTGTCATGGACCATCCAGCATTCCCTTTGGCATTTCACTCCCCGTCTGGTTGTCTAATCAGCGACTCCAGAACAGAGCACTTCTTAGCCAAAACTCAGCTTCTTCCCTTGGTTCTTTAATCCTGGCCTCTGGGTTCGTGTTCTGCTGCCTTGGATGGTTCCCTGTCATTCAGTGCGCTTCCCTTGGGATGAGGTTGGCCAGAGATGGATCCAGGAGACATGACGGACACTCAGTGTGTTTGGTTCTGAATCTAAGTTTCCCAAGACACGTAATTTTGTATTACATTTATTCAGTGTGTGTGTGTGTGTGTGTGTGTGTGTGTGTGTGTGTGTGATTGTGTAGGGAGGAAGTACATATTCCACAGGGTAGTTGTGAGGGCCAAAGGATACTTGTGTGGGTTTTCTCCTTGTACCATGTTGAACTTTACTCACTGAACCATCTCGCTGACCCCCACGCCACGTTTTGATCTCCATGTGGTCCCCGTATTGAAAAGTATTTGTTCCGTACTCAATGGACATTATTGATCACTTCCAACTTATATTTCTCATTATACCTGTCTTAACCTGCATTCTGTTCGCATGAACCTTTTCTCCTTCTTAACAATTTTAATTCAAATGTAATTATTTTGCTTTCCTCCTTCCATTTCCTCCCTCCAGCCCCTCCTATGTTCTCTCCCTCCAACACTTTTCATGTCCTCCACGACTCCCTCTCAAATTCATGGCTTCTTTTTCTTTGGCTTGTGTGTGTGTGTGTGTGTGTGTGTGTGTGTGTGGTGTGCACGTATGCGCAGGTAAGTATATAAACACAGCCTGCTGAGTCCATTTAGTGTTGCTTGTATGTACACGATTCAGCTCTGACCACTTGGTGTTAGATCACCTATTGGGAGGATGCGTTCCTGGGGAAGACTGATTCCCCATCTCAGCAGCTGTTAGCTGCCTGCTGTTCTGTGGCTAGGGATGGGTCTCCCTGAGCTTTGCAGCTTGCAAGTCAGCACATCCAATAGTGTTGTCACTGTTTGGGTCTTGTCTCGGCAGCCAAACTGTGGAGGGAGCATGGGTGTGGCTTTCCTGTCATTTCTAGGAGACAGTATTCCCAGTCTTCTGACACTTATAGTCTCTCTGGCCCCTCTTCCACAATGTTCCCTGAGCCTTCGATGTTGGATTGTATTGTAGCTAGATCCTTTCGGGTTGGGCGCCCCATGATCTCTGTATTTTGACTAGTTGTGGTTCTGCGGTGATCTCCATCAGGTGCAAAGAGAAACCTCTTTGACGAGGGGTGGCAGGTTACACACATCTGTGGGTATAAATATGAGTATTTAGAATGCTGTTAGGGATTATTCCGGTCTAGTAAAGTGGCTTTACTAGGTTTTCCTCTAAGATCCATGGTTCACTAGCCTCAGGTAGTTGTCAAGGTTTCTAGTTCGAGGCATGAATCCCCTTCTGTTGAGCTGGTCTTAAATACAATTAGAGAACTTTTTATTACTGCCAAGATATGAGTGCCATCATTGCTGCTTTGGGTGTCTTGGGCAGGGCTGGTAGTTGCTGTGGTTCACAGACCTCACAGCTGGGTAGGACTATTTGTGGCTTCTCCCCTTGACAGCTTGTGTGGCATCTCCTGGTGCCATGAAAGCGAGGGAGGAGGTTTTCAGTTCAGATCCAGCTCAAATATTCTGCTTCCTGGGTCTGAGTACACAGTGTCTTCAGCACTAAGGACTTACCTTACACCTCTGGGAGACAACCAAGGGCGACAGTATTCCTTTGATCCTTTCTGAGACCCAGTCTTACATATTTAAGGCTGGTCTTAAATTTGCCATGTATGTATTTGATGATGACTTTGAACTCTTGATACTTTTGCTTCTGCCTCTCAAGTCCTGGGATTATGGGCATTCACCACCACACAGGCTGTTTTTATATCTTCTTGAAGAACTGGTTTATATAAATAATCCATTTGAGATGTCAAAGCAGGATGATTGGTTCAAGTTCAAGGCAGACCTGGTCTACAGAGTGAGTTCTCAGGCAGGCAGCTACAGGTACATATTGAGACCTAGTTTAAGAGATTAAAAAAATAATCCTTACAATTTGGTTGTCATTGCCATTTTTGTTGCCGAGACACAGATTCACTGTGTGTCTTTGGATGTCTAAAACTCACTGTGTAGACAGACTGGCCTCAGAATCATAGGGATCTGCCTGCCTTTGCTTCCCAAGGGCTCAAATTAAAGGCCTGTGCCTCCACGCCCAGCCTCGTTACGCTGGTAGTCACATTTCTTATATTGTAAGAAAAAAAAATCAAGTTAGTTTATACAAGTAAGGAGAGAGAAGCCGTTATGCAGAACAATAAGCCAGACAAGACTCATGGTAATTCGTGACATGACATTAAACCTTAAGGGAATTGAACCTGGAAGGTTTGGGGTGCTCTCCAGCTCTGAATTGCTACCTACTCTGCCTTTTCATTGGCCACACGGTCTCTCTTTTTTCTGTTTTCCCCTACACATCATGCTTCATAACGCGCTTCTTGCTACAGCCTCTACATATTCCTGGGCTGACTTCTTTGTAAATTTGGTTTACACAACCTGTCATGATCTGTCCAACTTTTCTCTGCATCAGTTTCAATAGGTCTGTTTTCTGACTCAAAGTTCTTTAGAGGGAGACAGAGACAGAAATGGCTCTGGTTCATATTTATTTGGTTGGTTGATTTTGGAAACAGGCTTCCTTGTAACCCAGACTGGCTGGCTTCAAACGCACTAAGTAGCCAAGAATGAACTTGACTCCTTGACCCTCCTGCCTGTACCTTTCGAATGCTGGGATTGCAAGCATACACACACATCCTCTCAGCTTTTAAAGCCGCACATACAGATGCCAGCAGTGGGTTAACGCTTCTCAGTCCTCATTTTGGGTCCAACTTGGGTCAAACCATTACATGTCCCTCCTATGCTAGTGTGGTGGCCCTCTGCTGACTCCCTTCATTTGGGTCAAGCTCCATGATCGTCAGGACTGTGCTTCCCTTGCTGCCATCTCCATTCTATCTATGAAGGACTCAGTAAATATTTAGTTTGTCATGAAGACCCCTGGTAGACAACCAGTGCCCTCATATCTCAGGTGGAACGGTTCATGACGTTGGCCTGCACCTAAGTTCTAATTGGCACACCTTGAGCAGATCTGTGAAGAGAGAGTCCTTTTGCAAGGGCTGGGGGTACAGGTGGGCAACATGATTGGCACTGCAAGGTGATCTCTCTTTGTGAACAGAAAAAAAAAACCCACGACCCTGGGTATAAGATGACTTTTGCAGGATATAGCTTTCCCACCTGCATGTGTGGGCCATGAGGTTCCACCCAAAGTAATCTACGGCCCCTTGCCCACCCACTGTAACAGGAGTAAAATACTAACCCTGCCCTGATTTGCACAAGGCCTCTGTTGGATGCTCACATATTCCCTCTGGTCTCTCTCATTTCTGCCCCACTATTTCCTTGTGTTGTGTAAGCGTTTACTCTGAGATAGAAAATTCCAGCCTGCAGGGGCGCTTCTTAAGCAGGAAGGTAAACAACTCTAAATAGTTTCAGGAAGTCCCCCAAACTGACACGATTCTCTATGCCTCTTCCTCCTAGAGAGAGCAATAAAAGCTGCCAAGAAGACTCTGAGACCAGCTGAGCTGCCTGGAAGAGGTTTGGGATCAGAGTCATTTGAAAAGGACACTGTTCAACCTGCTGAGCTTCCTGCAGACTGTGCAGTGTGCTCCAGGTTCCCAGCTGTGTGAGCTGTCTCCCATTCTGGAGTGGGCGTTAGTGGAGCATCTGTCTTTGAGTCATTTCTGCTCCTTGTATGTAACCCTTCACCCATGCACCCTCCTGTAGGTAAACCGCAACAAAACTCATTGGTTCACCAAGTTAGACTCTGGTGGTGTCTGTACTTAGGTCTGTCGCGGCTCCTATGGGGGTGAGTAGATGACCATGTGTAGTGTTCCCCAGGAAAATTTTGTCACACAATACCAAGGCTCCTCAGAGACCTTCTGGTCTTCACTATTTCAGAGCTCCTGTGTAGAAGGAATAGCGGGCCACTTCCCACCGCCCACCTGGCTAGCTTTACACCCAAAATAATTACACGGAAACTGTATTCTGTAGTGAAGGAGCTGCGGGCAGGCCTGCTTTTCGTCCCACCCGGCTCTCGCATGGCTAGCTTAGCCCCGGAATAACAACACACAAATTGTATTCATTTAAACACTGCCTGGCCCATTATCTCTAGAGAGTTAGTTACTGATAACTCTCACATCTTGATTAACCCATTTCTAATAATCTGTGTAGCACCACGAGGTGGTGGCTTACCGGGAAAGATTCAGCATGTCTGACCTGGTGGCTGGCTCCATGGCGTCTGCCTCATTGCCCTCTTCCCAGCATTCTGTTCTGTTTACTCCGCTTACCTAATTTTCTGTCCTCTCAAAGGGCCAAGGCACTCTCTTTATTAACCAATGAAAATAACACATAGACAGAAGGCCCACCTACATCACTCCTGTCCTGTGTTCTCCTTGTCATCCCTTGGTGTTTAGCTAAAGTGTTGTTCTCCTTAGAGAAAGTTTCAGTGGCTGCCGTGTGAGGCTGCCTTCGCCTGTTCATGGTAACTACCGCAAACCCATGGTTCTCCGCCTGAGTCCTGATTTCTTTGGAAGTCGCATATCAGATATCCTGCATATCAGATATTTACGTTAGGATTCATAACAATAGCAAACTTACAGTAGTGGAGTAGCAAGGAAATAATCCTATGGTTGGGGGTCTCCACACATGAGGAGCTGTGTGAAAGGGTTGCAGCATTAGGAAGGTTGAGAACCACCTCCATAAACTAAAATTATCTGGTATGTTGGCTTGCTAAAGCTCGGCCTCCCCATTGGAAAGCCAGCGGATGGAGATGCTCTGGGTCACTTTCTATTGTGTCAGTAAAGTCACTGTCAGCGTCCTCAGGACTACAGCTACTGTACTGGGGATTAAATGGACAGGAAGGCTCATGCTCAGATTTGTGTGCAAGATTTCTTTCTGTCTGGGCTCTCTTGCATACTGCGCGCCCCCCCAAATGCAGATCAGGAGATAATCCAGCCAAATGTCTATCAACAGAGGTTCCAGAGTGGTCTGCTCTCCCTAGAGTTTCCCAGGATCCTTCTCTCTGCCTCCGCCTTTGACCCTTTCTCATGATGAATCCAGGACATAGGCAGTGCCGATGGCCTTTTTGGCTTCACATTTCCTAGGGCCACCTTGAACCTACCTAGGTCTCTGGCAGGACATGCCATACAGGAACTGCAAATATATCCGTTAGTATCCAGAATAGACAAGATATATCAGAGTTTTATGGTCTTTGGTTTTGAGCCATTTTATTGCCTTGCTGATGCTGGTCAGGGTCTTCACCAATTCTGGGGATCTAAAGTTTCTGGCCAGCACTCTAGAACACACACAAGCCAAAGAGTTCAATTTTGCAAACATTTGAATATGAATCCATCAGACTTCCCTCTTGCCAAATGGCATTTGCATTTTATAATTTCAGCACTTCACATCTGAATCTGGCACCCACTGTTCTGCGGGTTTGATATAAAGGCGTTTGATATAAAGGCACAGAGAAAAAGCCCCGGATGCATCTAAACTCCCATTGTCCCAACACTCTTTGAAATTGTAAAGGTTTTTGTTTGAGAAGCATCTCGGTGGTTTTGCCAGAACCTGAGAAATACCTCTGGGGCGCTTTAGACAGCAGGCTGGTATGGTGGGAGTGTGCACACACAGATACTGGAAGTGGATTGCCTGCACAGCCGGCACATGAAGCATTTTGCGTTGGTCTGGTGGAGAGCAGATAAAACGCCTGGACCGGACAGAATGAAATGTGGCTGTCTGGCAAGGGCTTTCCAGGCAGAAGAAAAGATCTGGCAAAGAGCTAGTGTTTGAAGCTTCAGATCTCCTAGGAGAGAGAATTGAGTGCCTGTAATTAGAAATTTTATATCGGGTATTAGATTCACAAACTGGGCAGGGAATGTTCTGGAAGCCCGACTGCCGAGGACAGGGAGTCACTGTGTGCATGTCTGCATTGGGGCTGCCCAAAGGGAATAACTTATTGGGGGAGGGGAGGTGAGAACTAGACCTGGCTGCGGCCCAGCAGGACGAAGAGCAACATGTTATCCAAGAAGAGGCTGGGGCTGAGCCCCAGAGACTCCAGAAGGACAAAGAGCCGGCTGTTCTGCAAGAACAAGGACCGAGAAGCCTCCTTTAACCTCGTTGCTTTTACTCAAACAGTTAGCAGGAAATTCACCGAATGATACAAATCTGGGCAGACTTGGAACCAGAGAGCAGGCCTTTGGATGCATCTGAAAGTAAATGGAAAGATGGGAGTCATAGTGTTTTTATGAGGAAGACTGGATGGACCTGGGATGTGGGGTCTTGAGGTGGATACAAGTCCGCACTTGCTGACCCTGGGCTTTTGTTTATCTCCATGCCTTTGAGGGCAGACTAAAGTGACTCATTTGTGCGCAGGGTCATATAGTACTTCCGGACTGTGATAAGGGTTCAGACACAAGGTTAAGGCAGTCCGAGGCAAACTGGGCCAAGTTCACTAATTGCTTAGCTCATCAAGTGTTTCAGGAATTAAATGAAATTCCTATACGTTTACCAAGCGTCTGTCTTCTCACGTGAAGAAGAGCTGCTGGTCCACAACACAGTGGTCCAAAAGGCGAGGAAATTGAAAACAAAGGGTTCACGGCCAGTCTTCTCTGAATTGTCTCTGCAGAGTGAAAGACAGGAAGCGCGAGAACTTACCCACAGCTGAAGGAAGCTTTTCTGGGAACCGTCCGGTAGCACGGCCAAAGCAAATATTTTGATCGGGGAGAAAACAAAGGTTGAAATGAATGCAAGAGTGACCTTCACCTGAAGATGCTGGATGCGTCCCACAGCGACAAGATGCTGAGCGTGCCCTAGGTGTGGAACAAACCATACAAAGGTTAAAAGACACAGGCGGCGTATGAGAAGAGCAGTTTGAACATCTTATTCTGAGAAAAGCAAGCTCTGTGTCATTTCCTCGGGTGGTGCTGAGTGTTAGACCCAGGACCGCACACGTGCCAGGCAAGCACGCGCCCTCTGGGCTGCTTCCTCAGTACCCTCTTTTCTTGAGGGTCTCACTAGGTCTTCCAGGCTGGAAGAACTTGCTATAGGATGTAGACAGCCCTTACACTGGGAATCACCCCCCTTTGCCTCCCATGTAGGTGGAGTTATAGATGTGAGTTAACCACACCAGGCTAATTCTTCTTTTTTCTCTTCTTTGTTTTTTCCTTTCAATTTCCTTTTTAGTGCCCTCTCCCCTCACCATTCCTCCCCTCTTTCTTCTTTTCTTCTTCCTCCTTCCCCCATCCTTTTTCTCTCTCTTCTTTTTCTTATCTTCCTCATCCTCTGTTTTAGAAACAATAGGAATAAAGAAGCAGAAAGGTTGTTGTATTGAAATCCATGAATTAGAATTTGGCCAAGTCTGTTGTGATCAGGTGGTGGTTCATTGTGCTTGCTCAGGCTAATTGGCTGTACTATAGCCGCGTTTATTGATTGATTGATTGATGGCCGCTAAGAGCAATCAGTCTCCACATTGGGTCCTTAAATTCAAAAGGTTCTTGAAGACTCTGAGCGAGTTGAATCCACCTTTGACCATTTTGTGATACTATTATGGGGTGCCTCGGGCTGGATCCCTATACTAAACAGAAATGCAATGGTTCGGGTTTGTGACCTTGAAGCTGGGAAGAGCAGGATTTTGGAGCCATGTCTGGCAAGGATCATCTTGCCACACGTTTAAATCAAGTCATTAGTGACTCCTGCATTTGAAGCCAGAGGGTTGCCACGGGCCTGACATCAGCTTGGTTCCCATTGTGGTGAGTAGCAGACCATCGGGGTTGGACAGCAAGACCTTATCTGAAAACAAACAGAAATGACGGTGATGGTGATGGAGTCTTCTGTCTCTCTGGCTGGTCCTCTCTGTGTCTGCCCATTTTCTAGCTGCCTCTAACACTAAGCCCAATGCACTTCCACTTAGGGCTTTCTGGTTTTAGGTACCTTCTCTGGGTAATCTGTCTCTGTGTGTGTCACTCTCCATCTCCCTCCTTTCTGTGCATTTGGGAACACCCATTTGGATGCCAGAAGAGGATGCTGGGCATCTTCCTCTATTGGTCCCTACCTTATTTTCTGAGACAGGGATTCTCACTCAACCTGACATGCTCTTGTCTTAGCTAGTCTGGCTGGCTAGCCAACTTCTGGATCTTACATGCCTCCGCACCCCAACACCAGGGTCATGGGTACACATGGCCACCCCCAAATTTTACACGTGTGCTGAGGATTTGAACTCAGGGCCTGTTGTTTCCATAGTAAGCATCATTATCCTAAGACATCTCTCCCTAAACTCCTTTAGGACCTTCCTTGTCTACTGTTAGCCTGTTAACCCTCATAAGCCTGGTATTAGTTCCATCCCCAGAACACACATCGAGTTTGGGAAACATGCTAGGGGATAAATGAGCCTGTGTATTCAAGCACATGCCTGTAATTTCCACAATCGGAAGGCTAGGGTCGAAGGATCAGTGACTCAAGGCCAGAGTAAGCAACATAACAAGTTCAAGACCAGCCTGGGCTCCGATAGATCCTTTATCGAAAAGACAAAACAAACAAAGGAATATGTGAACCTATCAGAGGAGGATCCGAAGACACGCAGCTGTCTTTAGTTACCGACAACCAGTAAGGCTTCAGTGAGGCCTAGAATTCCACCGAGACTGTGAGACTTTATTTTTAGATCCGATTCATTCCAGCTGACCTTTCCTCTGAAACCAAACTGCAAATATTTAAAGAGCATGAAAGGTCTATCCTAAACAATGCGTTATCCTCCAAAATTCAAGAATGTAGGGAGTTAAAGTCAAACGCCACACTGGCCACAAGGCTAAATGACTTTAATTAGCATAGAATGTGGTACAGTTGGGATTTTTTTTCTGTATTATGGGCTTCGGGGTTTTAAGCTATATCTTTATTTATTTTGTATGCGTGTGTGCATTCTGTGGTGAAAGGATAATTTGGGGGCTCAGTGCTCTCCTTTCAGAATGTGGGTCTGGGGATAGAACTCTGGTCATTAGGGCCACCAGTAGGTGTATTTAGCTGCTGAGCCATCTCTCCTGCCCTGTGTCGTGGTTTTGAAATGAGGAGGTAGGTTTCTTCTGAGGAAGGTTTCACAGTGTAGCTCTTTCAGACTGAGTCTTCTTAATGCACAGACGTCTTAGTTAGGTTTACCTGGGTATCTTGGTTTATGAAAAACAATTTAAATGGCACATTTTGAAGTTGTCTAATTGACTTTAAACATTGGTGCTGTTTTTCTAAAGAACCATACCCTGACCCAGAAGTTTCTGGTTTGTTTGTTTGTTTTTTGCGAGATCTCACTGTATAGCCCCAGCTAGCCTTGAACTCGTGATTTTACTATCTTAGCTCCCCCAAGTCTTGCCATCCCAAGCATATGCTGCCATACTTAGCTCCCAGTTGAGAGCTGACAGAGTTTCAGATACCATAAGTGGTAACTAGTACTCATGAAGCTTAACCTTTTGGGGGGTCGTCCCTGGCATGATAGTTTGAATGAAAATGGTCTCGTAGGCTAATGGGAACCAGCACTGTTGGAAGGTGTGGCCTCCTTGTAGTGGGTGTGGTGTTGCTGGAGGAAGTGTGTCCCTTGGGGTGGGCTTTGAGGTATCAGAAGCTCAAGCCAAGCCTAATGTGATTCAATCTCTTCCTGCTGCCTGCAGATCTTAGATGTAGAACTCTCAGCTACCTCTCCAGCCCATGTCTGCCTGTGTGCTACCTTGTTTCCTACCATGATGATAATGGACTCAACCTCTGAACTGTAAGCCAGGCCCAACTAAATGTTTTCCTTTATAAGACTTTCTGTGGCCATGGTGTCTCTTCACAGCAATAAACCCTAAGACACCTGGGTAAGCACAAGCTGAATCTTGATGTTAAAGTAGGTTTTATTTTTACCTGAGATTAGAGGCTCTCAGGCCCATGACTTCAGGTAGCATCTCAATGCTTCTGCTCTTTGGAGAATGGAATTAATGAATGTAGCGGGCCTGGTTTCCTTCCCTCACTCCCCAGCTTCTGGGAGAGGACTGTCTAATTCTGCTTCTCTACTTTGCCCTTGATCTTGAGCAGGGGGACTGTAAACTTGATTTGGGAAATGGCTTGGGAAAGGAGCTTCCACCATAGAAGCAGATGCTGGACTGCCGTGCCCACGTTTCCACATCCGCACCCAACACCCTGACTGGAGACCGTCCATCTTTGGCTGGGGACATTTCACAGTGCGGAACCTGCTTTAAAGTATGGCAAGGACTATGTGAAAGCAAAATATGGAAAATAAGCTTTTTCTTATTTTCTAAGACAAGTCGTAAAGAATCATAATTTGTTTTTAGTGTCTTTAACTTCCCTTTGTGTCTGGTCTTTGTTGATGTGAGCATCCCTATCAATAGTCAATCCGTTATTTATCGGTGCCCACTTGCTCATTCTACCATTGTGCACATACAGAGGAATTAAAACAAAAAGGCAGAATTTCTGAGTCCAACACTGGTGTACAGATATGCTAGTAGCCTGGGAGCCGTGGAGTGCTTGGTCCGTGTAGTGCTCCTATGACAAAATATCTGGCACTGGATAATGTGTAAGGAGCGGGAGTTTGGTTGGATGAGAAAGGTGTTTGTTGCCAACCCTGAAGGCCCGAGTTCTGTCCCCAGAACCCACACAGTGGAAGGAGAGAACCAGCTCCTGAAAGTTGTTTTTATCTCATGGTTCTAGAGGGTGAAAAGTCCGGGACCAAGGGGTTGGGTCTGGCGAGGGCCCACGACAAAAAGGCAGACGCAGATGGCTTGACTGCCTGAGGGAACGGGGTTGGGGGGTTGGGGGGTTTGGAGGTGGGGGGACACACACGATATGACTCATTCCCTAGTAACTGCCACACTCCCAAAATAACAGCAGTAATCCAATCCCAAGGGCTCCCTCCCACTCACTTCCTGAAAGGTTGGCTTCTCCACAGCGTTGTTGGGATGCTTTGTGTGTCAGGCAGACAATCTGTGGGTGTGATGTGAGTGGACAGGTGGGGGGTCCACACACGATAGAGACAGGTTACGGAAGCCCTGGTCTTCTGATTCTGCCTCTTAGTGCGTGGAGTGAAGCCAGGTCCTGAATTGGGAGGGAAGGAAAAAGGAGGCGTCGGGGACTTGGAGGCAGGCAGCCATGTGTAATAATGCCAAGGACGTGGAGAGGATTTAGAACATGGATGTGGAGTGATCATGTAGTCTCAGTGAGGGTCACTGGAGATTCAGGGTTTGGAGTAATGCATTTTTAGCATATCCTGGCTTGCTGTTTCCCCCTTAGGCTTCCAAAGAGCCACCTCACTGTGTCCTCACAGGGCCTTTTCCTAGTAACTCTGGCACATCTTACTCTCCTTGGGGCACCAATCAGGTTGGCTCGGTCCCCACCCTAATAACCCTCATTTAATTAAATCACCGCTTTAAAGGCCCTGTCCTCAAACTTTTCGCACATCTTGCCCACAATAAGACATTCATAATATAGTGGAGCATGGTGGGGCCCACTTTTAATACAAGCACTTGGGAGCCAAAGGCAGAGGGAGAGGTCAGTATGGTCTAGGTAGAGAATTCCAGGGCACCCAGAACGATGCAGTTAAGATGCTGTCTTAAAATAAAAAAAGAACCCATAAATGTCTAACTGAGAAAAGTTTCTTAGAGCAGAGCTATGTACCTGGTCTTTTGAGAATTTTCTCTTTAAAAATCCCTGCAGAATTGTTCTAGACACCTGATGTAAATGATCACCGAGAGAAGTGTGCAAATAACAGTGAAGAATATGGGCTTGGACTTCAAAGAACATTTAATATTCACAGAACACCCTAGCCTAGGGCAGAGGGTGAAGAATGGGATGCAGAGTTCTGATTTGTCATCGAAGCAAAGAAATACATATATAAAGGAGTTCAATAAAGATAGAGGGTCTGCACATCTCCCCTTAAAAATCTGGGATTAGCCGGGTGGTGGTGGCGCACACCTTTAATCCCAGCACTCAGGAGGCAGAGGCAGGTGGATTGCTGTGAGTTCAAGGCCAGCCTGGTCTACATAGCAAGTTCCAGGACAGCCAGGGATGTTACACAGAGAAAACTTGTCTGAAAAAACCAAAACCAAAAAACCCCCTCGAAGAAACAGAAAGTACAATGGGATTTTCAGGAATGGGGAGTCGGTCTTTAGTGAGTATAAGATTTACATCTTATAAATGAAAAGAGTTAGAGGGGGTGTTATTTAACAGCAGTTTGGGGCCAGGGTTCGAGACAGGGTTCTTTAGGGGACGTATTAGCTAATGGAGAAACCTAATTTACACAAAGTTGCTGACTGCAGCCCGTTCCCCCACTCGTAGTCATATAGAAAATGTTGACCACCCAACTTTCCTATCAGCTGGGTAGTATTTCAGGCAGCCCCTGCAGATATCTGGAGGACGTAATGGAGGGGTGGGGTGTGTGTGCAGAGTTTGTGATCCGCCTTACATAATAATAGCCTATTAGGAACTAACAGCTGGACTTTACCTAATCTTTAGCCAATTATGATATAGGATACCTAATTTTGTTTTTTGAGACTGTAACCTTGTGACTGCTTTGTGGTTTTTGCCTTTATAAACCCCTTACAATAGTAGACAGGGTCCTTCTCCCTCCATCTGCTGTGTTAGACTGCGAGGCAGAGGACCCGTGCTAGCCCGTACTTAATAAACGAAACCTTGCTTTTGCATTCAGAAGTGTGGCTCCGTGGTGGTCTCTTGGGGGTCCTAGGACTCAGGTACAACCAAAGAATTTTAGTTCCTGCCGTAAGATGTTTACTACGACCTCATGAGAGAACAAACTTGATGGCCGGCTGGGATATTATTATGGGAATACAGACAAAATGGAAGTTAATAATTATGCAATTCTCTTAGTTTCTTAAAATCCATTTGTTACTTTCCATTGCTGCTAAGGAAACAGAAGACCCCAGAAACTGGGCACTGTCTCTCATCCTGGATTCAGCAGAAGCAAGCCTGATTCGGCCGACACAAGTCCTCCTCCGCCCTGCAGATGGCGCCAGAGCTGCAGTGCACCTCCAGATCCATAGGCGGCGATCTATTAGGGCCTCTCTCGCTCTCCCCACCTCTATGACTCTCCCTTCCGCCTTCCGGTCCCGCCCCTCCTGCCGGTAGCTCACACTGCGCATGCGGCGGTTGGTGAGCGACTGGGCGATGGCGGCTTCTTCAAGCGGGGAGAAGGAGAAGGAGCGGCTGGTGGGCGTCTCTGTCATGGCAGGCATCGGCAGTACACGAGAGCGGCTGCTGTCTGCGCTGGACGACCTGGAGGTCTTGTCGAGGTAACCGCGGCCTGGGAACCTGCTCGGCCGGGGCGGCTGTGGGACTGACGAGGGTAGGCGGGCTGGGGAGTCTCCGGAGTGCGAGTGTGATGGACCTGGGGTCTGCTGCCTTCCGGGGTTTGGGGCGGCATTTCCCCACCAAGGGGACATCTCAGTGTGACAGTGACCTGGCACCCCCAGGACAGTCAAAACTGTAGTAGCCCGGAGGAAAGGGCCCTATCCACGGACACCCAAGAGATAGATTGGGTTCCCTGGGGTGCGAAGAACGTTCCCTGGGGTGCGAAGGGCAGGGATGCTGTAGTCGAGGGGAGACTAAATGCCACACGAAGGAGCCCACGGTCAAGAGGGAGACAGATGTGTAAAACTGCTGAGGAGAAGTTTGATAAGGGTTGAGCTGCAACCTTCTGGAGTCCACACATGGGACTCCTATTCCAGTGTTAGCAAGGCAAGCTTCCCCTCCAAAATGGGCTGTTAGCGAAGTCATCAGAGCGGCCGGTAGATGAACCCATCATCTGAAAAACAAAACAAAACCCGGAAACATCCAGGATTTGGTGGGATGACTGGTGTATGGTAACGGTAGATTAAATTGGGTGTCATTCTCCGCATTGCCGTGCTACTTTAAATCTATCAGTTGGAGCCTTGTAAGGGGAAAGCCCCCATCGTCACGGCAGTCAGTGCTATATTACAAGGAAGGATTTTTACATAAACTGCAACCCTTCTAGATTTGCCCTGCAGACCCACAGTCCAGGGCAGGTAGCTTTCTTGTAAACCACAGCTGAGTCTTGGTGTGTACCAAAGTCACCATGAGTGTCCAGCATGCTGGGAGGACCATGAACCCTTAACCATTTGGGGCAGAGAGCAGTTAAACCAGTTTTTTTTTTTGGATTTTTTTTATTTATTTACTTTCACAGATTCTTTCTGCCTTCTTAAAAGGTTTCACTAGGTTCTCCCAAATACGCAGTTTACAGGCAAGCACCACAATACCCTGATGGTCGTTTTTCTTTTAGGGAACTTATAGAAATGTTGGCAATTTCAAGAAATCAGAAGCTGTTACAGCTGGATGAGGAAAACCAGGTAAACAGTTTGTTTTTTATTATAAAAAGCAGTGGTGGCTCACGCCTTCAGAGGCAGGCGGATCTTGGTGAGTTTGAGGCCAGTCTGGCTGGCCTACAGAGTGAGTCTTGAGAGACACTGTCTTGGAAAAAAACAAATAAAAATGAAATAAAGAAACTGTGCTTTTAAAATACCAGTTTAAGGATTTCAAGTAACATTCTGTTTTCACACAACATAAATAGAAACAAACTCTCAAATGATTTTTTTGTTTTGTTTTTTGAGACAGGGATTATCTGTATTGCTGTCCTTGAACTCAAGAGATCTGTCTGCCTCCAAGCACTGGGATTAAAGGCTTGAGCCACCACCTCCATCCCTCCCCCCCTCTCTTTTTTTCTTTTTTTTTTTTTTTTAAAATGGGTTTTTATGTAGCCAAGACTTGCCTTGAACTTACTGATTCTGCTGCCTTTACCTCAGTATGGGGATTACAGATTTGGTCAACATACCTGGCTTGCTGAGCTGTTCTCATGTGTTGTAATATGCATTATATCATGAGTTCTTAGAACAGTCTGGCATATAATAGGTGTTATAGGGAATCTTTGTTTTTAGAGGATAAAATAGGTTTGTTGAGGATGGTGACTTTTCTTGTGTCTTATTGCTAGTAAATGCAGGGCTACAGACTGAACCCCAGACTTCTGTTTTTTGTGGCATTTTGTCATATCTGCATATCATCTATCTATTTTATTTACTTATTTGTTTGTTTGTTTATTGAGACAGGGTTTCTCTATGTAGCCCCAACTATCCTGGAACTCTGTAGATCAAGCTTACCTAGAACATAGAGATTCACCTGTCTCTCCCTCCTGAGTGCTGGAATTAAAGACATGTATCACCACCCAACTTACTTTACTATTTTTTTTTTAAACTATCTCATTTTCTAGGCTGTCTGCACACTAAGCCATACGGGTGTGAAATTATGGCTCTAAATGTATCCCAGTTAGCTTCTAATAGCTTCTCATAGTGCAACTTGTATCTCAAAGTTTTTAAAGTTTTTGGTACCAACTAAAGTCATTTCAAACCATTAGATTTTGGAAGAGCTTTTTATTCTGTTGAATGGTTAAAGGATAAATTTTTAAGTTTTATCTCTGGAAGATGAATAAACCAAAATTTTGTACAGTACTACTTTTGAAAGATTTGTTCTGCATGGAAAAGGAACAGAATAAATGGAAATTAATATTAAGACTGTTCCCCATTACCACAAATGGGCTATGTATATTGTTAATGCTGATTAAGAATATTCTGAGGTGTTAAAATTGACAACCTAGCCAATTCAAATATGTATTCTTTGTCTCATTGGCCTTGATTATCCTGTTGTCTGATGCAATCAACTATTATTTGACAGGTCTTGGAGCTGCTAATTCAGCGAGATGGGGATTTTCAAGAACTAATGAAATTAGCACTTCATCAGGGAAAAGTCCACCATGAAATGCAGGCCTTAGAGAAAGAAGTAGAGAAGAGAGACAGTGACATTCAGCAGCTGCAGAAACAGCTGAAGGAGGCGGAGCAAATACTGGTGAGTTGACGGCTGGTCCTGAAGAGCAGACAGAAGAGTTTCTCTGTGTAGCCTTGGCTGTCCTGAACTTACTCTGTAGACCAGGCTGGCCTCTAACTCAGAAATCCACCTGACTCCCAAGTGCTGGGTTTAAAGGCATGTGCCGCCACCACTCAGCTTTCAGCTATATATTTTATACAAATATTTTAAATTATAGAAATAGGAAGCTTTACTTTTATTTTGGCCTAATCCGGGATTGATATTAGTAGTTAAAATCTCTATAAAATATTTGGGGTCAATAAACATTTTGTACTAGTTTTAAGAATTCTTGAAAATTTTATTTTTTGCCTTCCATCTTAAGGTAGGCAAGTTTATTGATCAAGGCTCTAGACTAGGTTTTCCTTTATCCTCTACTATTTAAAACAAATTTTAATTACATTTTTTAAACTAAAATATTTTTATGTATATGAGTGTTTTTTCCATGTAAGTGCACCAGATGTGTGCAGTGCTGGCAGAGGCTGGAAGAGGTGTCAGGCCCCTGGAACTAGACTTACAGATTATTTTGAGCTGCAGTATGGGTATGGTTGCTGGGAACTGAACTTGGGCCTTCTGTAATTGGTCTTAACTGATGAGCCATCTCTCTTAGCTCCTTGTCTTTTTCTTTTCTTTTGCTTTGAGACAGGGTCTCCCTGTGTAGCTCTAGCTGGACTAGAATTCTCTAGACCAGGCTGGCCTCAAATTCAGAGCTATCTACCTGCCTCTGCCTCCTGGGTGTTAGGATTAAAGGTGTGTACTACCATGCCTAGCTTGGCTACTTCTTTTGAAGAAATAATTTATTTGCTCTGAGAAGTCCAGGTATTTTGCTAGCTGCAATCGTAATTGTCCTACGATCTTATTACAGAAACAACTGAGTTTGACTTTCATATGATTCAATGAACTGCCATTCTTGTTGTTGATGTACAGCTTCCAAGTGCATCACAATGGGCTCCAGGAAAGGGAGGCTCAGTAGTTTAGGATAACTTAGAGCCCCCCAAAGAGGGAGACCCCAAGTAAATACTTTGGGGGTTTTGTTTTGATTTTTAAATAAATTGTCGGAGATCAGTTTTAACAAAGATACCACTTAACAGGGTTGGGACATGGAGATTAGAAAAGTTAGTAAAGAGTACCAGACTACATAGGAAAATACCAGGAGGGAGTTCCTGCCCAAAATATAGGAGTAAGAGCAATAAATAAATAAATAAATAAATAGCCTGTGTTAGTATGATACAAAGAAACAAACATACCAGTTGAAGGTTGCAGGCTACACACTTCCTGGGTGGAATTCATTGTTAATCTCCCTCAGGGAGAGTTGGATCCTTAGATTTTCTGGGGAGTAGAAACAGATGACTCCCCTATACCTGAAATACAAGGACTGGATATTAGCCACACCTGTTGACAAGAACTCTGACTACAACTAGGTGGGACATTTGAGGTAGGTACAAACAGTGGCCTTGAAGGAATAGAAGTAAATTCCCACTCTCTGACCTTTGGTCCAAGTGGAATGGCAGCAACTCTGAGCAAGCTGAAACTCTCTGGCCTTCAGACAAGGTGGAAATAGGCTTACAGCTTCCACAATAAATGCTTTTTAAAAATTGATTATTTTTCCTTGTGAAAGTAATATTTACTTGCCAGAAAAAATTCAGAAAATACAGAAAAGTAGAAAAAAGGAAAATTGCCTTTTGTTTCATAGCCCAAACAATGGCACAATCCACATTTTGTTATATTTGTTTGGTTTGTTTTTGGAGAAAGGGTTAATCTTTGGGTTCCAAGCATACTTTTACTTGCATCCATCCCCTCACCTTTCTGCTCCCCTCCTCCTACGCCATCTCTACTTAAACCCTCCCATCGCTAGTATCCTTCCTGTCCTGTCATGTCACATATTCCTAGCAGCTGCTTATTAGTGGGAGACTAGTCGTGAATAAATCTCTTTCATTGAACATAACTATGATGTAAATAATATCAGTGGTGTTTCAGAAAAGCACAGATAAAATTCAGGGATTTCCAAGTCTTGGAAATTGTTTCTGTTGGTGAGGAACCTTGTGAATGAATCTAAAAACTGCTTGTTATAGTTAAGAATAATTTGTACTTTAAATTTTGTTTAAATTAGGCAACAGCTGTTTACCAAGCAAAGGAGAAGCTCAAGTCAATAGAGAAAGCAAGGAAAGGTTGGTACCATGGCAACCTGCTGACTTAAAGCAAGGCTGTTGTGTCTCTTGAAGCTGAAGCTGAAGTAGGGAGATGGTTCAGTGGATAAAAGCGTGTTGTTCATGTGTGATCCCGGAGCCCATCTAAAGCTGTACACACATGTACATTCTCACATATGTATACTCGTAATTAAGCTGATAGAATACTGCTAATGAAGCTGTTGAAAGTATGCCTAGTAGTTTTCATTGTAAATTGTGTTCTTGAATTGCAGT
This sequence comes from Myodes glareolus, assembly GCF_982192425.1. Taxonomy (NCBI): domain Eukaryota; kingdom Metazoa; phylum Chordata; class Mammalia; order Rodentia; family Cricetidae; genus Myodes; species Myodes glareolus. Next base: position 38,855,052 of record NC_142037.1, read on the forward strand.
TGGCATCCCAGAGAGGGTGGGCATACCTTACAGCCCTCCTCTAGTTGTAAGAAGCAGTCACAGAAGGGAACTAGTGCTTTTTACTCACCCGTATAGTAAAGACAGTGCTCTGTAAAACTGTTGAGGAAGAAGGAGGAGTGGGGTTTACATAGGTGTTTGAAATGAAGGCTAGGCCAAGAGAACACGTGACCACGCTAACCTGAGATGGGAGAACCCCCTGCCTGCCTGCCATTTGCCCACTTTAAAGCCTTGCAGCATGAGCTTATGGATCTTCAGATACTTAGAATGAGATTATGATTCCTTGGCTTTAATGCTTGTGCATTTGATTTACAGTTAGCTGTCTCTGATTTGTTTTCCTCCTGCCTATTTGGAATCTGCTTTCTGATTGTTATTGAGAGATGGGTGGACCTCTGTAGCAAGAAGCGAATCTTTAGGGGAGGTGGCTGAGTCTGTCAGTGAGGTTCACAGGCCTTTTACACAGGCTGAGTCTGTCAGTGAGGTTCACAGGCCTTTTACACAGGCTGAGTCTGTCAGTGAGGTTCACAGGCCTTTTACACAGGCTGAGTCTGTCAGTGAGGTTCACAGGCCTTTTACACAGGCTGAGTCTGTCAGTGAGGTTCACAGGCCTTTTACACAGGCTGAGTCTGTCAGTGAGGTTCACAGGCCTTTTACACAGGCTGAGTCTGTCAGTGAGGTTCACAGGCCTTTTACACAGGCCTGAGGTTGACAGCATGACGAGCTCTTCCTGTTCCTTGGATTCTGGTGCACGGTCCATTTAGAACCCTCTCAGCTGTCACACAGAGGATCGCACTGCTGACCTAGCTTGGATGTCTCCGGGATGAAGCGCTTTCCCTCATTTTACTGTTCCTTGCTGTGGTGGTCAGAAGAGCTCTGCCTTTGCTGGCGGCTAGTAATCGAGACCATTGAGCATTGTCACTGCAGCTCTCAAGTTTACGTTAGCTGATTTTGCTGAATGGTGTTTTGGTTTAGTTTGGAAGTGTTTAACGGTTTCAAGGTGTGTGCTGGGGTTAGGGAAGAGAGACAGCTGAAATTAGCCTATTTCCTGATTAAAATTAAGTATGATGTGTGCCTGTGATGTACGCTCTTCTAAGCTTGTATTTACTGATGTGAACTTTTTCTTCTCCCTCAACTCAGGTGCTATCTCATCAGAAGAAATCATTAAATATGCACATAGGATTAGTGCAAGCAATGCTGTGTGTGCACCACTGACTTGGGTTCCAGGTAACAGCGCTTCTTATATAAGATTAAAATGATTTAAATGTGGAATATACTTCCCTAAAATAACACCTGCTAATAAAGGGATTTTTCTTCAGTGTCATAGTAATGCCGTCTGTGACCTCAAGTATGAATCATTGTTAATGTTTCTTACTAAAAAATAGAATTAAGTTGGAAGAATTAAGATTGCTATAATTTACCTACCTTTGCCTCCTGGAGGCTGGGATTAATGGATGTCCCACCATGCCCAGCTTGAGAATTTTAAATGTAAGCAGGCCAGGTGTGGGTGTCCATTGCTGTAAAGCCAATTAAGAGGCCTAGGCAGGATTGCAAATTTGAGGCCAGCATGGGCTATATAATCAGACACCTGTTTCGCAAAGAGCTTGGGGTTTTTAGTGTGCACCAAGGAAAGTTAATGCTTCAAAGAACATAATTATTTTTTGAATTTTTTATTGATTTTATTGAGCTCTACATTTTTCTCTGCTCCTCTCCCTGCCTCTCCCCTCCCCTTTAGCCCTCTCCCATAGTCCCCATGCTCCCAATTTACTCAGGAGATCTTGTCTTTTTCTATTTCCCATGTAAATTAGATCCATGTATGTATCTCTTAGGATCCTCATTGTTGTCTAGGTTCTCTGGGATTGTGATTTTTTTTTTACATTTTGTAAAAAAAAAATTTTAAGCCTGTGTTAAAAGCTTCTTTATTGTTTTAGGGGACCCTCGGAGGCCGTACCCAACTGATTTAGAGATGAGAAGTGGATTGTTGGGTCAGATGAACAATCCTTCCACAAGTGGTGTGAATGGCCATCTCCCAGGGGATGCCCTTGCAGCAGGCAGGCTGCCAGGTAAAGCTAACTGCAAGGGTGTGTTCAAGCAGACCAGGGTTTTCAGAGGCTGCCAGCGAGACATCTCTCACAGCGAACATTTGAATCCAGGCCCAGCCTTGTCTGTCTACCTGTCCAGGTTCCTTGCCCATTTGTTCTGTGCCAAAGACCCTGCAGTGGTGTGTATGACACTAGTCTAAGCCCTTCTGTCCCTGTGCATCTCCTCCACGCTCCCCAGGCTCTGGACCTTCGCTTATTACTACTCTGAAGAACATTGTTGCAGTTGAGAGGCATGCTCCCCAAATAGACCAAGCATGTTTTGTAGGTGCCATGTTTTAATGTGGAAGAACCTTCCTAAACGAGAAGGGACCTGAGTGGGGACTGTTTTCTGAAGCCCGGGTGTAGCTATCACTTCTGTGCTCAAGTGAGAATTTGGGAACTCTGTTTATTGATCCCAGATATTCTTGTCTTTCTCACTGCGATTGTACTACACTGTTATAATCCTTTTGAGAGACAAACCACACCAGTAACTTGAAAAGGAAAATTGAAAGAAGTATGAATTAGTAACATATAATGGATATATAGCGATCATATAGAGAACCATGGCACAGGACCCCTGGCTGGGGATGTAGATGGATGTAGTTTGTGTTTAGCATGTGTGAAACCCTAATCTTGTTAGATCTTTGGTACTACAAAGTAGGTGGGTAGATGAAATTAAGTTACTTGCATAATGGGAGGGTGATTGATTACATATCAATGGATTACAAATAGAACTGATCCCATGTGCTTTTCTCCAGATGTCCTTGCTCCACAGTACCCATGGCAGTCAAATGACATGTCTGTGAACATGCTACCACCAAATCACAGCAGTGACTTTCTGTTGGAGCCTCCTGGGCACAACAAGGAGAATGAAGATGATGTCGAGGTTATGTCTACAGACTCCTCAAGCAGCAGCAGCGACTCTGATTGAAGGAGGTGTGTGGCTTTATGCAGGCTCCGGTGCTGCAGATTTCTCCAGAGGGAAATGCAAACCACACGCCCCTGAGGAGCAGCCCTCTGCAAACCAGCTGGGGTTTCTGTCTCATCTGCCAGGCAACTGTTTACGGATTAGTCAGAATTACTGCTGTGTTGGGTTCGTACACAGCAGCTCTGGAAAAGAGACTGAAGGACATGACACATAACTCGCGGGGATTACTTGACAGGACACTGAGCCAGGCATGGCAGCGCATACCAGTAATCCCAGCACCTGGGAGACTGGGGGATTGCTGTGAGTGCGAGGTCAGTTTGACCTATATAGTAAGCGCTGAGCCATCTGAGCCAGAGCAGCCCTGCAGAACAAGGCAGCAGAGCTCTGAGTGTGCTATTGCAAAGTCAAAGTGCTCTCTTGAGGGCAGAGTCGGCTGCGTAGCAGCGACAGAACTATCACTATTTATATGTGGTAAATACTGTAATTTGTGTAAATAAACTTGCTTTTTTTGTATTTTAATTTTTTTCAGTTGTCTATTATTATATATATTTAGGTACACCTTCAGTGTAGGAAGGAAGCATTTAAACTAGGGAGTGGTGGCACATGCCTTTAATCTAGCACTCATTCAGAGGGCAATGGTAGACAGATCTGAGTTGGAGGCCCGCCTGGTCTATAAAGTGAGTTCCAGCAAAGACTACACAGAGAAATCCCTGTCTTGGGAAACAAACAAACAAACAAAAAGTTGCATTTTATAATATTCAAATAAGATTCTGGTATATATGAGAACATACAAGATGAATGAATTGACTATATCTTTTTTTTTTCCGTGTGGGTGTTGGGAATTGAACCTGGGTCCTCTGGAAGAGCAGTCTGTGCTCTTAGCCACTGAGCTCTCCAGTTCCATACTTTAAACTGTTTTTAACTTCAAGCAGTTACCATCTGTGTCTAAGATATTTGTATAATTATCAGTTTTTTAAACAACTATTTTTTATTACTGCAAATGTAATATACATTATTTTAGAGCATTTAAGGAACAGCATAAACTGGGTGGGTGGTGGTGTACACCTTTAATCCCAGCACTCGGGAGGAAGAGGAGGAGGATCTCTGTGAGTTTGAGGCCAGCCTGGTCTATGAGAGCTAGTTCTAGGACTGGCTCCAAAGCTACTGAGAAACCCTGTCTCGAAAAACCAAAATAACAGATAATATCAGCATAAAGCGTACACGTGGCCTTCTACCAGGGTTAGTGCCAGTTAACATTGGAAGATTCTAGTTAATAATCCACATGTGCATACTGGTCAGTGGTGGCACATGTCTTTAATCCTGGTACTCAGGAGACAGAGGCAGGCAGATTCCTGAGTTCCAGGCTAGCCTGGCCTGCAGAGTGGGTCCCAAGACAACCAGGGCTGTTAAACTGTCTTAATAAAGCAAAAAAAGAAAAAACAAAAAACGTGTAAGGTGACACAGAGGCTAAACAGCACTGGCTGCTCTTCCTGAGAACCCGGGTTCCATCCCCAGCACCTGCATGACAGCTCAGCTGTCTGTAGCTCCAGTTCCAGGGGAACCCGGGTTCCATCCCCAGCACCTGCATGACAGCTCAGCTGTCTGTAGCTCCAGTTCCAGGGGGTCCAGCGCTCACATAAGCATTTAGACAAAACACCAATGCACATAAAATTTTTAAAAATGCACATGTGCCAGGCATGGTGACAGGCAGATGTATGTGAGTTTGAGGCCAGCCTGGTGTACATTGTGAGTTCCAGGTCATCTGGTTCTTTAAGACCCAGCAGCATCTCCCCAGTCCCAGATGTCTTAGGAGTATACATGTATCAAATTTGAACACAAACATTGAGACAATGTAGGTGTAAGTAAGAGAAAATGGGGTTTATAAAAAGGTGTAATTTAAAATTTTTTTCCATAACAAACATCACAATAATAGTGTTTTAAAGAGCAAAATTCAGTTGTTAGTTACTTTGGGTAAATATTCAAAACACCTTTGGTTGCCTTTTTTTTTTTTCTTTAGTCTTTTGTAATTTTTTCTTGGAGCTGAGGACTGAACCCCACCTAGCAAATTCTCTACCACTGAACTAAACCCATCTCCGGAGCCCTTAGGTTTTTGATCCCTTTATAAATTCCTGAAAAAAATCGGACTTTATTTTTATAAGCTTTTATGAAATGATATTTAACATTAGAAATTTAAAACGAGAAAAGTTTGTTGACCACATAAAAATCGAATGCATGCTAACAGCAAACAAAAACTAACAAAAATTCACCAGTGAGGAAGTCGTCATCTTACCCTGGAGCAAATCTCTTCCGCATCTGACCCGACAGGAGGAAGCTGGCTCTCTGCCATCACGTGTGAAGGGTTAGGTTCAAACCCCAGTACCCAAACCACCCAGAAAGGAACCATGCATCAGGTGGCTCTGGACAGCTGCTCTGCACACTTAACAAGATAATGAGGAGGGGTGCAGTTGGAATCTTAGCATCAGGGAGGCTGAGGCAGGAGGATCAGGAGTTCAAGGTTATCCCCAGCTTCAGACACTGAGTTGGAAGCCAGCCTGAGCTATATGAGACTGTCAAAAAATAAGAATGCAAAAATTTGTGATATTTGGATATTATAAAAATAACTCTAGACTGTGTAACAACACTCTTCAACCATCTGCCAGGGCTGTGCACAGGAGGTGCAACTGCGTTCCCCCACCATCTTCTTTGTTTTTGCTCTGATCAGAAGAAATTAATCTGGGCAGTGGTGGTGCACGCCTTTAATCCGAGCACTTGGGAGGCAGAGGTGGGCGTAACTCCGAGTTTGAGGCCAGCTTGGTTTATGGAACAGGTTCCAAGACAGCCAGGAAAACCCTGTCTCATAAAAACCAAAGAAAGAAAACATTAATCCATGTGAAACAGGATTGCTATGGAAAGAACAAGAGCCCAAAGCACAGGATACAAAGCTCACGAGGCACCGATGCAGCAGAGGGGACTGGAAAACAACTTCACAGGAAGAGCTCCCCAGGGGCCTGGGCAGCAGCGGGAGCCAGTGACTGGAGAAACATCAGCCAGAAAACCATGCTCTGCCTCACGAAGTGAAGATGAGACAGCACACACACTCCAGGGCTTCGCTGGACGCTGATCACCATGGGCTGGTTAGAAGCTTCCGCTGTTAGCATTCGCTATGCCTGGGGTGATCCTTACACCAAGAAGGTGATTTTTCCAAAATCCCCCTAAAGCCAGAAGCAGGTTAAAATCCAGACCAGCCCGGTAGGTTTCATTGCAGGGATGCAGCCCTGTACATGCCGCCCTGTGAGGCATTGCACTGTTGAGTCTCTCACAGGAAAGCTTTACAATTTGCTGGGGGTGGGGGTGGGGGTGGAGGGGAGAGCAACCAACCAACCAGCTTTTGCCCTTGGTGTCCTGCAAAGTTCTGGAGGACCTCTGGGAGATCCCCCACCCCACTCGGAGACCCAGTGCACCATTCTGTGTGATGCCACCATACAAGGACGCATACAGGATCTCAGGCAGAGAGAGGGAAAGGCGGCTGGCTTGACCTTTAGCAGTAGGATCCAAACTTTGTCTCACATTTAACACAGATTCCCTGTCGGAAACAGGAAGTGCAGCCGAACACACATCATGACTGTCACATCATCGTTAAAAAATTCTTCTCGAGAGGAGAAAGGACGTCAACAAGCCTGATGAATTTTGCAGTGGGCAAATTGCTTCCAAATTTGAATGGCCGTATCTGAACTTTGACCTCTATTGGAATTAGAACAGCAAGACAAAATCTGTTACACTTGCTTCTATGCAGCCAACAAGGGTAACTTACAGCAATACATATAATTAGCCACAAGTTCCTGTTCATCTTACTCAGGGACACATTCCAGGTTCGAGTTACTTTAGGAGACTGTAAATAAACTAACGACCACACGGCTTTGCAAATAAAATGGAGTTGTCCTGAGACATGGAATCTTTCATTTACTAAAGTTTTGTTTTAAATCAAGGAATTTTCTTGGCTCCTTCGAGGTGCTCTCCTCTGTACCCGTGCAGGTGGTTCAGGTCCTCTCTAAATGGGTCATAGCCTTGCTCTTTTAAGCAGCGGAGAGCCCAGAAAAGCTGGTCTGATGGAGGAAATTCTTCCCAAGGAATCCACTCCCAACCTAGAAGAGAGGGGCGATCAGTGCACGCAGACGGCAGAGAGCAAGGCACTTTCATTTGGCAAACTAAGCTATCATATACTCAGGAAAACATTAGCCGGCTTTACAGTGGCCTAGCACTAATCAAAGCAGCAGCGACCTGGGCTAACTTGTCTGTGCAAATCAAACCTGTTTAGAGTGAAGACCTGCAGGAAGAGAAGGGTGATCTGTGAAACCCTGGGCTGTTTTGTTTCCTTGTTTGGAGACAGGGTTTCATGTATCAAAGCACTTAGTCCTTAGCTGAACTCACGTGAGGTGTCTACTGCTCTCATACGTAACTTTGCCAAGGTCACAGAGAACAGTTAGGTACAAAGTAGGCCCCCAAAATGGCAGTGCCACAGACTATGGCAATTATAGTCTGGGCTCACCTCAGGCAGGTAATCAGAAGGATTGCTGGTGTAATGGTCTGTTCTGTCCCTTTAAGAGAGAGGCCACGCCCACCACCACCCCCTCCACTGAGGCAAGCAAACCTTCCTTCCACTTCCAGCCTGAGTCCCTTCCTTTTTGGCTCTCTCCCTAAGAGGAAGCTTCTGCCTTGCTCCCTTCTCCCCACTTTTCCCCTTCCCCCTCCTCCCTCCCCCTCCCTCTGTTTCTCTTTCTCTCTCTGCTCTTCTCCCTTCTCCCCTTCCCTCTTTTCCCTTCCCTTCCATAACCCACTAAATAAATATCCAACCTCACTCTGCATGACTCCCTCCCTAGGACCGGCTGTCTTCATGGGCCACTATGGCCTCGTGGCCCGCTACCCACTGCTGCTACTCGGGGACCAGTAGCATTTTGGCCCAGGCCACTCAGGGAATGATGCCGGTGCCGTTTTATTTTTACCATAACAGCTGGTATATCAACAAAAGCCTAAAGTCAGTATTCCTTAAAAACCGGTTCTCAACCTTCCTAGTGCTGCAACCCTTTAATACAACTCCTCACGATGCGGTGACCCCCAACCATGTAATTATTTCTCTGCTGCTTCACAACTGTCACTTTGCTACTGTTAGGAATCCTGATGTAAATATCTGTGTTTTCCGATGGTTTTAGGTGATGCCTGTGAAGGGCTGTTCGGCCCCAAAGCGGTGGCATCCTACAGATTGAGAACTACTGCTTAGAAACCTGTGAATAAGACTTCTGTCTGTCAGGAACAGCCATTGTTTCCCATATCTGCCCCTACAGCTCCACATGGGGCGCCTGGTTCATATTAACACATCCCTGTAACACACACTGAAGTCCCCAAGCTAGACGGTTCCTTCTCCTTCCCTGCACCAGCGCCCTGATTCTAAACTTCCAGGCTATTCAGCTTCCAGGCTCCATCCTATCACAGCCTAGTTCTTTAAAACTGTCAAAGCTTTCCCCACCTTTGGCTGTCTTCTCTGTCCTCCCTCCTACCCCCGGAGATAGCCATTTCTCCAAATAACCCTTTCTTTCTACACATGGCGTGGCCCAGCTCAGTGGTTTTACTGCGTCCTCACAAGAACACAGTATAAGATCCATACCACAAACCCAGGCAGTCTGTATTTTATCTATGTATTTTCACATCTCTACATTGTCTCTGTCTGCGCGGCTGTAACGGGATAGCTTACACTATGTAGCTTACAAATAAAGTCATTTATCTCATACAGTTCTGCAGGTTAGAAGACTAAGATCAAGTTACTGGCAAGACATGATGTCTGGTAATGACCCATTTCCTAATGTAGGACCCAGGGCAGCTTGGTACACACCTGCCAAGACAGGTTCAAGATCAATAGGAAGGCAGGCCTGAGTCTCAGTTTACCCTAAGGCAATACCTGGTTCTAAGAGAGACCACAATCTGAGACCACCCATGCTTCACCCAGGAACTGAAGTCCCTTAGCCCAGCACACACCCATCCCCCTTTCCACCAAGGAGAAATTTCTAATGTTCCAACCACTGCAGATAGGATCACCTGCCAGCACACACTTATCACTTTTCACCAGACATGCTTAGACAAATGTCAACCAATCGGGGGTCCTGAATCTTAGAAAGCCCTCACCCCTACCTTTGCTACTATAAAAACCCAACCCCAACTGAGCTCAGAGTGCTCCGATTGCGTCAATACCCTGGGCACACAGAGAACCCAAGTTGCGAACTTGTGTAAAAATAAAGGCTCTTTGCTTTTACATACAGGACTCGGGACTTGTTGGTTTCGGGGGCGGGGGGACTCTGTGGATCTGGGAATAATACTAGCTCATGGGACAGCCATACTTGTTCTGATGCTCATATGGAAGAAGTGGAGAGGATTTCTCTTTCATGTGAGCATTAATCCCATTTGTGATGGGCTGCTACACTTACATACACAGTACTCCACATATAGGCACATGGTCAACAGTGGATCCCAGCTCCTGCTGCTATTTTCGGAGGTGATGGAAACTTTAAGAAGTGTGGACTGTGTAGATGACAACATTGGGATGTGCCTCAGATGGCTACACCTGGCCCTCCTCAGAGGCTACACCTGGCCCTCCTCAGAGGCTACACCTAGCCCTCCTCAGAGGCTACACCTGGCCCTTCTCAGAGGCTACACCTGGCCCTCCTCAGAGGCTATACCTGGCCCTTCTCAGAGGCTACATCTGGCCCTCCTCAGAAGCTACACCTGGCCTTTCTCAGAGGCTACACCTGGCCTTTCTCAGAGGCTACATCTGGTCCTCCTCAGAGGCTACACCTGGCCCTCCTCAGAGGCTACATCTGGCCCTTCTCAGAGGCTACACCTGGCCCTCCTCAGAAGTTACACCTGGCCTTTCTCAGAGGCTACACCTGGCCTTTCTCAGAGGCTACACCTGGTCCTCCTCAGAGGCTACACCTGGCACTTCTCAGAGATTACACCTGGCCCTCCTCAGAAGCTACACCTGGCCCTTCTCAGAGGCTACACCTGGCCCTCCTCAGAGGCTACATCTGGCCCTTCTCAGAGGCTACACCTGGCCCTTCTCAGAAGCTACACCTGGCCCTCCTCTGAAGCTACACCTGGCCTTTCTCAGAGGCTACACCTGACCCTCTTCAGAGGCTACACCTGGCCCTCCTCAGAGGCTACATCTGGCCCTTCTCAGAGGCTACACCTGGCCCTTCTCAGAAGCTACACCTGGCCTTTCTCAGAGGCTACACCTGGCCTTTCTCAGAGGCTACATCTGGTCCTCCTCAGAGGCTACACCTGGCCCTCCTCAGAGGCTACACCTGGCCCTTCTCAGAGGCTACACCTGGCCCTCCTCAGAAGTTACACCTGGCCTTTCTCAGAGGCTACACCTGGCCTTTCTCAGAGGCTACACCTGGTCCTCCTCAGAGGCTACACCTGGCCCTTCTCAGAGACTACACCTGGCCCTCCTCAGAAGCTACACCTGGCCTTTCTCAGAGGCTACACCTGGCCTTTCTCAGAGGCTATACCTGGCCTTTCTCAGAGGCTACACTTGGTCCTTCTCAGAGGCTACACCTGGCCCTCCTCAGAGGCTACACCTGGCCCTCCTCAGAGGCTACACCTGGTCCTCCACAGAGGCTACACCTGACCCTTCTCAGAGGCTACACCTGGCCCTCCTCAGAGGCTACACCTAGCCCTCCACAGAGGCTACACCTGGCCCTTCTCAGAGGCTACACCTGGCCTTTCTCAGATGCTACACCTGGCCCTCCTCAGAGGCTACACCTGGCCCTTCTCAGAGGCTACACCTGGACCTTTTCAGAGGCTACACCTGGCTCTTTTTAGAGGCTACACCTGGTCTGTTTCAGAAGGCTACACCTGGCCCTTCACACACTGCCTCTCTGCTGTGGAGCTGGTAGGTGAGAAGGCCTCTATTATAGTGTCTCCTTGACATTCCACCTCACAAAGGGCCCAGAATCCACAAAGCCCAGGACCATGCGCTAAAACCTAGGAATCAGAGCTAAAGGAATCTTCTTCCCTATCTTGCTAGTGTTGGGCATTTTGTCACAGCATCGCAAAGGCTAAGCTTTGCCCTCATGACATAACCACGCCCCCAACTCCCCATCTTCTGTTTCCATCACCTTGAGGATTACAGTTTCAACACAGGGGTTTTCATTTTTAATTTTCTGTCAGAAAGCAATGCTACTCACAATGATGTGTTTCTTTGAAGAAACACTCCTTATTGAATATGATTCTCTTACTTTCATTTTTTTCCGGTTCCATGTTCTTTGGATCTGACTCATGCGCCATGTCCACCTCCCCTTTCATCAATATGGTGACATAATGGTAGTTCTCCTCCTCAACAAAAGAATTCACCACGGAGGCGAAGCGCACGTTCTTCAGGCGGAGCGCAGCCTCTTCCCAGGTCTCTCTCTGGGCACACTCTTCCCAGGTCTCACTGGAGAAACACAGTCTGTTCAGTGTACACACAACTTGGGATTCTTGGGTGAAATGCGGTAGTATAGAATAGAAGCAACAGTCATTGGTTTATGCTTTGAAATAAGGAAAGCCCTGACTTGACATTCTGCATATTCTATATTTAGTGATTTGAAGACTCAAAGAGCTTTATATTGGACAAATATCAGCATTTAACCACCGACATTAATATCTCTGACTGGAGCTAGACCTAGGCAGCTAGCGGGTGGTTTAGTGTGTCGGGTGAGAACCCAGGCTTTGAAGTCAGCTGTACCCAAGCTGGAACCTGAAGTTTTTTCTATCTTAAATAGAAAAGGGAAACATTAAATTTCTCACGGGTTGTTGTGTTTCAAAAAGGTATTAAATGGCTTCCAAATTTCAATTTAAGCCTCAAAACTGAGGCCATTCGGCAACACAGAAAGCAAAGTGGTCAGAGTTTGGGGGGTTGCTGCAGGAGGCCAGAACAGTGGGCTCCCAGGCCACAGAGGATGGACAGGTTACCTTTCCAAGAGGAAAGATGTGCATTTTTAGCCTAGTAGGAATATTTCTTTTCCTTATGATGGCAAGCTAGTGAGAGGCACTGCCAATGAATCCATCATGCAGGAGGACCAACGTTAAGTCCAGGCCAACCCCTGCTACAGTGAGATCTGGACCAACATGGGCCAGAATAAGACTCTGTCTCAAAAACAAAACAGATAAACAACAAAACTCCCAAACACAAAATCAAACAGAAAAAGAGTCAGTCACAGAAGCTGGAGGATACTGGCACCTGACTTCCCCTGTCAAAGGCACATTGGGTTGCCCAGCTTCACAAGGCTCGCCCAGTGCACTGCTTCAGAGCAGAAATTCGCTGGTAAATCCGACTTCACGGGAACACGGAGACTGTGGAAATTCCACAGTGGAAATTTGTTAGGAGACAGCTATGTGGCATAGGTCCCCAGGGTTAAAAATAGAGAAGGGCAACCATGAACAAGCATCACTTTCATCTTGGAATGGATGTTCGCTTTGGACTAAGCAGATGCCACAAGAGACTGGTAGGGTCTGGTGCGGTGGCACATGCCTTTCACCCCAGCACTCAAGGAGAATCCTTGGCAGAGGCAGCCAGATCTCTGATCTCTGTGAGTTCCAGGTCAGCAAGAGCTAGCTACATAGTGATATCCTGTCTCAAAAAACAAAACAAAACAAAACAAAACAAAACAAAACAAAACCTATTTGATAATACTGACCCACGTATTTACAGATAATGGGAAGTCTAGGATTCCCTTTTAAACAGTCCAGAAAAATCAAGTACATGTTGGCTGGAAGGAGGCATAAGAAAGTTTGAGCATCCACCTTCCATATAAAGTGTTTTATATTCCTTTACATTACTAAAATGAGCAACCCTGGATCTTGGGGATTTAGGTCCTCTTATCTGTTATATTTAATCACACTCTGTTTAGAACACACTTATGAACTCTAGGTCAGGGTTTCTTTGCCTTGTGTAGAAACCGACTTAGCCACTCTTCCCACTTTGTGGGTGTGGGGCATCCACCGCGGAAAACACTCCCACAGGCAACGCGGCCAGAAATGAAATATATTTAAAATTCATGGGGCAAAGCGAAGACTCCCAGGTTTTCATAAACATCCATTTTCTTTGTAAGCACCAAGACATACAGACGACTCCCACCTGCAGCCAGGGGAGGGAGGAGCGAGGACCCTGGCACAGCGCCCCCTCCCGGCGAGAGCCCGGAAGAACCCCCGATGCCGTAGAGAACATACGGAACGCAACTGCGCACTAACGCGCGCCACACGGACGCATTTGTTGAAGGACTGGTGCTAGTCACGGTAGACCCGCTCACCCGAATTCCAAATGGCCCCCAGGAAGCTGGAAACTGCCGGCACCAAACGACCCTTTCCTCTTCCCCAGAAGGACGCAGCGAGGATGCTCGCAGCTCGTCACCACTACGCCGACCCCAACTCCGGGGCGCCGCTTCGGCTCCGCGTTGGCGCTCATAGCGCTTGGCTGCCCCCGGAAGTGATTTTGACTGGTCCACATCCGCTTTCAGACTGTACGGGAGCCCGCTGGAGTCCCCCTTACTGCATCTGTGAGTGTTGTCTGTCGCAGACCTCTGGTGTCGCCTGGTGGATAGATCATGTATAAACAACGCGTATAAACAACTGATTTAAGAGTACTCAGCCGGATGGTGATGGCGCACGCCTTAAATACCGGCACTCGGGAGGCAGAGGCAGGAGGATCTCTATGAGTTCGAAGCCAACCTGGTCTTCAAGAGCTAGTTCAGGACAGGTTCCAAAAGCTACAGAGAAACCTTGTCTCGAAAAACAAAACAAACAAACAAACAAAAAACTTTGAGTACTTAGATGATTTGGAGAAGTAAATAAATTCAGCTAGGACAAGTTATGTATTTAAGACCAAAATATACTGTACCAGATTAAAAAAAATGCATCAATTAAAAATGAATTGTGAAAGGAAAAAACTCTTTGGGGAAATCAACTGTAGCTAAGCAAATTTGACATCTTACATCTCTGCATGGGTGGGTTTACTTTAAAAGTATTAATTTATTTCTACTAGAGTAATATTGCATCATTTTAGGAGGTCAATAATACAAAAGCTACCAACAACAAGGTCTCCGTTAGTCCTGCCTCCAGAGACAGATTTATCTCTTCAAAGTGTTAATTTTTATATTTACACACATTTCTAGGTGTATGTGTGTTTTAGATATGTAGTAATCCATTAGAAAGTTACAACATCAATGGCATATGCTTAGCAAAGTCCTAAGTTTTGCTATCCAACAAATGTGCAAACGAATTGAATATACAATTTAAAACAATAGATACAGGCATAATCACTATTTTAAAAAGTGCTGGATATCTCCATCGGGGAATTGCACACAAAAACTACTTCGGCATACCCACTCACCCCCTGTTAGAATGGCTGTCATCAAGAGATTTTACAGCAAATGTTGGTGAGGTTGTGGAGTGTGGGGAACCCTTATTCACTGTTGGTGGGGTGTAATCAAGTACATTATGGGGAAACGTTTGGTGATTTCTCAAAAAATTAAATACAACCCAGATGTTTCCGACCTGGACATTTGCCCAAAGAATTTCATACCCTGTCATAGAGAGATTTGTGCCCCCATGTTTATTGCTTCCTTGTGTTATATAACAAGGGAGAGGAACCACCCTAGTTTTCCATCAATAAATGAATAGATAGTGAAAGGTTGGTACATATATGACTTAGAATTCTATTCAGTGCTAAAGAAAAATGAAATTTAAAAATTTGCAGAAAAAAAGTCAAAGGACTTGGAATGTACAATGTTAAGCCAGGTCACACAATCTCAGAAAGAATAAAAAAACACTCCATCTTCTTCCTCACATGAGGACTGTAGCCTATGGTATATATGTATTCTGTTTGGGTGGAAGTGTCACTCCATCCCCTGGCATCCATACACCCAAAGAGTCTGGAATGGCTGGGTGAAGACTTCACTCCAGCCCCTGACATCCATGTATCCAAAAAGTCTGGAATGTTCGGTCGGAGGCTCTGCCCCAAGTCCCCTCCTCCTCGGAGTTGCCTCAGTCCAGACTCCACTCCTGAGAAAGCCTGCCAAAAGATGACCCCTCCCCAGAAATGCTTAAGACCACTCCCACAGAGTATTTAAACTGCTCCCCAGTTTAAAACACGTGGTTTTCCGGTCTTCCTTCCCTGTCTCCTCTGGGGGCGCGGGTGCTGGAGAGCCTTCCAGGAGCATTGTATCCACTAAATCTGGGCTTTTTCTAATTCGGTTTGATTTGGTCTGTTTTGGATTATTGCATCGCGGAGAGGCTTATCGGGGTGCAGAAACTTTACCTATACATATCAACAAATGTATATAGAGGCACAGTAAAACATAGGAAGGATAAATGAAAGGGTGACAAGGAAGGGCTGAATGAAGGAAAAGAACACTTACATTGTAAAAGACGACAGAAGGCTAATTGCTTTTCTGGTTTTACTCTGTCCTGAGTTTTATAATTTTCTGGGGGTTTGGTGGTGGATAAGTACATTTGATGGTGAAAGTGTGAAATCCAATGTGATTTTCCGTGGCTTCAGAATTGCTGCTCTTACAGTATAGAAGCTCTTTGAGCTGTGCACCCTTTGGGTCTGGTTAATTTATTCTGGTTGGAATGCATATTAAGATGTCACAGATGTATGAGGTTTATGCTGGGGTGCATTGAACACTGTAACATGTTAGAAAGATCTGTCCTTAAGGGCACAAAGACTATAAGATTCGGAGGATGGGCGGGAGGGCTGTGAAGCATTATTTTCTGCACGTGACATGGCTGGTGCAGGACCATGCAACACTGTCTTCTGCATGGCTGTTACACTCATGAACTCACAGCAGCTGTGGTTGCCTGCACAAGGCTTGCCCAAGATGGGGCCTGTTGATATTCTACCATGGATGATGGAGAGGCTCCATCCCTTTCTGGGAAGCTGTTGGAAGTTGATGGTTACTGGGGGTAGAGGAAGCCATTTTCTTCAGTGGTGTAGCCACATCAATTGTCTGTGTTCCCATAAATAGCTCCTTGCCTGTGCTCACACAAACAACATATTGTGATGGTTAGTCTTCACTATTAACTTGATGAGCTCTAGAATGACCTGGGGAGGCAGGTGAGCCTCTGAGCATGCCTGTGCGAATTACCTTGATCAGGTTGATTGATAGGAAAACCTGTCTACTGTGGACTGGATGCCACTATTCCCTGTGAGGGGATCCTGGAATGTGTAAGACTGAGCAAGTGAGATGAGCACAAGCATCTGTTTGGATGACCCTTGGGAACACTGTAGGCTGTGAGAGACACAGACGATCACTGTTATGTCTTAGAGAGGTGTTTCCACCACAGAACACAAAATGAAAACACTTCACTAAGGGGCTAAGAATGAATTCATCAACACAGTAAACCAAAAAAACTTTATCATCTGTGATGGAGAAAAAAAATAATGAACTTAATCCAACCAGTATAGAAAATAACCAACATGAAATAGAATTAGCAAAATTTTCTCAGTGATAGCCTTAAATATAACTGTTCTTAGCTCTCCAAATAAAGATACAAACTGATTAGATACACAGAATAGGATCCAAATCTCTATTTCTAAGATACATACTTCATTGGCAGAGATAGTCAATTGAGAAAGCAAATGGACACTGAAAACAAGCTGGCTTAGCAATTCTGATAACTGATAAAGTGACTTTTAAATTGAAATTATGTGAGATAAAGAAGGCCATTGCATGCTATTGGAGGGACTAATTCATCAAGAATACACAGTTGTAAATGTCTATGCACTAAATGGTAGGGATCCTGATTTCATAAAACAAAAAGCAAAACAAACAAAAGAAGTCACTAATGACTTTAAAGGACAGGCCCTGATACAAATAGCATCAGTAATAACTAGTAATAATAGTTGACATCAATAAGTAGTTGATATCAAAGTCCTACCCTTATCAGTAGATAGGTCATCCAGACCAAAAATACAAAAGGAAACTTCAGAGTTAATCCTTACCATAGGCCAAAAGAACATAACAGATACCTACAGAATTCTGCATCTAACGCTTTGAAAACTGTTACTTTTCCATGGAGCTTTCTCTAAAACAGCACAGTTTAGTCCACGAAGCAAATGCTAACTGATGCAGAAAAGCCCCTTGAAACAAATTCCTGCATCTTGTCACAGCATAGGGAAATAAAACGAGAAATCAGAGACAACAAAACAAAACAAATCTGGAAAAAAAACCCAGAAGGTTTTAAATCATTTGGGGATTGAGTAATATATTGTTTTTAAAATCCAAATTTTATTTATTTTTATTTTCTTTGTGTAAATGTTTTGCCTGTATGTATGTATGAATGTATGTATGCATGTATGTTGTATGTATGTGCATTGCATGTGATCCTGGTGACCACAGAGCACAGAAGAGGACGTCAGATCCTCTGGAACTGGAGTTATTGGCAGTGCTGAACCTGGATCCTCTGGATCAGCTGCTCATGCTCTTGCCTGCTGAGCCGTCTTTCCAGCCCCATACAATATGTTCCTGAATGGCCCATGGAATCATTAAGGAATCTAGGGGCTACTGAAAAAAATCCTGTGATCAAATGAAATGAAAGAAAAACTCACTAGTCTCTCTGAGACACAGCCATGGCAATTACGAGAGAAAATTTTGTATGTATAAGTGTTTATACCGTGGATAGAAGTTCTTGTGCTTAAGCCTGATGATCTGAGTTTGATCTCTGAAACCCACAAGGTGGCAGAAGAAAACCAACTCCTGAGTGGTTTTGTTTTTTTTTTTTTGGCCTCCATATATATGCCATGTCATACACACACACACACACACACACACACACACACACACACACAGAGAGAGAGAGAGAGAGAGAATAGAGAGAGATTACAAATAAATATCCTAATCATGTAACTCAAAAAGAATAGGCAAAATTCCAAAGTAACAGATAAACATATAAACTGCCCAGTCAGTAGTGGTGCATGCCTCTAATCCCAGCACTCAGGAGGCAGAGGCAGAAGGATTTCTGAGTTCGAGGCCAACCTGGTCTACAGAGTGAGCTTCAGGACAGCCAGGTCTACACAGAGAAACCCTGTCTCCAAAAAATCTAAATAAATAAATAAATAAATAAATAAATAAATAAAATTTAAAAAGGTGATATAAATTGGGGCAGAAATTAATACAATAGAAACTAAAACAAAACACAATACAAAGAGCCAGTGAAACAGCTCAAACACATTCTTAACAAGCAGTGAGACTGATGCAGTCACAGTCTCCATGCAAGAGTCTCTCAGGACTGTGTGCACTCTGCTCAGGTCTACCGAATCTCTAAGGAGTAGCTAACACTAATGCCCTGAAAGTATCCCACATGGTAGAAAGGAGAGAGCAATACTACATCTGTTCTTTGGAGTTGGTGTTGCTATGGCAACAAACCCAGGCAAGGACAAGGTCAGATGGTCATTCTATTTTGAGCTTTTGAGGAACCTCTATACCAGTTCCCAAAGAGATTGCACCAACTTCCATTCTCAGTTGCAATGTCTAAGCATTCTCGTTTCCCACATCCTTGCTAGCATTTTGTCACTGGATTTCTTGAAGATAGTGTCTGAGACAGAATCTCAAGGCAGTTTTAATTCAAATGTTCTTGATGACTAAGAATGTTGGGACACTTTTTTCAAGTATTTATTGGCCATTCACGTTTATTCTTTTTAGAACTATTCTGGTCCTTAGAACTGTGGTCTGCTTCTCTACGCATGATCTTGAATAACAAGTGCCAGAAAGAATCTCTGTCAAATCCAGGTCTCTGCTCTCTCTGGCCTCCTTAAATCTGGTAAATTCTTATAGTGATTGAGCAAAGGGAAGAGCTAGTGCTTGGTGTTGTGTAATAAAGTAAAATAGTGGTTGTTGACACACGCCCCTTTACCATCTGCTCAGAACTATTGCTTTGTGGCTTTTATGCTCTTTTTCCACCTGCTGGCCCTATGTTCTGTCTATACAACTCTAAGGACATCATACGCCTTTCCAGGCTTCCCCAGCCCTTCTGAAGTAGGTATGAACACTGGGGCTAAAATTTTCTTCCAACTAGAGGATGTAAAAGCTTGTAACTATTCTGGAAGAAATGAAGATGGTGTGTGCATGCATTCATGAGTGTGTGTGTGTGTGTGTGTGTGTGTGTGCGCGCGCGTGTGTGTGTGTGCATGCTTGTGTCCGATGTTCATCTTCTGCCTTCCTAAGCCTTGTCTTGTTTCTGCTGATGAACTGTGTGCTCCAGGCTAGCTCCGCTGTGAACTTCTGAATAGTTCTTCTGTCTCTGTGTCCAGTTTTGCTGTAGGACTTCTGGGGTCACAAACTTATGCTCCACATTCATTCAATTACCACATGGGTGCTGGTGATGGAATTTGGGCCACCAGACTTGTGTAGCTAGTGCTTTGACTGACTAAGCCTTCTCCCCTGGAAAGAGTAAAGATTTTCTAAAGAGACACAGATGCCCCTTCCTTTGACTCTCAAACTATTAGATAACAAACCCCAAAGAAATTGGAACTTCCCTTGAAATCTCACGTCAGAAGGAAAAGAAATAGTCCTAGAGTCAACCAAAGCAGGAACTTCTCTCCTGGAAAGAGGTCAAACAGTTCTGACCATCTTACAGGAGAGACTGAAGCCGAGACAATGACAAGTTGAACCACAATTAATCAGGGCTGCTTTGTGCATTCTTTGCCCTTTATTTAAACCCAGGCCTCATGTCTGGACCCTGAAGATGGACTTGGTAGGGCTGTCCTTAGATCTCTTTGTTCCTCTCCTCAGTGTGTCCGCATTGAATACATCTTTCCCCCTGCTCTTTACCGTTACTTGGTTTCTTGTACTTCCCTACACACAAGGGATTTTGTGACCTTGGCTGTCCATCCAATGCTCCTTGTTCTAGATTCCCAAATCTCTCTAGGGTAGCTCACCCTTTGTCCTGGATACAGCAGCTCTTGGGAATACATAGCACACAGCTC
This sequence comes from Myodes glareolus, assembly GCF_982192425.1. Taxonomy (NCBI): domain Eukaryota; kingdom Metazoa; phylum Chordata; class Mammalia; order Rodentia; family Cricetidae; genus Myodes; species Myodes glareolus. Next base: position 38,875,084 of record NC_142037.1, read on the forward strand.
CTTCTCAAGGAACTACCTCCAAATATCTTGTTTACTTCTCCTCTCATCTCTAGAGGTGAGAAAATGGAAGAGTGAGTCCAAGGTGGAAGGATGCAAGTATTATGAGACCAGAGTCAGTATAAAGGGTTTAGTAAAGTATATATGCTGTGGATAGAAACACAGAAGGTGGAGGGGGTAGGGGAGAGGGAGAGAGTATGAATTGCTTTTCTGAAGAACAATGAGATCTGATTACAAGAGCAAATTTAACGATTCATATTATGGTGGGCCATTGGCGTGGAGACAGATTTTAATAGAGAAGAGGTGCCCAACTATCTCCATTGTTATTAGTAAGTTTATGCCCTTGTCCATCCCAAAGGCTGCTCTTTTAAGGTGAGATGTCGGGGTGCATCAGGAATGAACCGTTGTTTGTTTAAATTCTGGAACTTCTTCGAAATTGAAAAGGGATTTTGTGTGTGTGTGTGTGTGTGTGTGTGTGTGTGTGTGTGTGTGTGTGTGTGTGTCTGGTTGGCATTGTTGACCTGTTATGGGGTCATAGTATCATCAGGCCAATGGATCAAGCCATATTTGGGGGGAGGGGAAAGGTAATGATTACTGTAGAAGGTTGCAGACTAGACTGTGTGACATTCTTGGAGTCTGAGAAGTCCTCAGTGGGAGACAGGTTATGGAGTTGACGATTGATATCCCTGAGACAGTAACATTTGGAGTTTAATATCCTATAATCATAACCCATAAGACAACCATTGTAACTGAAGGTTAAGCAAGCAGGGGCCAGAGATAAAGAATACACTTTTACAAAGCAAAGGGGGCCCTGGGAGCTAAACAGTCTTCTAGACCCATCTTGACAGGATGTCTAGGGCTGTCCCACCCAGAGCTCTGCACTCAACTTTGATTTAGGCTCTTGGGGGTTTGAGGTTATTTTGACATTTTTTTTCTTTCTACCTTTTCATAAGTATTGACCTAGCAGCACAGATGTCATTAAAGGAACTCATGTGCCTCCCGCTCCTGCATTAAGGCTGTCTGGGAACCTGCAGTTCTGGAAGATTACTCCTGCTAAGGAGATAGAACTGTGCTGTTGTGCCTCTATAGATGCTGGTGTGGCCTTATAGACACTGTATAAGAAAGATATTTCTGAGATTCCCATGAGCCAAAGGAGACCGGTGAGAGTAGAATAGCCTAATGCTGCCTGTTCCCTTGTTTGTGGCTAGCACTCCAAAATGGGGGGTTTTGGACAATTCTGGAATTTTGTTTTGTGGCATAGGGCTTGGAGGTAAGAAGAACACCTTTTTCAGAAGCCTAGATTCTGAAAATTCTGGGAGATGAGAAATCTGGGTATCCAGCGTGGCAGTTCTATCACTTGTCTGCGAAAGCAAGTATAAGTTGGAGCCATGTAGAAAGTTGTAGCTTGTCCCTTAAGGTTGCTAATCAAGCCATGAAAAGTGGCCTGTTCGTAGGCTGCCAGAGTTGGCAGTAACAGAGGGGCCTCAGGGATCGAATCCTTTTGACCTTATACCAGGAAAGTATTCAACTCTACACAGAGGTTGCTCAATAGTGGGGTAATTGTGAGGGATTTGGTAAACCAGGTTTTGAAAGACCAGAGATGAAAAGGAACAAGTGAGGTCTCACTTAACTACAACAGTTATATTTATCAGAATACCAGCGGTCTCTCCAGTTGCTGAGTGGTTATGTGCGTGCTGTTTGGAGGCAAAGAGGAGGACGGGGAGTTGCTCAGCTGGAAAAATCCTGCTTTGCAAACATTAGCGTTGTTACTCTACTGTCAGTGCTCTAGAGGCAGGGACCCGGGAGAACAGAGCTAATAAGTGAGGTGAGCGAAAGTCTCCTGCAATAGCTAACTATTCAGAGCATCAATTTATATTCCCTGAGTTAAGAAGAGTCACTTAAGTAAAGTTGCAGTCACCAGGACAAGCTGCATGTAGCTGGCAATCTACATGTGACAGACAATCCGCAAATAGCAAAAACATGTTTTCCCATAGGCACAAACTGAGGTCACAAGACTCATCTTGTTTTCTTGGAGTTTTCTCCTCACAGGACTCTATTCTTAGACTATATCCCAGCATCTCACTGTGGTGGCTCGAATAAGAATGGCCCCCATTGGCTCACATATTTGAATGCTTAGTCACTAGGGAGTGAAACTCTTTGAAAGGATTAGAAGGATTAGAAGGTATTATTGGATCCTCCAGTTAGGAGGATCCTTGTTGGAGGAAGTGTGTCACTAGGTTTGGGCTTTGAAGTTTCGAAAGCTCATGCCAGTCACACACACACACACACACACACACACACACACACACGCACACACACTTACCTCCACTCCCCTGTCTCCCCTGTCTGTGGATCAGGATGTAGCTCTCAGCTACTGCTCCAGTGTCATGCGTACCACCACGCTGCCTGACAGGTTGATAATGGACTAAACATCTGAAACTGTAAGTAAGGCCCCAATTAAATGCTTTTCTTTATAAGAGTTGCCTTGGTCATGGTGTCTCTTCACAGGAATAAGCACTAACTAAGACACCAAATATAAATTGACAGAAATAGTATCAGGAATACATCTTATTGAATGATTCTCACCCAGAATATCATCATTGGGATTGTATAATGAGATCATTTAGTAACAAAATAGTGTCTAGGCACCCTGTGAATGGCCCATTTTCCTCCATCGACTGGAGACAGAGAAACCAACTCAAGGACTGAGCTCAACTTGTACTTTTCATTGGGGTGGGCTGTTGCCATTAGGGTCTTATGTACAAAGGACTCCCCCCTTTTCCATTCATGTCTAACCATTGAATAGCTGATACAGGAGACTCTCAAGTATTGTACAGAGGTATTAGCCAGGTGTTTTTATGACCATAGGTAGGTTTGGAGAGCCCACCCATGGAGTGTCTTTATGGACATAGTCAACAACTAGATAGATTAGAACAAGCTTCTATTCTGTTCATGACTAGAGTGAGAGGGTGGAAAATGTCTAAATCCTTAATGATGACAATCAAGAGGCAGCACAAAAGGAAGTATAGATATTGGGAAAGGGGATCAACTGGAGGAGAGGTTGTGCCATGAACCCAGCCAGGACAAGCGACAGGTTGGTTGCTTAGACAGAGGAAAACAAACAAAAGAACAACGAGTGGTGTCTTAGTATAGCGCTATGACCACAGCCATCTTTTCTATAGAATTAGCAATAGAGGCTATAACTTGAATTTAGTGGTGACCGGAGTCCAGGAACAAGCTAAGAGAAATCCTAGAAGAGACAGGCTGAAGACAAATCCTCCTGCTTGACACTTAGGAAATGTGAGAGGACAGCTTGTAAAATTATATCATAGGATTCAGAGAAGTGAGAGAGAATCTTGGCTACACTAGGGGCCTGGAGATGTTTAAGGGTGGGTTTCACTGCAATGGGGTATGAACAGAACTCAACAGAGTCCAGCCTGTACATCTTTGGGTAGATTCTCGTTGGAAATTTGTTGTTTAATTCTCATTGTGGATATTCATTATATATGGTTCCATGTTGCATAAAGGCATTTCATACAAGTATCTATTATATGTTGTGAATGTTCCCTCCATGATCCATTGCCACTCTCTTTCTTGCCCCCCTCCATTGGTCACTTCTGTTCCCTAGGTAGTTTAACTTCTATTTTCAAAATTATATAGTAATTTTATGTATCTATATAAGATCTAAGAATCACATATGAGAAAAAAATATTTGATTTTCTGAATCTGGCTTAATTTGCCTAATGTGATTATCTCTAGTTGTATCCATTTTCCTATAGACAACCTAATTTTGTTCTTCTTAAGGGCTGAAAATACACACACACACACACACACACACACACACACCATGATCATGATTGTCTTTATTTACCAGTTCACTAGTTTTTACACTAACACTCGTAACTTAGCTATTGTGAATAACTATAACTATAACTATAGCTATAACTTAGCTATTGTGGGGTCATATGCACATATCTCTGTGATATGAGGGACTGAGATGCTTTTGAAGACTGTGGGACTTTTGAAGTTATTTATGTTTTTAATGTGAGATCTCGGGGGTGAAAAGAAAGGAAACATTGTGACTTAATAGTGATATGTTTGTATGTCAAGTTGACAAAGGATTAATTATACTGTATTGTTCTATGTCAGCTTGACACAGCTAAAGTCATCAGAGAGGAGGGAACCTCAGTTAAGAAAATACCTTCATAAGATCAGGTTATAGACAAGCCTGTATGACAGTGGTTCTTAACCTTCCTAATGCTGCAACCATTTAATATAGTTCTTCATGTTGTAGTGACCCCAACCATAAAATTATTTTCAGTAATACTTCATAACTGTAATTTTGCTACTGCTATGAATATGCAGGATATCTGATAGATGGCCCCTATGAAAAGGTCATGCTACCTGGAAAAGGGTTGAGACCTATATACAGGTTGAGAACCACTGCTGTATGTTGACTGAGGTTTTCTGTCCCGCCTGGTCCCCATAATCATTAAGTCCCAAAGAAATCACACAGAGGTTTACATTAATGATAAATTAATTGGCCCATTAGTCCAGGCTTCTTATTAACTCTTATAACTTATATTAGTTCATTATTCTTGTCTATGTTAGCCATGTGGCTCTGTACTTTATTTGGTGGGGCAGTTACATCTTGCTCCTTTGGTGGCTGGGATAGAACTGCAGAGGAATGGGCTTCCTTCTTCCCAGACTACTGCTGTTCTCAATGACCCACCTCTACTTCCTGTCTAGTTGTCCCGCTTACACTTCTTGCTTGGCTACTGGCCAATCAGCGTTTATTTAAAATATAATTGACAGAATACAGACCATTCTCCCACACCAGCTGTAGGACATTTTCTTAATTAGTGTTTGATGATGGAGGTCCCAGCCCATTGTGGGTGGTGCCTTCCCTGAACTGGGGATCCTGTTTTCTTTAAGAAAGCAGGCTGAGGTCAACAAGACAAAACAACAGCCTACATAGTGGGAAAAGATCTTCACTAACCCCACATCAAACAAAGGTCTGATGTCCAAAATAAACAAAGAACTCAAGAAATTGGTCATCAAAAGAACAAATAACCCAAACAAAAAATGGAGTACAGACCTAAACAAAGAACTCTCAACAGAGGAATCTAAAATGGCTGAAAGATACTTAAGGAAATGTTCAACATCCTTAATCATCAGAGAAATGCAAATCAAAATGTCTCTGAAATTCCACGACCAAAAACACTGATGACAACTTATGCTGGAGAGGTTGTGGGATAAAGGGAACATTCCTGCATTGTTGGTGGGAATGTAAGCTGGTACAGCCCCTCTGGATGTCGGTGTGACATTTTCTTTTTTTCTTTTTTTTATTATAAATAAATTTTATTCTGTTGTAAACATGCTATACCATTAGGCCAGCTGACTCTTTTCCTTGGGAAGTGTGACATTTTCTCAGATAATTAGAAAACAACCATCCTTAAGACCCAGTGATACCACTTTTGGGTATATATCCAAAGGATGTTCAGTCATGCCACAAGGACAGGTGCTCAACTATGTTCATAGCAGCTTTGTTTATCATAGCCTGGATACAACCTAAATGCCCCTTGACCAAAGAATGGATAAGGGAAATGTGGTACATTTATGGAATGGAGTACTACACAGCAGAAAAAATAACAACACCTTGAATTTTGCAGACAAATGGATGGAGCTAGAAAACATCATTTTGAGTGAGGTAACCGAGACCCAGAAAGACAATTATCACATGTACTCACTCATAAGTGATTTTTAAACATAAGGCAAAGAAAGCCAGTCCACAAATCACAATCCCAGAGAATCTAGACAACAATGAGAGACAAACATGGATCTAATCTACATGGGAAGTAGAAAAAGACAAGATCTCCTGAGTAAATTGGGATTGTGGGGACCTTGGGAGAGGGTTGAAGGGGAGGGGAGAGGCAATAAAAATCAATTTAAAAAAAGAAAGCAGGGTGAAGCCAGGCAGTGGTGGCACATGCCTTTAATCCCAGCACTCGGGAGGTAGAGGCAGGCAGATCTCTGTGAGTTTGAGGCCAACCTGGTCTACAAGAGCTAGTTTCAGGACAGGCTCCAAAGCTACAGAGAAATCCTGTCTCAAAAAACAAACGAAAGAAAGGAAGGAAGGAAGGAAGCAAGCAAGCAAGCAAGCAAGCAGGCTGATTGGGTTGTAGAGATGGCTCAGCCATTAAAGGCTAGGCTCACAACCAACAATATAAGAAAACAAGTTGAGCAAGCCGTGATGAGCAAGGCAGTAAGCAGAACCCCTCTCAGACTCTATTGGGGCCGTTTATTATTTTGAATTAAGATTCGGTGGTTCCGGTTTACTGAGCCTGGAGAACCAGTTGTAATTAATTATATGTATGTAATTAATTATTGTAATTAATGATATGCATGAAAGATACTGATTTTTATATTCTAATTTTGTATCTGCTCATTTGCTAAAGTGTTTATCACATGTAAGTGTTTTCTGGGTGTCCTAGTTAGGGTTTCTATTGCTGGGAGGAAACACTATGATCAAAAGCAAGTTGAGGATGAAAGATTTGTTTGCCTTGCACTTCCTGTCGTAGTCCATCACTGGAGGAAGACAAGGCAGGAACTCAAGCAGGGCAGGAACCTGGAGGCAGGAGCTGATGCAGGGGCCATGGATGGGTTCTTTTTATTGCTTTGCTCCTCATGGGTTACTCAGCCTGCTTTCTTACAGAACCCAGTACCACCAGCCCAGGGATGGCACCACCCACAATGGATGGGGGCCTCCCCATCAAAAGTAATAAGAAAATGTCCTACAGGCCTGTTTATATTCCAGTCTTAAGGAGGCATTTTCTTAATTGGGGTTCCCTCCTTTCAGATGGCTCTTCCTGTGTCAAATTGGCATAAAAGTAATAAAGTTATTCAGCACAATGGTGAAGGCTTTTTTCCTTCTGTCTCGTGTATATAATCAAATCTTCAAATAAGGATATTTGAACATCTGCCTTTCTTTTTTTATATTCATTTTTATCTCAATCTCTATTATGATGCTTGGTTTTTTATGTATAATATTACCTTGGTAGGTTCTTTTCTGGTTTTGTTTATTTGATAATCTAAATGTATCCTGAATATGGATGGGCATCTTTGCCTAGATTTGGGAATTTTTCTGTGATTATTTTATTTACATCAAAATTTATTTTTAGCCAGGTAGTGGTAGTACACATTTTTAATCCCAGTACTTGAGGGGCAGAGGCAGAGGCAGGAGGATCTCCAAGTTCTAGGCCAGCTTGACCTATAGAGTGAATTCCAGGACATTCAGGGTTATACAGAGAAAAACTGTCTCGAAACAAAACAAACCTAATTTGTTATTTTATCTTATGTTTATGGGTGTTTGCCTGCTCCTATGTACCGGATGTATACCTGATGCCTGTAGAGACTAGAAGAGTACATCGGATCCCCTGGAACTGAAAATTAACTGCCATATGAATACTGGGGATTAAACACAGGTCCTCTGGAGGAGCAGCTAGTGTGCCTAACCACTGAGCCATCTCTCAAGGCCATAAACTTTTTTTTTTTTACTATGTCATAAGCATTAAATTCTTCTGTGTTCATGATTGGTAGCATTAATCTTTTTATAGAGCTTTAATGTTTTCATATTTTCATAAATAACCTTTTTCTCTTTTAGAAATGTATTATTTTTGCCAGGTATGGTGATGCATGCTTTTAATCTCAGCACTTAGGAGGAAGAGGCAAGCCAGTCTCTGTGAATTTGTGGCCAACCTGGTCTACATAGCAAGTTCCAGGATAGCCAGGACGACAGAGAGAGATCTTGCCTCAAATAAATAAATAAATACATACATACATAAATACATAAATAAATTTATTTTATGTGTATGAGTGTTTTGCCTGCAGGTGTGTCTGTGTCCATGACTATGCTTGGTGCCTGACAAGGCCAGAAGAGATACAAGCTCCCCTTGAACTCGAGTTATAGACAGTTGTGAGCTGCTATGTGGGTACTGAGAATTGAAACTGGATCCTGTGGAAGAGCAACTGGAGCTGCTGACCTCTGAGCCATCCCTCTGCCTCTCTTCCCTTTCCCCTTCCTGTTGTCATTGTTGGAGTGCTCCAGTGCCTCTGCCTTGTATCCAAGGCCTGCTATTCTGTCTTCTCCTTGATCCCCTCCACAGGCGAAGCTTTCCATCCAACTCTTTATTTGAATTATTGCTCCTTTTTCTGTATTTCCACTTTTATATTCTTTATTGACTTCCTTTTTTAGTCTGTTTACTAGTGTTCTCCTGGCATTCATTCTGGAGCATGTGGTTTCTCTGGGTTCTTTGAACATTCGTATAAGTCATCTGAATTCTTTGTCTGGGATTTCATTTAATTTGCTGGCTCTGAAGCCATTCCTATTAGAATAGTAACTCTTTGAGAGGTGTGTTACCTTGGTTTTTCATGTTTCTTGTGTATCTGAAGTTAAACCATTGGTTGAGTTTTTTAAAAACCACCCTTATTCTTGCAGTGGATGTGTGACAAACTGGGCACCAGGTTCAATTCTTAGTGCTTCCTGACAATAGAACATTGTGTACAAAGCCAAACTTACCAGTGGGTAGGCCCACTATGAGAATAAAGTAATAAAAATATAAATAAATAAAAATATTTATAAACAGAATAAAGAAAAATATTTCCTGAATGCCAAGAAGTAAAGGAACATTGTGTTGTGTGAACTAATATATCAGTTACTGTGGGTATAGATGGAAAAGGTATAAGGCAGAGTAAGATCAATACCTAGTAATGAGTTACAGAGAAAACGCAGAGGGAGAAAGGTAAATAGAAGAGGGAACCGACAGGGCAAGGGCAGGGAGGACAGATAGTTTTGGTAAAAGCTTGAATGAAAAGAAAACTTGAAGAAATGCAATTCAGTAACTCAGAACAAGCCTTGTTGTCTAAGGCTGACACGTGCAGACTACAAGTCAGGCCAACTTAAGTTTTCTCTGGGACACTCACCAAAAGGAATAGGAATGAAAAGAGAATGGTGTGTGTGCGGCGGGGGTGGGGAATGAGACCAGAGCAGGATGAAATGACCCACTAAACTGACACCGGGTGTAATTATAAATCGATCACTGTGAAGGGAGAGGACTGGGTCGGAACGTGGAATCTCAGCACAGTCCCGCCTGCTTTCTGTTCCAGGGTTAGCTTTCTGAGGATTTCTTACTGGAACTCTTAAGATGTCTCTTATGTTCCCATGATGCATTCTGAGTTTAGGTCACAGATGCAGGGCATTTCAGGCCCAGAAGATGGTGAAGCTTCCTCCGGCTTCGGTTGTAAGTGCTGTTCTCACTTCTGCATGGATGGATTGGTTCTGTCTGTGAGTGGTCATGGGTTGGCTCACAGACATGGGCTGCACCTCTGGGCAGTCCCTCAAGAGACTGGTTGTAAATATTGGACCCATCTCTGAGTGACCCTTCCCAGTATGGGGCATGCTGCCTGGAACCTCTGCCTGTGTTTCCTTGCCCCCTGTCTCCAGCCAGATTCCCAACTTGCCAAATTCAGTGTTTCAGAAATCCTTTCCCTAAGTCTAGAGATATTCTGCTGGTCAAGTGTCAGCATAGAATCCCCCAAGTTTGGTTCACTGAGGTTCTGGGATGGCTAAATTGCGAATTCCACATTGGTCTTGTTAAAATGGAATCTCTCTGCTGCTCTGGTTGCCAGTTCCAACCTTCCTCCTCATATTAAATCAGAAGTCAAGATCTATCGTAAAACCACACACACATCTACACACATGCATCTACCACACACACACACCTACACACATGTATATACCACACACACACACCCCTACACACATGCACATACCACATACACACCTACACACATATGCACATACCATAACACACCCTACTACAGTAGGAGAAACTGGAACAGGAAGCATGACTATGCCGGAGCGCATTGAAACCCCGGAGTTTCAGCTGTTCACTGAGAGATTTCTTTTTTTTTTTAAAGTAATTTTATTAAATTATAAAAGTTTCCATTTCCGCCCCACCTCCCAACACCCTCCCACTCCCCCCCACTCCCTCTCTTCCTCCCTCTTCGTCCCTAAGGGCAGACAGGGTTTCCTGCCCTGTGGGAAGTTCAAGCTCCTCCCCCTCCCTCCAGGTCCAGGAAGGTGAGAATCCAAACAGACTGGATCCCCAAAATCCAGTATATGCAGAGGAAACAAGTCCCAGTGTCATTGTCAATGGCTTTTCAGAAAGACTCCGGGCTAGCCACATTCAGAGAATCCGGCCACATTCAGAGAATCTGGTTGGATCACTGTGCTCGTTCAGTCCCAGTCCAACTGGCATTGGTAAGCTCTCATTAGATCCGTCCCCTTGTATCAGTGGGTGATAGCATCCCTCGCAGTCCTTATTTCTTTTTTCATTTTCTTCGTCCTTCTGCTCCTCATTTGGACTTGGGTGGCTCAGTCCGGTGCACCAATGTGGGTCTCCGTCTGTATCGTCATCCATCTCCAGATGAAGGATCTATGGTGATAAGCAAAATATTCATCAGTATGGTTATGGGCCAAGGCCGGTTCAGGCACCCTCTCCTCTGTTCAGAGAACAATCTGGGGATCTCTCCTTGGACCTGGGATCCCATATATAATCAAGTCTCCTGTAATCCCAAAAATGACTCCCTTAGTTGAACTATATTCTTCCCTGATCCCATATTCATCCTTCCTCCCTCCCCCACATCCCGGTCCACTGAGCTTTGCCCATTCCTCCCCTACTCCCTTCTTTCTAACCGTCTCCCCTTCCAACAACCCTCCCACCCCCTCCATGCACCCGAGGTTACCTGGGACTCTCGTCTATTTCCTACCTCCTGGCGGATAGCTAAATAATCTTCATCAGGTTCATCTTCTTATTTAGCTTCTCTAGGATCATGAATAACAGGTTCAAAGACCTTTAATTATGGTTAGAATCCACTTATGAGTGAATACATACCGTGTTCCTCTTTTTGGGTTTGACTTACCTCACTCAGTAAAGCGTTTTCTTTTTCCATCCATTTGCATGCAAAATTCAAGATGTCATTGTTTTTTACCGCTGAGTAAAACTCTAATGTGTATATGTTCCACACCTTTTTTAACCATTCTTCTATTGAGGGGCACCTAGGCTGCTTCCAGGTTCTGGCTATTACAAATAGTGCTGCTATGAACATAGTTGAACAAATGCTTTTGCATTATGTTAGGGAATCTCTAGGGTATATTCCCAAGAGTGGAATTGCTGGGTCCTGAGGGAGGTTGACTCCCAGTTTCCTGAGAAACCGCCACACTGATTTCCACAGTAGCTGCACAAGTTTGCATTCCCACCAACAATGGATGAGTGTTCCCCTTATTCCACATCCTCTCCAGCATAGGCTATCAGTGGTGTTTTTGAGTTTGGCTATTCTGACAGGTGTAAGATGATATCTCAAAGTTGTTTTGATTTGCGTTTCCCTGATCGCTAAGGAGGTTGAGCATGACCTTAAGTGCCTTTTGGCCATTCGAAATTCATCTGTTGTGAATTCTCTGTTCAGATCAGTACCCCATTTTTTAATTGGGTTAATTAGGGTTTTAGTGTCTAGTTTCTTGAGTTCTTTGTATATTTTAGAGATCAGACCTTTGTCTGATGAGGGGTTTGTGAAGATCTTCTCCCAGTCGGAAGGTAGCCTTTTTGTCTTACTGACAGTGTCCTTTGCTTTACAGAAGCTTCTCAGTTTCAGTAGGTCCCATTTATTCATTGTTTCTCTTATTGTCTGCACTCCTGGGGTTCTGCTTAGGAAGTGGTCTCCTGTGCCTATATCTTGTAGACTACTTCCCACTTTCTCTTCTATCAGGTTCAAAGTGGTCGGATTAATGTTGATGTCTTTAATCCATTTGGACCTGAGTTTTGTGCATGGTGATAGATATGGATCTATTTTCGTTTTTCTACAGGTTGACATCCAGTTATGCCAGCACCATTTGTTAAAGATGCTATCCTTCTTCCATTGTATACCTTTAGCTCCATTGTCAAAAATCAGGTGTTCATAAGTTTGTGGGTTAATATCTGGGTCTTCTATTCGATTCCATAGGTCGACTTCTCTGTTGTTATGCCAATACCAAGCTGTTTTCAACACTGTTGCTCTGTAATAGAGTTTGAAGTCAGGGATGGTAATGCCTCCAGAAGTTCCTTTATTGTATAAGATTGTTTTGGCTATCCTGGGTTTTTTGTTTTGCCATATAAACTTGGTTATTGTTCTCTCAAGGTCTGTGAAGAAGTTTGGTGGGATTTTGATGGGAATTGCATTGAATCTATAGATTGCTTTTGGTAGAATTGCCATTTTTACTATGTTGATTCTCCCAATCCAAGAGCAGGGGAGGTCTTTCCATTTTCTGGTATCCTCCTCAATTTCTTTCTTCAAGGACTTAAAGTTCTTGTCAAATAGGTCTTTCACTTCCTTGGTTAGAGTTACCCCAAGATATTTTATGCTATTTGTGGCTATCATGAAAGGTGATGTTTCTCTGATTTCCCTCTCTGCTTCTTTGTCCTTTGTGTATAGGAGGGCAACCGATTTTTTGGAGTTGATCTTGTATCCTGCCACATTACTAAAGGTGTTTATCAACTGTAGGAGTTCTTTGGTAGAGTTTTTGGGGTCGCTTATGTACACTATCATATCGTCTGCAAATAACGAAAGTTTCACTTCATCCTTTCCAATTCGAATCCCCTTGATTCCCTTATGTTGTCTTATTGCTATTGCTAGAACTTCAAGCACTATATTGAAGAGGTATGGAGAGAGTGGACAGCCTTGTCGTGTTCCTGATTTTAGTGGAATGGCTTTGAGTTTCTCTCCGTTCAATTTGATGGTAGCTGTCGGTTTGCTATATATTGCTTTTATTATATTCAGGTATGATCCTCGTAAACCCAATCTCTCCAACACCCTTATCATAAAGGGGTGTTGAATTTTGTCAAATGCTTTCTCAGCATCCAATGAAATGATCATATGGTTTTTTTCTTTCAGTTTATTTATATGATGGATTACATTGATAGATTTGCGTATATTGAACCAACCCTGCATCTCTGGGATGAAGCCCACTTGATCATAATGGATGATTTTTCTAATGTATTCTTGGATTCGGTTTGGTATTTTTGCGTCAATGTTCATGAGTGAGATTGGTCTGTAATTCTCTTTCTTGGTTGTGTCTTTGTGTGGTTTTGGTATCAGGGTAACTGTAGCTTCATAAAAAGAGTTTGGCAATGACTCTTCTGTTTCTATATTGTGAAATACATTAAGGAGTATAGGTATTAGCTCTTCCTGGAAGTTTTGGTAGAATTCTGCATTGAAACCATCTGGTCCAGGACTTTTTTTGGTAGGGAGATTTTTGATAACAGCTTCTAATTCTTCACGACTGACAGGTCTATTTAGATTGTTTAGCTGGTCTTGGTTCAACTTTGGTATATGGTACTTATCTAAAAAAAATGTCCATTTCTTTTACATTTTCCAACTTTGTGGCATATAAATTTTCGTAGTAAGATCTAATGATTCTCTGAATTTCCTCTATGTCTGTGGTTATGTCCCCCTTTTCATTTCTGACCTTATTAATTTGCAAGTTCTCTCTCTGCCGTTTGATTAGTTTGGATAAGGGTTTGTCAATCTTGTTGATTTTCTCCAAGAACCAGCTTTTTGATTCATTGATTCTTTGGATTGTTTTTTCTGTTTCTATTTTGTTGATTTCAGCCCTCAGTTTGATTATTTCCAGTCTTCTAGACCTCCTGGGTGTATCAGCTTCTTTTTTTTCTAGAGCTTTCAAGTGTGCTGTTAAGTCTCCAATGTGTGCTTTCTCCGTTTTCTTTAATTGGGCACTTAGTGCTATGAACTTTCCTCTTAGCACTGCTTTCATAGTGTCCCATAGGTTTGAGTATGTTGTGTCTTTATTTTCATTAAATTCAAGGAAGATTTTAATTTCTTTCTTTATTTCTTCCTTGTCCCAGGGGTGATTCAGTAGTTGACTGTTCAACTTCCATGAATTTGTTGGCATCCTGGGGGTAGCACTGTTGTTGAATTCTAACTTTAATCCATGGTGGTCTGATAAGACACAGGTGGTTACTAATATTTTTTGTATCTGTGGAAGTTTGCTTTGTTACCGAGTATGTGGTCAATTTTCGAGAAGGTTCCAAGAGCTGCAGAGAAGAAGGTATATTCTTTCCTATTTGGGTGGAATGTTCTATAGATGTCTGTTAAGTCCATTTGATTCAATACCTCTAATAATTCTCTTAATTCTCTGCTGGGTTTCTGTCTGATTGACCTGTCCATTGGTGAGAGAGGAGTGTTGAAGTCTCCTACTATTAGTGTCTGTGGATTGATGACTGCCTTGAGTTCTAGAAGTGTTTCTTTTACATAAGTAGGAGGCTTTATATTAGGGGCATAGATATTCAGGATTGAGACTTCCTCCTGGTGAATTGTTCCTGTTATGAGTATAAAATGTCCATCTCCATCTCTTCTGATTGATTTTAGTTTGAAGTCAATTTTGTTGGAAATTAGAATGGCTACACCTGCTTGTTTCTTAGGTCCGTTTGCTTGAAAAACCTTTTCCCAACCCTTTACTCTGAGTAGATGTCTGTCTTTGTGGTTGAGGTGTGTTTCTTGTAAACAGCAGAATGTTGGATCCTGTTTTCGTATCCAATCTCTTAATCTGTGCCTTTTTATAGGTGAATTGAGTCCATTAATATTAAGTGATATTAATGACCAGTGGTTGTCGACTCCAGTTATTATGATTTTTTGTTTGTTTGTTTAATAGAGTTTGTATGTGTCCCTTCTTTGAGTTAAGCTCGTGAAGGGTCGCTAGATGTCTGAGTTATTGTAGGCAGTGTTGGCGATGTTGGATTCCTTGGGTTGCGATTTTCCTTCTATTACTTTCTGTAAGGCTGGGTTTGTGGCTATGAATTGTTTAAATTTGTTCTTATCCTGGAATATTTTGTTTTCTCCATTGACAGTGAATGATAGCTTGGCTGGGTATAGTAGTCTGGGTTTGCATCCATGGTCTCTTAGTTTCTGCAGTACCTCTATCCAGGACCTTCTGGCTTTAATGGTTTCCATAGAGAAGTCTGGTGTAAGTCTGATCGGTTTACCTTTATAAGTTACTTGACCTTTTTCCTTTGCAGCTCTTATTATTCTTTCTTTAATCTGTATGTTTTGTGTTTTGATTATTATATGGCGAGGGGATGTTTTTTTTTTTTATCAAGTCTATTCGGTGTTCTGTATGCTTCTTGAACCTTCATAGGAATATCATTCTTTAAGTTGGGAAAGTTTTCTTCTATAATTTTGTTGAATATATTTTCTGGGCCTTTGATCTGCAGTTCTTCTCCTTCTTCAATCCCTATTATTCTTAGATTTGGTTTTTTTTATTGTGTCCCAGATTTCTTGAATGTTTCGTGATGAGAATTTGTTGGATTTGCTGATTTCTTTGATCTGAGCATTTATTTTCTCTATGGTATCTTCAGACTCTGAGATTCGTTCTTCCATCTCTTGTATCCTATTGGTTATGCTTGATTCTGCAGTCTCTGTTCGTTTACCTAGATTTTCCATATCCAGCCGGCCCTCGTTTTGTGTTTTCTTCATTGCCTCCATTTCAGTTTTCAATTCTTGAACTGTTTCCATTATCTGGTTGATTGTTTTTTCTTGGTTTCCCAGTGTATCATTCACGGATTTACTCATTTCTTCAAACTTTTTGTTATATTTCTCATCCATTTCTTTACTCATTTCTTCAATCCTTTTTTTGTACTTCTCATCCAGTTCTTTAAGGGAATTATTCATATCCTGTTTAAGGGACTCTATTGCTTTCATCATGGCATTTTTTTCCAATTCTTCTGAATTAAGAGGTTCAAGTCCTTCTATTGTAGGATCGTTGGGATCTGGTGATTTCATGTTGTTTTTTAGATTGTTGGAGGAGTTCTTGCCTTGGCGTCTGCCCATCTTTTCCTTCAACTGCTCTATATTGGATCTTCTGGTACCAGGTCAGGTTCCCTTGTTGAGCAGGGACTTCACTGACAGAATGTCTACCTTTCTTCAGGCAGTCTATTGAAACACAGGCACTCCCTCGTGCTGGGTTGCACTCACAGCCCTGTCCCAGCACGCAAGGGAGCAGCTCCACTGAGAGATTTCTTAAGGGTTAGTCCTTTTGACCTTCTGGGAAGATTGAGAGTGTTGGATGTCAGGCTATGTGGAAATAACCCTTAATTTCAAAAGGCTGAGTGTTGTGGAGAGAGTCTAGTGTAAGAGGATATGGTGAGGCACTATGGCCTCTCTCCCCTAGCTAAGGGACCTCTGGAAGGCCGTGAAAGCTTGGCCGGAGGAATGTCAGAGTTCTTTCATAAACTGCAACACAAGAGGCCTAACTGTAGGCTATTACTACTGACTGTGCCATCAGGAAGTTAGAAGGCCAAATTCTGTTAGAAGGAAAATGAATTTTCTTTTTGAGAATCAGAAGCACAAATCTGTACACATTTTTGGAGGGTACATCATCAGAGTGAGTCAGAGGGAATAGAGGATGGGGCACTTATTGTGGGTCCCATCAGAGGTGGAGCCTTTACCCTGGAAATGCCCCAGAGATCATCAGACCTCTCTGTGTGGTCTGAGTTCTGGTCTCACTGAACTGACTCCTGAGCAGTGCTCTCCTTGTGGACACACACGAGAGAAGCAGCCGCCTTCCAGCCTGTGATGGTTTCACTCTGGATCTAAACTGGTCCAACTGGTCAAGCTAGACCAGCCCTGAGGGGATATTCACAAGCTGAAACTGGCCACAGATTAGCTGTGAGGAACAGGGGACCCGCCCATCCTGGAGAAAGGGAAAACATGTGGGTGTATTGGACCAGGGAACCTGTCTTGGAAGGAAGATGGCAGATGTGAACACAGTAGCCACACGTGAACACCATGGCCACAATGAAGGTAAAAACAGTGAGGCGGGGCAGGACTAAGGGAGTTCTCACAGATTGTATGCACCGGCCCTGGACAAGCTGCCCTCTTCAACACTCCCCGATGTTGAGAGTGGGGGCTCTCCCAGAAAGAAGAAAAGTAGCTGGTCCTACTAAAATGTTCAGCCTCGCAGGGCCCTTCAGCTGCAATAGGAAGTAAAGCTTTCTACAATATACGGAAGAGCATTCCTTCGCTTTTACCTGAGGGGCAAAGTGGCCTGGAATTCCAGCTCCTAGGCCTTCAGATCCTACTGGAGAGCAGTCTCAGTCAGACATCTTTAGCTGCCCTTGAGCCAGTTGGCCACTGACTATAGCACAGAATGGAGAGGTCAAGAGCTTTAAGGAGCGTCCCCAGCCAGGCCACCAAAATGTCATTCCAGGAACAAGGACCTCCAAGTATGGGGGTTAGTGCTTGCCAGATCAGAATTCATTTAAAGATGTCTAAACAGAATATGCACATTGGAGAGATGGCTGAGCTGTTAGGAGCACTTGGTGCTCTTGCAGGGACTTGTGTTCAATTCTCAGCACCCACATGGTGGCTCACAACCATTGTTGTAACTCCAGTTCCGGAAGATCTGATGTTCTCTTTGGACCTCGGACCTCTGGGCACCAGGCAGGCACGTGGTCCACAGAAGACATACGTGAAGGCAAAATACTCACAGAAAATAATAAATACTTTTTTAAAAATAAAAGAATAAAGCTGGGTAGTGTTGTTGCATGCCTTTAATCCCAGCACTTGGGAGGCGAAGTCAGCCTGGTCTATAAGTTCCAGGACAGGCTCCAAAGCTACACAGAAAAACCCTGTCTCAAAAAAAAAAAAAAAAAGCAAAAACCCACAATAAAGAAATGAATAAATAGAATATACCCAGTGGGGACTGGGACAATTGCTCAGTTGGTAAAATGCTGGCAGAACAAGCATAAGAACTGAATCTAGATCCCCAACATCTAGGTAAAAGGCCAGACACAGCCTCCCATGCCTGTGATCTCAGTACTGAGGCAGGCTTCCTGGGTCTTGTTGGCTACCCAACCCAGTCAAATCTGCAAGATCCCAGTTCAGTGAGAAGCCCTGTCCCCCAAATAAAGAAACCACTGGATACCTGAAGACAGTGAGTCTTGGGGGGGCACTTTGGATAAAAGCAAAATGAGAGAATTCTCAGAGAGAAAAGTCAACCCTCTCTGTAGGGAGTATGGTGTCCTCTTATGGCAATGAAGAGGAGTGACATGGTTTTAAGTGGGCACTGTATTATTTTATAAATTTTATTTTATTTTTGACACCAAGTCTCTCTGTGTAGCCTTGGTTGTCCTCGAATTCTCTTCAGAGACCAGGCTGACCTTGGACTCACAGAGATCTCGTCTCTGCCTCCATATTGGTGTGATTAAAGGTATGCACTCTCGTGCCCAGCTCTTACAAATTTTATAATGCCATTTGCCTTTCCTGAGTGTGGCCATTTGGGGGTGAGAGTATACTTGTTGTGTCAGTGTTACAGCTCTGAGGGAAAAGGTTTCCTGGCAGTTGGGAGCTAAGGACTATCACAAAGTCACACCGCACAACCAACCTTACACAAGAGCTTTGTTGGAAAAAACACGAGAGGGTGGCTGCCTCTGCTCAGGTGACAAACAGCGGAGAGCTGAGTGGGAGCAGGCTTATATAGGTCTTTTGGGGGCAGAGTTTTTCCAGCGTAGAGATCCACAGGCTGGTGGATTTCTGTAAGTCAGAGGCCTCCACAGTGAGTTCTAGGACCACCAGGGCTGCACAGAAGAAAAAACAACTGTCTCAAAAAAAGATGAGAGGGATCCAATCAACTGCTGGAAGAGTTATGGATCTCAACTGTACCCTAATTCTCATTCTACTCCCGGAGCTGGGGATAGCTACACAGAACCTGTGACAATGGGTGACTTACACATAGTTTCTCAGCTTCCACTCTCCCTCTGTGAAATGCAGGCTTGGATTGGACGACTACTAAGGAAGTAAATGTGAGACTTTAGCTTCCCATCCATTACACGGCTCTTATTCATGTCGGCCCCGGGGAAAGGTTTAGAGTGAGCAGGGTTGTTGGAGTTTTCTCCACAGCACTGTTGTTGTTGTTTTATTCATTTATTGTTTTACATCCTGGCTGCAGCCTCCCCTCTCAGTTCCACCCCCCCGCAATGCCCTCCTCCTCCTTCCTCTCTGTCCAGAAAGGGTAGGTCTCCCATGAGTATCAGCAAAACAAGGCATATTAAGTTGCAGTAAGATTAAGCACCTCCCCATGTATTAAAGCTGGGCAAGGCGACCCAGTCTGAGGAGTAGGCTCCCAAAGGCCTGTAAAAGAATCAGAGATTGCTCCTGCTCCCGCTGTTAGGAGTCCCACAAGAGGACCACACTATACATGCCTAAGTCAGTCCCATGCAGGCTCCCTGATTGTTGGTTCAGTCTCTGTGAGCCCCTATGAGCCCAGGTTAGTTGATTGTATGATGCTTCCCTTGGTGTCCTTGACCCTTCTGGCTCCTACACTCCTTTCTCCTCCTCTTCTATAGGATTCCCCAACTCCGCCTAGTGTTTGGCTGTGGGTCTGCCTCTGCCTCCATAGTAAGGCTCATCTGGGAGGGCGTGGGCACTGGAAGGTGAAGAGAACAACCCTGGACTGATGGGGAAGATTAAAGTCTTTTCCCCTTCATCTTGTCATTCTTACCGTCCCAGTGGAGAAGTACAGAAGCCAAAGGCAGAACTCGGTTGCACTTGGCAGCCATTTTTCCCTTTCTTCCTTACTGTAAACCCAACTTCATTTCTATTTTGGTTCTTATTCTGCTGCCCTGTGCTGTCCAGTCCAGTTTCTAAGACCCTGGGATAAATAAGGCTTGCAAACATTTTTGCTGTGAAAAGAATCTTTCGGGTAAAGCAACTTCAGTCTTAAAAAATTACTAGTGTCTACTGGTTGCATCACTAATATCTACTAACACATATTAGTGAGTTTCTGTGTGGTATTTCCACACTACATGTGTGTACAGAGCAAATGAAACCTCCCTTTTTACTCTCTCTACCTCAGTCCTTCCTAGCTTCTATTTTAGCTTCAAGTCCTTTCTTAACCTGTGACAGGGCAAGATTAGTACAGAGGTTCCTCCATCTTATATTCTTACTGAAGCCATTTTAGGTTTGACTAGAATTTGTTCTACTTGGTGGACAACCACATAGAAAATTACCCAACTCTATTCTAGGAATCCAAAGTCAAGATACCCCAGATAATTTATCTTAGCTTCTTTAAAATGATTGTTTGCATAAAACCTACCCCTGCAGTCCTAAAGTGAGATACTAGAACATGGGTTTTGCTTTTAAAAACCCTTTCCCCTATGCATATGTATTATACATGTATAATTACATATGTGAATAAAGGTAATAGCAAGATAAGCATAAATAGTATATAAACAGATATATGTAGGTCATACTCATATAATTAAATAGATGAGCCAAGGAAACAGTAGGGTAAGTGCAGCCTAAGTCAAAAAGCACCCATTTCTAAGTCTCTAGAAACCCATCTCTAGCTCACGCCCTCTTTTGCTCCAGGGGAAGCCATGACTATTTTGAAAGTTATTTCTTTGCTTTTCTTGGTAGTTTATTACATTTGCAAATGCTTTAACCCCCAGAGACTGATGGGTTATGTAGACTGTGAACATGGTTTTGAGTTTGGGTCAAGATCATATTTGTTTAAACGTAACATAATCTCTAACTATCTTAAAGTGTCTAGGGCTGGTGGGAGATCTGTCTTATTTTGTCCCTACAACTTTGTGTGTACCTCAAATCTACATTGGATTAACAGAGTGAGAGTGTAAATAAACCCATAGCAAAAACAAACAAACAAATTCCGTCCCCTAAACACCCAACGCTACACTTGGGTCATGAATTCTGAGTGTAGTCCCAGCCAGCTAGAATAAAGATTTTCAACTGACCATGAAGTATGTCTGAGTGCTCATCTCTGTTGGGCTCCCCATAACAAAGTTTCATATGTGAAACAGAATATTTGGTACTTATCTTCCAGTATCTGGCTTATTTCTGTTAACATAATGTCCTTCTGTTACCATCTAGGGCTCTCCATTCAGTTTGTTTGTCCTGACAGTTAAAGAATTAAAAGGCAGGAAAAAGTGGGAGCGTTACAGGCCACAGCAGAGAAATCCTGAACCTGGGAAACAGAATGGGCAGAATCAGCAACTTTAAATGGAGGCTGCTCACTCATTTCCCAGCTGCCCAGACCTGAATAATCACACAGAAACAGTATTAATTATAATACTATTTGGCAGATGGCCCAGGCATATTTCTAGCTAGCTTTTACATCTTACATAAACCAATTTTTATTAATCTATGTATCACTATGAAGCTGTGACCTACCAGTAAGGTTCCAACATCTGTCTCATTTGGCAGTTACGTAGTATCTCCTTGACTCTGTCTACTCTCTCTCTAGATCTCTTCCAGTCTGCTATATCTGACCTGCCATAGGCCAAAGCAGCTTCTTTATTAAGCAATGGTAATAAAACATATTCACAGTGTACAGAGGGGAATCCCACATCAAGCAACCGCAGAAAGACTTTTCTAAGGGGTAAGGAAGGAAACACACATACAGCAGGCACAGAAGGAAAGAGCCCATCCACCAAGGAGACAGGACCCAGGAGGGTGGAAATTTAGGCTCCTCTCCAGGCCTGGGGGTTTTAAGTCTTGGAAGGGTCTTCCTCCCCTAATTTAGAGTTGGTTGGTTTGAAGAAAGACAGGATGGCTGATTGGCCCACAAATGTCACATAGTCATTCCCTGGTTCCCCTTGTCCTAGTGGAGTCACTTGTCAGTAGGGAGCCTCCACTGGCAGGAGAAAAAACCCACAAGGACCTTGTTTTTAGCTTCCAGGCTTTTTCTCAGGTCAGGAGGATAAGGAGAAAGCCAGTCACCTTGGCAGTTCGCCATCTCTATTACCTAGTTGTAACCTCTCTCCCCATCCGTCTGCCTAGCCGGGGATCTCTCTCCCAGTTACTCACTTTAGTCCTCTGACTTGTTCCCGAGACAGGGTTTCTCTGTGTAGTCCTGGCTGTCGTGGAACTCACTCAGTTGACCAGACTGGACTCGAACTCAGAGATCTGCCTGCCTCTGCCTCCTTCGTGCTTGAATTAAAGATGTGTGTCACGCTGCCCTGCTTCAGTTCCCTGTTTTAAGACTGTTTGCCTAATCCTGGTGGGGGAGGAGTAATCATTCTTTACCTTCCAAAATTTTTTAAACGGGGCATCTGGGTACCCAGAATATCTAGGTTTACCCATGTGTCCTTAAAAGGACTTGGATTCGCATGGTTATTGTGGGTTTTTTTTTAGTTCTTGTTTTTGTTTTGGTATTTTTGAGACAATTTCTCTATGTAGCCCTCAAAGTTTTTCTGTAGACAAGACTGGGTAACACTAGGGAGGCAGTGGCAGGCAGATTTTGGAGTTCAGGTTCACCTTGATCTGCTGAGTGAATTTCAGGACAGTCAGGGCTACACATAGAAATCCTGTCTCAAAAACCCCAAACCAATAAAGAAAACCCTCTAAACAGATGTTATCAACCTATATCCAGTTGTTGCTTCTGACATTTATAGGTATTGGTTTTAAGGTTGCTTTCAACTTTTTGGCTGCTTTCAGCAAATGATATCCACTCCACAACACACATACTCACATCTGTTGTTCTGCATCCGGGCATGGAAGAGTGTGTAACTTAGGAGTAAAGCTGAACATTTCACTTAGGTTGTAAAAGCTGAGTGAGCTGGACACCCACAACATAGTAAGGTTGGTACATTGTACTCCTAAGGACAGGTTAAACTCAGACAGGCTGAGCACACAGAAGGGCAACACGTAGGATACACAGTCTTAAATGCTCTCAAGGAATATCATTAACTCAGCTGCTACATCTAGAAAAAGTTCAGTCTCTTTGCAGGCAAGAGGGCTGTTCCACACAAAATGTTATCACCACATCATGGAACTTATTATGCGCTCAAGGATTACCTTTGGACTCCTGATCCTCTTGCTTCCAGCACTTGAAATGCTGACTTTACAGATATGTGCCACTGTGCCCAGTTTTGGTGGTGCTGGAGGTCGAAGCCGTGGCTTCATGCGTGCCAGTTAGGCGCTCTGTCAACTGAGCTACATTCCTGGTACTTCTTCCACACATGTAAACTCTGTGGTCCTGGGAATGGGAGCAGACCCCAGTCACTGGTCTGTCAGGGGATTTTATGGCCCAACACAAGCTTTTGTGATGGCTGGCTTTAATTATGACTCTGACACAATTCAGAATCACTTGGGAATCGAGTCTCCGTGAGGGACTGTCTAGATTGGGCTGACTTGTGGGTATGTCTATGCAGGATTCTTGTGGGAAGACCCACTCACTGTGGGTGGCACTGTTTCCTGGGTGAGAAATCTGGATTATAGGGGAGTAGAGAAAGCAGCTGAGCACTTGTGGGCAGACAGTAAGCCACTGCTTTCAGCTCTCGACTGTGCAAGTGATGTGCCTAGCTGTTTCCTGTCATCTTGTTCTCCCACAAGGTTGGACTGTAACCTGGAACTGGGAGTCAAGTAACCCTTTCCTGTCTTAACTTGCTTTTGTCAGGGTGTTTGATCACAGCGCCAGGAAGCGAAATTAAGATGATGTGTGTCTGCTCCACCTAAGGACTCTAATAAAAACGTCCTAATTTCCCTTGGGTGGGGCTGGGTGTTTTCTTACTTTGTTTATTTACTTAAACTATTTTAATTAGCATATATCAACTACACATAATAACAGGTTTAATTATAGCATTTCATATTTGTATTTAATACATTTAAAATTTTCATTTTATGCATATGGGTGTTTTGCCCGCATGTATGTTTGTGTACTGCTTGCATGCCTGGTGCCCTTGGAGGCCAGAAGAGGGCATCAGATCCTCTGGGACTGGAGTTCCGGATGGTATGAGCAGCCATGTGTGTGCTGGGAATCACATCTGAATGCTCGTAACTGCTGAGCCATCTCTCTAGTCCCAATATAGGATATATTTTGGTCATATTCAACCGTTGTCTTCTTTTGTTTCCTTCTCAATTCTGCAGATCCCCTTTCCTCTCCCAATTAACCTCAATTCACTCTGATGTCTTTTCTCTGAGGACTGAATGAATTTCGGTAGGCTTGCTTACAGGAGTGTCGGCTACTCCACTGAAGAAACTGCCTCTCCACCATCAACCATTGACTGTCAATTAATCCTCAGGGAGGGGTGGGACCTTATGAGGTTCTTACCCCCTCCTTGACAGGATGCTGATGGGTCTCATTTATAGTGGGGTATTTCCCCACCTTCTCTCTGTCTCTCTCTCTCTCTCTCTCTCTCTCTCTCTCTCTCTCTCTCTCGCTCCCTCTTTCTCTAAGACAGGGTCTCGCTGACATCCTACCACAGCTTCCAGTGTGCTAGGATTGTGGGTAAACGTCACCAGGCATTTGTTGGGGTGGGTATATTTTTTTTAAATTGGCATAAAGCTAACAGGTTTCCTTATGACATTTTTATATGTGGTTTTGATTGATCCCCTCCCTCCTCTCCTTTACCTCCCCATCTTTTCTCACCCATGTCCTATTGGTTACCACACACCCGCCCCAGGAATATTAGTTTCTCCTCTCCCGCGGGCTCCTCTGTACTTTCCTGGACTCTAACCTTTGCTCACAAACGAATACTTATAACAATTTAAAGATAGGATCTTTAAATGAGAGAGAACATGTAATATGTCTTTCCGGGTCCTGGATTACCTCACTTAATATGTTTTCCAGTTCAAAAGTGGTAGTATTTTCTCTTAATTGTGTGTGTGTGTGTGATGCTGTATGTATGTGCACATGGGCGTAGATGCCTAGGGAGGCCAGAAGAGGGTTTTAGAACTCATAGACAGTAATGAGCTTCCTGACGTGGGTGCTGGGAATTGAGCTTAGGTCCTCTGCAACAGCAGTACCAACTTAACCACTAAGCCACCCCTTTCAAAGATATTTTGCTAATGTTTTCAGAGTATAGTCAGCTTTAGTGAGTGACAAACTTCCGAGTAGCAGGGCGCTGTCTGTTTTATTTAAGCTTTAGTATCCTAAAGACTCAAAACAAACCTACATTCACCATCATGAATTAACCCCGTTTTTGAGTTGAGGTCACTAGGGCTCAGGGAAGATATGGCAACGCTGCAGTTCTCTAGGAAGTTTTCTGGGGCACCCTTTGAGGCCTAGGTGAAAGTTCTGAGGGTCAAAGTCAGCTCTGTGCTTGCCTAACCAGGCCAGTCCGGCAGCAACAAGGTTAACCCGAGGCCCCGCCCCCTGGATTGTTCAGGGGTCGAGGACCTGGTGCGCGGCTGCGGCGGCGGCGTCTGTGCGCTTGCGCGCTGCCGAGGGGACGGGTCGGACTCAGAAATGGCGGCGTCCATGTTCTACGGCCGGCAGTTGGCCGCGGCCGCCCTGAGGAGTCACCGGCCGCAGGCTACGCTGCGGGCCGCCGCCCAGGTAGGTCCTCCAGCCCGCTTCAGCCTCGGGGGGTCGGCGGCCCGGCGGCGGGGCTGTCCGCGGTGCTGGCACGTCCCGGGTGCCTTGTGGGGCGCAGCGACGAGGCTGCGAGCCAGGAGTGCTAGCCGGCGCTCGGGCAGCTCCGCTCCGACCCGAGTCCTCGGGAGGCCTGGTCCGACGTCCTGGCTGCCCGTCTCGGCTCCGGGAGCGTGGCGGGGCTCGCTAAGAGCAGCCTGGGGCCGTCCTGGCCGTGGGTGAACGCTTCCGGGCTCCTTTTGGGTAAGGGGGATGCCCTTCAAGTGTACCTTCGCGTCCCGGGCTGTCGTCCGGTGGGAAGGGCTTCGGAGCTCCAGCCGAGTCGGCCTACCTACCCTCCCCAAATAGCCGTGATCGGTCAGCCCCGATCAACGAGTTTGATTTCCAGCTGATGAGCCGGGAGAGTAGGGAAGGACTCTTTCGGAGCGCTTCGTTTCTGGACAGGCTGAAGTGGTAGTACCGACTTCTGTTTGTTGCTTTGCTTCTTGACATTTAGAGTGTGGCAGATGTTGACCTAAGGTCGTCAGGCTTGTCAGCAGCCCTGGGGTTGTCATTAAGACTCGTTGCCATTGATGACGATCTTAAGTACTTTGGCCTAAGAGACAGCAGCCGAGATGATGGCTGAGGTTTAATTCCACAGCTGTCCCTTTCTGAAACTGTGTGCTTGTGTCCGCTCTACAACTTAAGGACAGAAAAACGGAGTCTGGGGGTGTTGTGCATTTGGTAGAGTGCCTGCCCAGCATATAGGAAGCCCTGGGTTCCAGCCCCAGCATCCCTGGAATCCTAGCACTCAAGGTAGAGGCAGAAGGATCAGGTCATTCAAGGTCGTCATTTTTTACCTAGAGAGTTCAAGGCCAGCCTAGGCTGCAGGAGACCCTGTCTCAAAAGAACAAAAACAAACCACTTAAACAACAACAAGCCCTATAAAAATCGGTCCTCAGTGTTGATACCTTAAAACTGCAAGAGCAAGATCAGCTTCCTAAGATAGTTCCAGAGTTTTGGGTTAGGTTCTGAGGTCACTTCAGGCACGTCTTAGTTGAAAAGATTTAGGCCCTCCACTGCACTTCCTTAAGTAATGCTGCCAAGTTTAGAGAGTAAGGGTTTCATCAACAGAAGGGTTTTTGTTTCATTGTAATAGTTTATTTGTTTGGAAACTCTGTTAAAAATGCCTTTGCTTCTTCCTATGGGATGTGTAATGTGCTGTCTTTGTTAACGTTTCTTTCCTGCCTCTCCAACATTAAGGGTATATATCTTTGGAGTTTACCAGGAGTCTGACATCTTGCTCTTTATGTGGACACATTCTCTTAGGATGAAACTTGTTCAAAGTCACACATTAAATTTAGTAATTCAGTTCTTTAAAAAGAACTCGTGGGTTTGTCTTGGAATTGGTCATTTTTCTTTTTCCTTAATTTTCCTTTTTTTATTTGATACATAATGCTTTAATTCATGTATACTTATGATCAAATCAGGGTAATGAGTATTTTGTTTCCTGAAATATTTGTCATTTCTTTGTGATGAGAACATACATAGCCACCTTTCCGGATGATTTAAAATAGAAGTACATTAGTGTTTCCCACAGCCACTGCAGTAGAGCACTTAAACCCCTTCCCCTATCCAACTGTAACTTCTGATGCTGCCCCGTCCTTGGAATTGTGCAGGGGTTGTATTGCTAATAGAGTTTAAAACTAAGGAAATCGGAAGTTATAGCAGTTGGTGCTGCAAGGACACAATTTAGATGTTAAAACTCTTTTAAAGAGCTGGGCATGGTGTTACATGACTTTAATCCGAGGCTTCTGGGAGGCAGAGGCAGGTGGATGGCTGAGTTCCAGGTCAGCTGGTCTATAGAATGAGGATAGGCAGGGCTACAAAGAGAAACCCTGTCTCAAAAACCAACCTCCTCCAAATAAAACCAACCAAATCAAACTCAACTTAGTGAAAGTGTTCCAACAGTAGTACAGTAGGTACTGTAATGCTTTCAACTAATTGAGCATCCCTATCTCCCTCCCCCCATTCACCCCCACCCCCACCCCACCGCCCCAAGTTTCCCTGTATAGTCCTGGCTGTCCTGAAACTCCACTAGATGATGCTGGCCTCAACTCACAGAGATCAGTTGGCCTTTGCCTCTGCCTGCCGAGTGCTGGGATTAAAGGCGTGTGCCTCTGCTGCTGCCACTGACGCTGCCACCACCTGGCTCCATGTGAGCCAAAAATCACCTAACAAAAATCTAAGTACTAGATATGAGAAGCCCTCTTTTGTTGTTAGCCCAAGAAACTCCCAAAACATATGGCCTATTACTGTTGTTGCCCTTGGTTACCTCAAAGAAGTGGAAGGTCAGTCTCAGTTCCTGAAGACACCATGTGCTTCAGAAATTGGCCCAGAGATCCCTGATCTGGAACTGT
Source organism: Myodes glareolus (assembly GCF_982192425.1). Taxonomy (NCBI): domain Eukaryota; kingdom Metazoa; phylum Chordata; class Mammalia; order Rodentia; family Cricetidae; genus Myodes; species Myodes glareolus. Next base: position 38,902,921 of record NC_142037.1, read on the forward strand.
TCCAAAGGCCCCCTCCCTGAAGACTGGCTCTCATGGTACCAAAAGGTACCCTGAAATATTCCCAAAGGAGGGAGACAACCAAGAGTTCTACCCTGCTGTGTTGCCTGTGAACCACACCAACAGCGTGGTACTCTGAGGGTTTAGTCACGGCTCACAGAACTTGATGGTAATGAACGACTTTCTAGTTGGACTTAAGAACTACTCAATAAGAGGGAGACCATGCTGTGTACTAGAAATGTAGCTACCACTCAGTGCTACTGAAGTCATGGTTATCAACAACTGAGAGGAGAATCAACAACCACTAATTTATTAAACCAGCATCGTCCCTAACAACAGTCTATGAACATTTGTCCTTATACCCATAGATAAATGTAGTCTTCACCCCTTATCAAGGAGATTTCTCTTGGCAACAAATGGAGACCACTACAGAAACTCCACATTCCACAACCAATCAAAATGCAGAGTTGTGGAGTCCAGTCCCAATGGATACATCTACAGAACATTCTCATACCTGAATCTCAGGGGACATTGGTGAAGAGGGGCCATAAAGATTGTAAGAGCCAGAGAGTCAGAAGCAGGGAGTTTGCTCTGAGATTGTGCCTTTTAGTAACACCAGAGGCTATCCCCATGAGGTCTCACCAACATGACTGCCCAAATGTGAGTTGAACAAGGATGACACCAATGGGCAGGCCAAAGTGGATGAAGAAAAGCCCACAAGGCCTCCACCCTACACCAAGAACTATAGGCAACTAAGAGAAAGCTGGACGTGGGCGAGCACATCAGTTAGTTGCTCAGTGCTGAACGGTCATCCCTGAAAACATACATACATATAGGGATATATTTAGGACTATATATGTATATGTGAATACATATATACATGCAATAACAACTAGTGAAAAAGCCATGAATCTGAAGGAGAGAAGAGAGGCGTGTATGGGTGAGTTTGGAGGGAGGACAGGAAAGGTAAGGAATAAATACTGTAATTAAATTATAATCTCAAAAATTACACACACACACACACACACACACACACACACACACACAAAATCACACTGTTTCTTTCTGCTCAACTACCTGAGAGTGAGTTGCAAGTATCATGGCACTTCACTCCTACATACTTATACATACATACATACGCACACATATATTCTCTAAGAATGTATACATTTAAGAATGTGTATGTATGTGTGTGTGCGTATTCTTTAAGAATAAATTTTTTTAGCCAGGTGTGATGGCCCACACATCTAATCCCAGCACTCGGAGGCAGAAGCAGGCAGATCCCTGTGAGTTCAAGGCCAGCCTGGTCTACAGTGCGAGCTTCAGGACAGCCAGGGCTACACAGAGGAACCCTGTCTTAAAAACCAAAATAAAGCAAAACCAATAAATAGAATAAACAAGAATAAACATTAGTATGTGCAGTACCAGCTACCCGGGGACTGAGATGTTAGGATCACTTAATTCCTGGAGTTCTAGACCAGCTGGGCCATCTCAAAATAAACCAGACCAAGACAAACACACCCCAGTCCTAGAGGACTAAGACCTTTTCCCAGATAGCCACAGTGCACTCCTGTGTGCAGGAACTTCATCACTGAGTTAAAGTGAGTGATTTGCAGTCCCGCAGTACCCTTTAGAGTTTATGTTTTAGAAAGTGGCATCCTTTTCTGTGGCATTTCTCTTTGATGCGTTCGTTCTGGAGGTGCCATCTAGTGATGTAGACTGCTGAGTGACTTTTTTTTTTTTTTTTTTTGGTTTTTTTGAGACAAGGTTTCTCTGTGTAACAGCCCTAGCTGTCCTGGAACTAGCTCTTGTAGACCAGACTGGCCTCTGCCTCCCAAGTGCTGGGATTAAAGGCTTGTGCCACCACCCAGCTAGAAACTTTTTTTGTGTGTGAGTGATTTTTTTTAAGGATTTCTTTGTTTTTAATTATGTGTATGTGTGACTTTGCATGGGTATCTGCATGTGTGTGGGCCATAGAATCTGATCCCCCAAAGCTGTAGTTACATGCATCGGTGAACCATTCAGTGTGGGTGCTGGGAGCAGAACTTGGGTCCTCTGAAAGAACAACAGTATGTGCTCCTAACCCTCTAGCCTCAGCATTGAAGTTTTCAGCATTAGTGGCACACTGTCTCCTAGAGAAACATTAAAGAAATGAGTGTGACTACCTTCACTAGGTTTGTCTAGGTTTTTCCCTTCTTCTTTTGAGGTCTAGTTTATGTGCAATAAAATCTATGGTTTGATTCAATGGCTATATTGGTTTTTATATTTGTGTACAACTTTGAAATCTCCACTGAGATGATAGATATCTGGGTTGTCAGCTCACAGAGAGCTCCTCCTCCTTCTCCTCCTCCTCCTCTTATCGTTTCTTCTTCCTCATCCCTTCCCGTGTGTGTGTGTGTGTGTGTGTGTGTGTGTGTGAACTCTTTGTGCACATGGAGTTCAGAGGACAACTTTGTGGAGTTAATTTTCTTCCATCCTTACTGGTTTTGGGGCTTGAACTCAGGGTCACTAGGCTTGTATGGCAAGCCACTTTTACCTCTGAACCATGTTGTCAACCTTAGCCACGCTTTTAACTAGATGATGAATTAGCAATAAATTGCTATTATATGTGATTGACTTGTTAGGTTAGAGGTGCTCAAACTAGGGTCTATAAGAATCAACTAAGTGATTTATTACCAGTTCTGATTTCTTTGAGTCCAGTTCAGCTATTCTGGTTTTATAGAGAATGGAGTCCAGGAATCCCATCTTAAGAAACAGTTTTAATTTTGATGCAGTAGTTCAAAAATAAATTTCTTTCATTTCAAGAAACAAACTTTATGTAAAGCTCTTTAAGTCTTAAGTTACTAGTTTTTTTTTTTTTGGATGGAAAATATGTTTTTGTGTGTTTGATTTCATGCGTTAGTAATGGGGGTGTATGACTAAAGCGTAAGGATTGTAGGAACTGAGGGTTTTAAAATTAGGAAAGGCAGGGTTTTCAGCATTTTATTAGGTTTGGCTTAGACCGATGTGAGGTGTTGGGACTGACAGATGTTAGAGATCTAACTGGTGAGTGTGGAAGCTGCAAAGCTAGCTGCATATTTCTCTCTCGTTCAGCAGGAAGATATAAGTTAAAGATTTCTTTTTGACATTCTGTTTAATAAGAAAAGTGTGTGTATGTGTGTGTGTGTGTGTGTGTGTGTGTGTGTGTGTGTGTGAGAGAGAGAGAGAGAGAGAGAGAGAGAGAGAGAGAGAGAGAGACACTCACTTTTGCAAGGGATCTGAGGACTAAACTTAGTTCACGAGGTTTGTACTGCAAACACCCTCTCTGAGCCACCCCTTTGGCCTTTTTGGTCATAATTCTGATTAAACTGAAAACAGGGAGGTTGTAGTTTTCTCTCTATGAGCATTCTTTCTCATTCTTACTGCCAGCTGGTATGTTTGTTTACTAACTGTCCTTGTGCACAGATATACACTAGACTTTACCTTAAGGATAACTGCACTCTTCTATTTATAGTTCCCATGTGCTTTAAATGTTTAATAGAGTGAATGAACATTCAGCATGGATTGAAAAGGGGAGGGGTTTGTAGTTGCACGTTCCCCAAGTCATTCTGCTCTCACGTTATCTAATGCCAGGTAGTGAAAATCCCAGAGAAGGGTACAGAAAACAACGTGGGAAAAGATGAGATTGACTGTAGAGCCTCTGAATTTATCATTTAGCTAGCCATTTCCTGTAGGCTAGTGAGATAGGTGGTGAAGCTCAGATATCAAGTAAGGACTAGGGGTGGATAATGAGGAAGCAGGTAAAAAGTTACAAGGTAACACCTGATATTTAACTGGTAGGCCTGCTTTTAGTTTTTCATTGCAATTCAGGTACTCTATTGTGTTTGAATGATTTAATGTAGCACTCTATAACCAAGCGTGAAGAGGCGGTTCATTGTTATTTCTTTCTTGTAAAACAACTGCCAGAGCACTGTCATGCTTAAATATGCCTCCATTCTTTTCTCAGGGTCTGGGAAGTTCTGGATTGTTTAACAAGCATGGACTCCAAATACAGCAGCAGCAACAAAGGAATCTCTCACTGCATGAATACCTGAGTATGGATTTATTGCGGGAAGCTGGAATCTCTGTTCCCAAAGGCTTCGTGGCAAAGTCGGCAGATGAAGCTTATGCAATCGCCAAAAAATTAGGTATTTAAAAACAAACAAGCAAACATTAGTCATCTTATCACAAACTTGGATAAGATGTAAGCTTTACTTGTGGTTTGATAACTTTTGACGTTTATTTTGGGAGGTAGGTTCTCATGTTGCCAAGGATGTCTGAACTAAGATTCTCCTATCTTTACCTCTTAAAAAAATGCTGGGATTAGGTGCATGCCACCAAATTTGACTTGGCCTTTTTTTAAAAAAATTTTTAAGAAGGTAGTATTTTACAATTGTTGAAAATTTACAGTTATTATACGATGATTTTAAGCTGTAGTGTAGTGACTTAGGAACCACTTATATTGGTGATAGGATGTGGTTTGAAACCCTCTTTTTAGCTAGAACAGATTTATGGGGAAAGTGAGTCTTTATCCTTTGTAGCTTGAAGGATGGTGGCCGTGGTGAGGGTTTTTTGTTTTGTTTTAGAAAAATTTTGGTGGGGATTCTTAGCTGTTCATGTGTGGTTGTGGAGAGGGGGCATGGACATCTTTGCTTCCCATGTGGGAAACAGATGAATAGGGATGAAGAAGCTGAGCTAGGCTAAGCTCCCTAGGAGCAAGCGGTGTCTTACCTGCTCACCGATCCATCCCAAAGGCTTAGAAGGATGCCTGATAGTTAGGTGTAGGAGGAAGCTGCTTATTGGTTCCTGGCTGCTCAGCCCTGAAATAATCACACAGAAACCATATTATTTAAATCACTGCTTGGCCCATTAGCTCAATCTTCTTATTGGCTAATTTTTACATCTTAATTTAACCCATCTTCATTAATCTGTGCATCACCATGAGGTCGTGGCCTACCAGCAAAGTTATCTGTGCCCGGTGGTGACTCCATGGCGTCTCTCTGACTCCGCCCCCTTTCTCCCAGCATTTCATTTAGTTTTCCCTGCCTAGCTCTGTCCACCATAGCTCTGCTAGAGGCCCAAAGCAATTCCTTTATTAACCAAAGATATTCACAACATACAGAGGGGAATCCCACATCAGTTAGGTAATCAGTACGTATTAGAGTTTGTTAAACAGGTTCTGGAGTTGCCCATATTTACCATTGCATTCTTTTATTGAGAGAATCCTTAATAACTTCCATTAATTTGTTATAGAAGTATCTTAAACAAGCTTTGATTTTAGAAAATAAGCCTAAATTTACATTTTAAATGGTTTAGCATGAAAACATAATGAAATAGTGTAGTGTCTGTACATCATTTTTTGTGTTTGAAGTGTGAGCAGTTTTTATGTAGGTGAGTAGGCAGTCATCTTGGGTGGGCTTGTGGATACTATGACTTTAAATGTGTTTTGGTGAACTTTGTGCTTATTAGCTTTTCACACAGACTACAGAGCAGCTAGTCTAAGTGTTAAACCTAGACTACTAAGAAGTGTTTAAACTTACACTTACTTTAGCTCTAAAAGCTAGAATGTTCTTTAAAAATGAGAAAATTACTATATAAATTGTTTTCAGTGAGATGGCTACTGTTTTCTTGACTCGAGAGTATGACTTTATAGTTTTTATTGTTATAATCAATTTTTTCAGATTATTCAATAAAAGTTTTGTGGAACACTAATTTTAGTGAAATGCACTGGGGTTTGAATTTGTGTATGGTCAATGTTAGCAGGCCCTGATTTATTTATTAATAAAGTCAGTAAAACTGTACCTATTTTCAAATTATTACTTTCTTCACTTAGTTGAGTTTTTTCCTGAAACAATAATTGAAAAACTTTTTTTTTTTAAAAAAACAAGACAATTATTTTGATACTTTTATATTTGTGACAACTTTTATGGATTAGGATTTAGCCCTGAGAAGGGCAGGTGGGATCTCTGACTTTTTAAAAATATGTTACTTTTTAAAAAAAATTTTTTTGTGTGTAGTGTTTGTGCCTTTGTGAGTACATATGTACCACATGTATACAGTTGCCCACAGGGCCCAGAAGACGGCGTGGGGTTTCCCTGGAACTGGAGTTACAGGTGGTTGTGATGCTCTGATGTGGGTCTTCTGCAAAATCACCAGGTCATCTCTCAGCCTTGGGAGCTCTGCCTTGAGGCCAGTGGAAGGGCACTGTCTAGGCTCTCCAGTCATGAGAAGTTTTAAGAAAATGTTTTAGTCTCAATGTTGTGCTTTAAATTTTCTTCTAGGGTCAAAGGATGTTGTGATAAAGGCACAGGTTTTAGCTGGCGGCAGAGGAAAAGGAACGTTTACAAGTGGCCTCAAAGGAGGAGTGAAAATAGTCTTCTCGTAAGTCACAGTTTTTAAAAGAAAAGTCTTTATTTAAATCACCGCATTGAGAAAACACTGAGCTTTACTTGTGTACAGGTTTTTTTCACATGGAAAACAGAAGGATTTGAATTTTTTTTCTTATTATAGTCCAGAAGAAGCAAAAGCTGTTTCCTCCCAAATGATTGGGAAAAATTTGATCACCAAGCAGACGGGAGCGAAGGGCAGAATATGCAATCAAGTTTTGATCTGTGAGCGGAAATATCCAAGGAGAGAATATTACTTTGCAATAACAATGGAGCGCTCATTTCAAGTGAGTACTTGTAGACAAGACACGAGGATTTATTTATGACTTTCAGTTTCAGAAGTTGACCATTATGTATATGAGGAATAAGAAGTATTATCCATAACTCACACAGAGAATTTGTCATTTTTGAAAAACAGTATGGTAAAATTTGACATGTAATATAATTTTTTAAAAACTGAGCTGGCTAGTGGTGGCGCACGCCTTTAATCTCAACACTTGGGAAGCAGAGGCAGTCAGATTTCTGTGAGTTCTAGGCCAGCCTGGTCTACAAGAGCTAGTTCCTGGATAGGTTCCAAAGCCACAGAGAAACCCTATCTTGAAAAACCAAAAAAAAAAAAAAAACTATTGGAAAGACCCTACTGTAATACTTAATATTTTGGGTTTTCAAGTTGTTAATGTTCATTAATAATAGCTTAACTCTCTGGAGATCATAATTGAGTTAATGAACTGAGAACATTAGTTTCTTGTGTGGCAAAATAGTCTTATCAAAACGAAAGTCAGAATAAACAAAAAACATTTATCTCTCGTCATCGTGTTCTTTTTCCACTTCTGGGTATATTCTGTTTTCTTCTTCGTTAGATTTTTTTGTTTAACTGGGTTATTTGGTATGAGTTGAGGGGTATATTAAATAGTGAGTGATAGAGTTTTGAAGGAACATAGCAATTTAAGGGACATTAGTACTGCTGCCCTCTGTGGACCCTAACGTTCAAACATTGAACATAGGAGGCATCAACTTGAGTCACACCCTTTCCCAGACAAGATGCGTGATGGATATCCTGTACTGTAACTGGCCTTCTGAGCTCAGTAAGCTTTTATTGACTACTTGGTGTGTTAACTAGTAACGTTTAGTTAATACAAGCATCTTGAAGTTTTTAATTTTTATAAGTGGTATTTCTTGAGGTATAACACTAGGTGGTAGCAAGAATCCACTTAATGTGATTTTAAAAAGCATTCTTTCATTTTTCAGTGAAGGAAAAGATTGCTCTGGGTGGTATAATTTAATTTTGTAAGTTATTTCAGAAATTGCAAGACACTAATCTCATCACACAGGTTTGCAGAAGTTGTGTTTTATCACTTCCTTTCTTTACACATTCTTTTCCTACTTGGTATACATTAGTACCTATTGTCGTGTTAGTAAATACCTGAACAAACCGAGGGAGACTTTAGGTTTTGTTTTGCTAGTGAGTGTGCATGTGTATGTTCATGTGTGCGTGTGTACAGGCATGCATAGGTATGCGCCATGGGGCTGTATGGAGATCAGCAAGCTCCCAGGACCCACCTGTTGCTACCTGCAGAGGATTATGGGGTACTGTGTTGTGCCCAGATTTCTTTCTTTTTTTAAAGGTTTGTTTTGAGACAGTCTTACTCTGAAACCCATACTGGCCTCAGACTTGTAGTAGGAATTCTTTTGCCTTAGCCTCCTGGGTGCTAGGATTACAACTTCTGGCCAGAATAGCTTACCTTGAGTATAGGGAATGCAGCAAATTGAATGTTTTATTGTTAAGGAAACTGAATATGTTATTAAAGATAGAGCATTTGAGAGAAGGCTCAAATTTGAGTTCATTTTAAGAACTTGAATATTCAGAGAAGTATTTGGGTCTTATTAATGGAAACATGCTTTTATTTCAATTGTAAAAGTATGTGTATTAATTCAGACAGAATACTGTAATAGGGAAGTCGTTTGGCCAAAAGCACAATGCTCATTTTGTTGGAGACAGAGCTTTTCTCTACATCCCAGGATGGCAAATTATAAAGCTCTTTGATACTATCATCTTAGATTGATGCAGAATTGGTTGTGCTTTCTAGAGTATGATCAACTTTGGAGAAATCCCATGCATAGGTTTTGGTTAACCAAACAAATCAGGCAGCAGCTGGGGACGTGACTCAGCACTCAAATAGCATGAATAGGTCCCAGGTTTTAGAACCAACCATCTTAAATGTCAGTCAACAATTACAGCTAGAAAGCAAAGGGTATTTATTGATTGAATTACAGTTGTTCACATGGCTAGGTATAGTTATGCCTGCTTATAATCCCAGAACTGAGGAAATTGATGCAGGAAGCAGAAGACTCTTTGAATTTGAGATTACTTGGGCTTCCTAGGGAGTACCAGGCCAGCCAGCGCGCCTCTCTCTTCTATACTTTAGTTGGAGATTCCTCTGGTCTGTGGGTTGGTGTGCCGGAACAACAGACATGGAGTGACCACTCTAATGCTTTGTTAAGTGAGTTACTGACATTTGCCTACTGTCTTTTCATTACCTTTGTCCTGAGAAAAATCGAATGGACTTTGCTACTTTTCTAGTAAACTTGATAATCTGTTAAACAAGTGGTTCATGTCAGATTTTGGCTGTCAGATTTTGGCTTTTGTAAAAAGTACTAAAACAATTCCATAAAATTTTTCTTAAATAGATCTTTACTATAGTGAATGGCTACTATTTCCTTTAAATTCAAACTTATTTTAAGGGAAGAATTTTTGAAAGACAAAAGAAAATAAAGACCGTGAAAATAACATTATTAGTGTAAATATATTTGAACTTATAGCTATCTATTTCCTAGAAACTAAATTGTTTTGAAATATTATGACGGATTTAAAAATTAAAACTAGCCAGTTTTGGCACACGCCTTTAATCCCAGCACTCGGAGGCAGAGGCAGGAGGATCTCTGTGTTTGAGGCCAGTGTAGTCTACAAGAGCTAGTTTCAGTACAGGCACCAAAGCCACAGAGAAACCCTGTCTTGAAAAACCAAACCAGACAAACAAAAAACCAAAAAAAAAACCCTAAAAATTAAAACTAAAGCTCGTTTTGAAATACTTTTCAAATGCCTGTAGAGAATGAACAAATCTTTATTAACCTGTGAAAGATATCATAGACTAAGTTTGAATAAAGGCTTTTCACCTACTTTTATATATTATTTCATAGGTATCTATTTTTAAATTGGAAGACAATTCTAATTCCTTTTTCTTTTTATATTATTATTTTATTTTGTGTGTATGTGCAAATGATTGCCCGCACTCATCTGTGTCGTAGTATATGGGTTAAAGTCAGGAACTTAGAGGATTCAGTTCTCTCCTCCTTCTTCTGCCTGTGGAACCTGGAGTATTCCGGGGCCATCGCCTGCTGAGCCATCACGCTGACCTCCTCCCTCCCTCCTTCCCTCCCTCCCTCCCTCCTTCCTTTCCTCCCTCCTTCCCTCCCTCCCTCCTTCCTTCCCTCCTTCCCTCCTTCCTTCCCTCCCTCCTTCCCTCCCTCCTTCCCTCCTTCCTTCCCTCCCTCCCTCCTTCCCTCCCTCCTTCCCTCCCTCCTTCCTTCCCTCCCCTCCCTCCCTCCTTCCCTCCCTCCTTCCCTCCCTCCCTCCTTCCCTCCCTCCTTCCCTCCCTCCCTCCTTCCCTCCCTCCTTCCCTCCCTCCTTCCCTCCCTCCTTCCCTCCCTCCCTCCTTCCCTCCCTCCTTCCTTCCCTCCTTCCCTCCTTCCTTCCCTCCCTCCCTCCCTCCCTCCTTCCCTCCCTCCTTCCTTCCCTCCTTCCCTCCCTCCCTTCCTCCCTCCCTCCTTCCTTCCCTCCCTCCCTCCTTCTCTTCTTCCCTCCCTCCTTCTCTCCTTCCCTCCCTCCTTCTCTCCTTCCCTCCCTCCTTCCCTCCTGAGACAGTTTTTTTTTTTTTTGTAGCCTTGACAGCTCTGGAACTCACTTTGTAGACCAGGCTGGCCTCACACTCTCAGATCTGCCTCCTTCTGCCTCCTGAGTACTAGGATGAAAGATATGCACCACCCCTGCCTGCTTCCCCTTTTTATCTTTCTTTTTCTTCCTTCTTTCCTCTTCCTTCTTCTTTCCCTTCCCTCCCTCCCTTCCTTCTTTCCTTCTTTTCCTCTCTTACTTTTACTGATTTCTTTGTTATTTGAATCTTGCTCTATTTGAGAGTTTATTAATGTTGATCTTTTTTAGCTGGCTAATTCTTAGTTTTGTTAATTATTTTTAAATTCATGTCGTATTATCACCAAATGGCTGTCATATGTTCTAGGATGTTACCATTGATTAAGTTTTATGATGGCTGCTTAAATCAGTCCTCTTCTGAGGTTCTCTGACTGCTACCCCTCCCTGTCATCTGGAAGCAGTTAAGAACAGTGTTTTACTAGGGTTTCTATTGCTGTGAAGAGACACCATGACCATGGCAACTCTTATAAAGGAAAACATTTAATTGTGGTGGCTTGCTTACAGTTCAGAGGTTTGGTTCATTTTCTTCATGGTGGAAAGCAAGGCAGCATGCAAGCAGTCACGGTGCTAGAGGAGCTGAGACTTCTTACATCTTACAATAGGAAGTGGTCTGTGAGCATATGTGAGACCTCAGAGCCCACCTCCACAGTGACATACTTCCTCCAACGAGACCATGCCTACTCCAACAAGGCCACACATCTCAGTAGTACCACTCCTGTTGGGAGCCATTTTCTTTCAAACCACCACAGGCAATATGCACCTCATAACCCCTAATAACATTTAAGGTGACCTCTGAGAGTGGGCAATGAATGACTAGGAGATAGCCAGATTCCCTGATAGACAGATAGGGAGAGGAGCCGTGTCTAGGAATAAAGATGGTGAACTTCCAAGATAGCTTTTTCTTCATTCTCCTGACCAAAGACAAATCTGGCAGCTTAAAAAGGCCTTGTACACTTTTCTCCTGACAGCCCCTGCTGATGTAATCATTTGTGCTTACACCTTATTTTCTTCATGCTTTTTGTAGCAATAGCCAGGGCTGGCTGTTATTGCAAGGTGGTTTGTTTTCTTTTTCTTTACTTGTAGGAGGACTAAGAGCTCAGAAAACCTGCAAATTTTTCTTTAGATGCTTTCTTGTTTTCACTTAAGCAGTACTTTAATGCCCTTTCAGTTTTATGTGTGAAAAATGCATGTTATATTTCATATATTTGATTATATATATTTGATAAAAGTGTGTTTTTTAATCTTTTTCTCTTATAGGCAAGGTATCAATTTTGTTTTCTTTCTCTGCTTCTTTTACATTTCTTTCAGTTAAACATTTATAGTGGTCACTTGTTGGAGATATGCTACATTGTAAAGAAAATTTAAATATGATGTGGGAACAGTAGATAGAAATCTGATAGTGCATAGGTTAATTTTAAAATTGTATTGTGTCTACAGTAAAATTTGATACTTTGTCTTCTTCCTCTCTTATAGGGCCCTGTATTGATAGGAAGTGCACAAGGTGGCGTTAACATTGAAGATGTGGCTGCTGAGAATCCTGAAGCCATTATTAAAGAACCTGTTGATATAGTAGAAGGCATCAGAAAGGAACAAGCTTTGGCAGTATGTTGTGTTCTGAAATATCTTTAGTTTTTAGTGAGATAATTATAATACTTAAGAAAATATAGTTAATTTTGTAAAACACTAAACAAAGCGGTTTTTATTTTGAAATTACAGTTTTTGAAAGTGCCTACAGTATTTTTCTTTGTAGGTGTCATAAATATTTTTGTTTTTCTTTAAAAAACAGGACTGCTTTTAAATGGGCCAGTGTGCCATTGCTGTATCTAGTAACACTAGCAATAATTCCTTAATGTTTTCACATACCCAGTCATTGTCAGTTCTGATCTCATTATTGCTCCTTAGAGAAGTCGAGATCATAAAAGGCCCTTCACTGTGACTTATTAATTTGTCACACAGCACTTTTTTTTCTTATGTATAGGTTTCCTTTTCCTCACTTTTTAATTTCAGTTTATTTGTTGAAGAATCGGGTGATTATCGACCATTGTTTTCATAGTGTGAGTCATTTTAAATGTTCCCTGTCCCCATTTTTTTCCATGTAAATTGTGAACAGTGGTAGAGAGGCTGTCTTAAAGCACACAGTCACATTAGTTTACTCTTCCTCTGTTTTCTGTTCTTTCCTCCCCTCCACTTAGTCTCTATACATCCTTCCAAACAAACAAAATGCGGTGTCTTTGAGGATTGCTTGATATTTTAATGATGTTGTTAAATTAGATTATTTGGTTTATGTATAAAAGTAAGTTAAATAGTTTGCTGTGGATATAAACACAAGGCTCATCAGTTGCTGTGAATAAAACATTGTTAAAATTGAAGTCTAGCAACAGCAGGATTTGACTGGCACAAGGCTCACAGGACAGAAGGGCTTTCTCTAGTGAGACCATGACTTAAACCGGTGAGTGGCATAAATATGCAAAAGGCAGACTTGATTCATTAGGAGTTATGTGAGGGGGATGATTAGAGAATGAAGTGCAGATGAGGAAGCAGATATTTGTAAGAGCTAAGACGAAGCATTTTGAAAACAGCAGGAATGGCGCACCTCTCAGTGCTTGGCAGTGTATGGCATATTGGAGTAATGAGAACCAGTTTGCACTTCTCAGATATTTAATAATATATAAAACTAATGAAAATCTGTATGGTGAAATGGTGCTTATATAGTATTATTTTTAATTTAAAAAAATCTCTTCACCAAATGACATTTTTTTGTTTTTGTTGGCTACTTTATTTTTTGCTACTTTATTTTTATTATTTGACTCTACATGAATCATATTTGCCCTCAAAATATTTAAGGTTCTTCTGTTACTGAAAATCAAGAACATGTTGCACCCTTTGAAAGTTGAAACAGAGAGAAGAATTCTCTGTAGTGTTTCTGAGCAGACTACTGTCCTGTGTATCAGGACAAAATTTGTCATGGAACTTTGAAACTGATAATTGTTCTAGCTGAGAAAATAGCTTGGTGGTAGAGCACTTGGCATGCATGTAGGAGGTCCTAGGTGCTGTTCCTGGCAGCAACCCAGCAAAAGAGATGGATACTCTCTTCATCATAGAAACTGTGAACGAGGACTGATGGCTTGTGACTTCGATGTTTGTTGTTTAAAATGCTCCTAGATATCTAGTCTCTGATGCAGGCTTCTGCTCAATTCTATAGCCCTTATAGATACCTAATCTCCAGGGCATGCCAGAGTTGAGTTTTGAATGGATGAGCTTGTATCCTTTAACTGTGTCTGTCCTATTGGCCCCATAGACGTGCCTTGGTGTTACCTTAAAGGGGAAGTAGGGTGCTTTCATAACTTTGATCAGTGTTTGGACCATTGAGATTATCAGCCCACTTTTTAGATGTAGTTTTAACAAAATGTAAGTCTCTTTTTCTTCTCTGTATCGTTCTAATTTTTAGTGTATGTGCTGCTAAAGTGAGCACGTAAGACTGTATTCCAGTTTAAGGTGACTGGGATTTGGGCAGTTGGGAAGCTGTGGAATGAATGCTGGGACTGTAATCCAGGATAATGGCCAGCACTTGACCTCTGAGTCATTTTCTGATTTGTAAAATGGGCGTAGAACATACCCTGTGAGGATTTTGAAACAACAAGTTTTGTTGTTTAAACCCTTAGTGACAGCTCTTTAGTGAGTGTTAACTACAACTCAGGCTCATCTTTTGAAATGATAAAGTTTTTGTTTGCAGTATTTTAATGCTGATTGGACATGTGCAGACTGCTACTAAAAAACGACAAATTACTTTCAGCTTGCGCAGAAGATGGGATTTCCGGCTTACATTCTGGATTCTGCAGCAGAAAACATGGTCAAGCTTTATAACCTTTTCCTGAAGTATGATGCGACTATGGTAGAAATAAACCCCATGGTGGAGGACGCCGACGGAGAGGGTAGCGTATCTTCTGTCAGGTGCCGTGTGTCCTCTGTTGTTGCTGCCACTAAGCAAGCAGGACTCGTTCCTGTGTAGCTGTTTGTGTTCTCATGAATTGATGTAAGCAGATTTGAAAAAAACCCACTAAATACAAATTGAGTTGTACTGTCTCATATGGTGACCACCAGTCAGTCACAGTCACAGGTGTCTAGTTAAATTAATGAAAATGATATAATTTGAAAGTCCAGGTGAGTAGTCATGTCAGTCACATCCCGGGGTCATTGTATCAGAAGGGACGGAAGTGGAGCATTTCCACCTGGGCAGAGGGTCCTGGGGGGCAGTGCCAGGCTGGAGTAATGAGGGCTGTGGCAAGAGTTAGTTGTGATCCGGGCCTGCATGCTTGGATCTTCTGTGTGAGAGAACATGCTCAGGCATGAGTCGTTTCGTTATTTGGAGCCACTAGAGAAAAGTAACTTGTCTGTCTGGGCTCTCTGTAGCGTATGTGTGACTGGCACATCATTTAAATCACTGTGCCCTCCATGTAGCCAGTTTTTGTCTCTTTTTTTTTTTTAATGTAAGTTATTTTTTTTCCCCTACCCTAATTTTGTATTAACTGCTTCTACTGCTGAAATTTCTTTGGTTTTGTTTATAGGCTTTTTGGACATTTAGCTCTCTTTAAGGATTTGTAGTCCTGTTTTCACTTTTTTTTACCTGTGTTTTTTTCTGTTCTTTATCAAAGAAACCAATTTTATTTAGTCATTTATATGATAATTAAAATGAATAAATTGTCTTATAATAGTAAGCACAGTTTGTAAAACAATGTAATAAAACATTTTTGAAGAGTGAGGGATTCCCATGTAAAACATCTGGTATTGCTGTTCTGATTATGCTGTTTGAGAGAGGTCAGTCAACATTGAAAACAAGCCCTTGGACTTGTTGCAGCTGAATTACAGCAGCTACAAGCTGCTGTTGTGGAATGCTGTTGTGCTCTTGACTGGATGTGCTTGTTTTCAGGTTGGCTTTTCTTAGTTTACTTACGTGTGTGTTTGGGATGTTGTGTGCCCAGAGGAAGAAGTGCCGCGGCCAGGACTAGCTGTCTGTGCAGGGCCTACTTGGCCACACTGCGCTCTGTTGGTGCCTTGCACATCTTAGCCTTAAAATTACGTAGAAGACCCTTTTCTAGGTATATCTTTACTCCATCTGTGATTATGTTCCATAGAGATTTTAGAAGATTTGGGGGTCAAATAGTATTTTAAGGTGTGTTTTGCTCTTTCAGTAATAAGGTTTTATGAGATCTTTTTCCCTGGCAGGTTTCTCTTCACGCCTTCTCTCCTGTCCCTTCCTGTCATTGTTATATGTCTTCAGAGTCAGTCTCCTGTCCCTCCTAGCCCGTCATTCTCATGTATCCTCAGAGTCGCGACATGTTAACATCCTGCGCTTTATCTTCAAACTGACCATGAAGAAATGGTGTTTTGTCTAATTTGATCAGTTCTTTGATTTCTACTAATGTGTGTGTGTTTTCCTTGTTTGTTGAACATGTTTTCTGTTGATGCTCTTTGCTCACCAGTGTCAGTTTTCTGTGTCTGATAAAACAATTCATACCTTGAAGTGACTTAGAACTAGTTCTTTCCCTTCGTAGTTCTAGGCTAGAAGCCCAAGCTCATTCTCACACAAATTCCAGTGTTAGCAGCGGTGCACGTTTTCAGAGGCTGTAGTGAAGTGCCTTTTCCTTAAGTTCACCCTTCCTGCTAGTGCTCCTTGGTCTGTAGGTGCTTCATTTCAGTCTCTGCGTTGGTGGCCATGTTGGTTCTTTCTCTTCTATGTATGTCTCCCTCATCTCCTTGCTTTCTCTTGTAAGGATGCTTTTGGTTGCTGCAATCCAGGGTAATATCTAATGTCACCATCCTTATCCTAACCACGTCTGTAGAAACCCCATTATATCAAGTGTTACAGTTTCTGTGCATTAGTGACTTGCTTGCTATAGTACACAAATTTGTTGAGTTTTTCTTACTACTTTGGTGACATCTAGATATTTTCATATTAGTTTCATATTACTCAAAATTAAAACAATGTAATTAAGTATGTTTACTCAACCTTAAAAACCTCTCTGCCCTCACCTGTTTTTCTGTTCTCATTTTTGGTTGTCTTTTTTTGTTTACTATTCATTTTTACTTAAAACATTAGGAAATATGTTCTTAATTATTTCCTTAAACATTGTAAGCTATATGCATTTTGCATCTTGTCTTATTCACTTAGTAATGTATCCTGCTGATATCTCCAAGTATACAGGCTTTTTGTTTATTAAAGATGCTAACTTCTTTGACATTTGATTGGTATGTTTTTCTTAATTTTATTGTTTAATTTTGCTCACCTCAGGGAAACTTATTTAAGCTTTTAGTTTTTGTTTTAGTTAAGGTTTCTACTGCTGTGAACAGACACCTTGACCATGGCAACTCTTAAAAAGGAAAACAATTAATTGGGGCTGTTTGACAGTTTCACAGGTTTAGTCCATTATATCATGGCAGGCAGCATGAGAGCATGCAGGCAGACAGGTGCTAGAGAGGAACTGAGAGTTCTATATCTTGATACACAGGCAGTAGGGAAGAAGACTGTCTCACCCTGGGCATAGCTTGAGCATATGAGACCTCAAAGCCTGCCTTCCCAGTAACATACTTCCTCCAATGAGACCACACCTCCTAATACCACCTCTCTCTACAGGCCAATCAAGCACATGAGTCTATGGAGGCCATTTTTATTTAAACTACCTCATTCCACTCCCTGGCCTCAGTAGATTATAGCCATAACATAATGCAGAAATGCATTGGACCCAACTTTACAAAAGTTCTTATAGTCTACAACAGTCTAAAACTTGTATTAAAAATTCAAAGTTCAGCCTACAAACCACATCCCAGAGAACTTAGTCAACAATGAGGACACTAAGAGAGACTTACATAGATATAATCTACATGGGAAGTAGAGAGTAGAAAAAGACAAGATCTCCTGAGTAAATTGGGAGCATGGGGACCTTGGGGGAGGGTTGAAGTGGGAAGCGAGAGGCAGGGAGGGGAGCAGAGAGAAATGTATAGCTCTATAAATATTAATAAAAAATGTTGAATAACTGTTAAAAAATTCAAAGTTCAAAGTTTTTTCTGAGATTCATGCAATCTTTTAATTGTAATCCCCTGTAAAATCAAAATAAAAAAGCAGATCACATACTTCCAACATATGATGGCACAGTATATACATTGTTGTTCCAAAGTGGAGGCCAAGGAGCATAGTGAGGACCAAAGCAAGGCCAACCCCCTGCTGTCAAACTCCAGAGCTTGCATCTCCATGTCTGATGGCAAAGTGCTCTTCGGATCTCCAACTCCTTTTGTCTTTGTTGACCTCAACATGCTTCTTTCTCTTGGGCTGGTCTCACTCCCCGTTAGCAGCTTTCCTCAGCAGGTCTTCCGTGGCTCTGGCATCTTCATCGTTTTAGGATCTCCAAGGCAGTCCAGACTTCACTTTCACAGCTTCACACAGTGACCTCTTTGGGCCTTGTGCAGGGACTCTGCTGACATATGTCTTGCCTCTGACTTTCGTTAGACATAGAGAAGAGTCCATAATCCCTTTCTCTATCCCTGACCCTATAGCCAGAACTGTGTAGCTGAAGCTGCCAAGTTCTGTTTCTTACTTGTGCTGGAACATGGCTCCTTATTCAATTACATTTCATTTGCTTTCTGTTTTCAATGGTTTCCTTCACTGTCTAAACTTGTCTATCCTAGAACTTGCTCTGTAGACCAGGTTATCCTTGAATTTAAACATCTGCCAGCCTCTGCCTTCTGAATGCTGGGATTAAAGGCATGCACCACCATACCTGGCTCTGAGCTTTCCTTTTAGTTCCTTTTCACAGGTTACAAACTTAGCTGATGGGAGTCTTACCCTGAGGTCACCACTCCCTTTATTTCATTTAACATCCAGCTCTTCTTTAATCTGTTTATTCCCTTAACATAGGACTTAGCTTCATTCTACCTTCTGGTGCCCCTTTTCACCTCATTCTGTACATTTTGTATTTACTTGCTCAGCTTGCTCCTTTTCATTATAAAGTGTTATATAATGTTCATAAGAGGGAACATTGGTAACCACAAAACAGAGTCTGTACTAGGGTGTTTGGAGATTTCCTTTTCCATTTTAATTCAAAAAGCTCTTCACTTCCACCTCAGGCAGACTTTTTGGACAAGGGCAAAAAGCAAAGTATCACAAAAACAGTCTTTAGGCCACGTACTAAACTTCTGCTCTGAAACCATGTGAGCCAGGCCTGCACAGTTCAAATTATCCTCAGCACCAGTCTCCCATGTCCAGACTAGTAGTATGGCATATTAAACGCCCTTCAAGAATTCCCCTGCTTTCCTAATCCAAAGTCCCCAAATCCACATTCCTCCAAACAAAAGCCTGGTCAGTCCTATCACAGCAATTCCCCACTCCTGGTACCAGCTTCTTAGGATTTCTGCTGTTTTGAAGAGACAACCATGACTGTGGCAACTTTTATAAAGGAAGACATTTAATTGGGGGTGGTTAACAGTTTCAGAGGTTTAGTCCATTATCTTCCTGACAGAAAACATGGCAGCATGCTGAAGAAGGGACTGGGAGTTCTATGTCTTGATCCACAAGCAGCATAAGGAGACTGTGTACCACATTGGATATAGCTTGAGCATATGAGAGCTCAAAATCTTCCTCTACAGTGACACACTTCCTCCAGCAAGGCTAGACCTCCTAACAGTGCTACTTCCTATGGACCAAGCATTCAAACACATGAGTCTGTGGAGGCCATTCCTATTCAATCGTATAGCACAATTAGTAAAAACTCAGAGACAGATAGTGGGGTTCAACCTGAAAGACAAGTGAAACAGCCAGCCACTGGCTCTTATTTCTACCTTACTCTGAAATGGCGATTCTGCCTCCAGGAACCTCAGAATGAGACTTACTGAGAGCTGTCTCCTCCTGTTTTATATTCCTCTCTAGGGCTGGGATTAAATGTGTGCACCACTACCGCCTGGTTTCTATGGCAAACTAATGTGGCTACTGGGATTAAAGGTGTGTGTCACCACTGCCTGGTCTGTAAGGCTGACCAGAGTGGCTGTTTTGCTCTGATCTTCAGGCAAACTTTCTTTATTAAAATACAAATGAAATAGCACTACAGGTCAGACCCCTTTTTGACTTCATTTATTTTCAAAATCAGATTATTTCTACTTACCTCAAGATTAGTAACTATTCATATGTAATGTGTTCTTTTGTTATTGTTTGATTTAAGAACTTTTAAATTAAAAAAATCCCAGCTCTTTGGAGGCAGAGGCTGGTGGATCTCTGTGAGTTCAAGGCCAGCCTTGACTACAGAGTGAGTTCTAGGACAGCCAGGGATACACAGAGAAACCCTGTTCTGAAAAACAAAACAAACAACCAAAAACCCTTTAAGTTTTTAGAGTTAATTATGATTTTACTTGGGTTCTATTTCTTCTTTCTAAGAATGTACTTTTTCTAATATTGTTAAATAAACTTTTTCAGGTTTTTTTGTACCTTGACTGTTCACATCCAAGCATCTGAATCTGTCCTTTTTTTTGTGATGTACACTATAGTATGTGAAAAAGTCATACACAGAAAATGGGTGATGCCACTAGATAAGAAATTTTAAAATGTTCAGCTCTTAGGCAGAGTAAAGGTGGTTTCCAGGCTTCTGGTGTGGGGAAATGAGAAGATACCTTGGTCAGAATATTAACTTTCAACTATGAGTATCTCTAAGACCTAACTGTAGCAGGTGATGCACAGAGCATTAGAATGAAGGCGAGAGGTCATAGTTTGACTAGGCCCAACTGCTGTGTTTCTGATGCGAGCCTCTCTCGGTGATGGGTTTACAGGGACAGAAACATATTGGCAAGCCCCACCATGGGGGCAGGAAACCAAGAAGATCCTGGATTCAGGCTTCCTCTTTAATTACAGCTTGCTTTCATGTAAACTAGCCAACACCAAAAGAACCACATTAACCCATTCAGAGAGCAGCACCCTCTAATGGTTGGCTGTACTAGCCTTTCCTCTTAAGGTTCCAGCATGTCCTACATATCACAGGACTGACCCTCTAAACTACAGGACCTTTGGGGGACTCATGGAAATCATATCATACTTTGAATACTAACTCAGGTCTCATGTTTGTACACCAAGCACTCTTACCCATACAGTCATCTTTCTAGCCACTGGTTGCCACCATTTCTACTAGAACAAGACTTTGGTGTTTACTATAGATTTTAATTCTATCTTATTGTTTTTATTTTTCTTAGTTAAAATAGAACACCTTCTGTGCATCTCAGCTTGCCCTCTATGGTTTTTTTATCTTCTATTTTGTATTAAACATTTTGAATTCTCATTTCACAAACATTCATTCTAAGTATAGTATGTTTATAGTAAATTAAAAAAAAACTATGTATTTTTCATTAACGAGAGTGTACTAATGCCAGCTACTGCTGTAAGCCCAAACGTGGCCCTCCCTCTTTAGTTCTTTAACATTGACAGGTACTTCTGTGAGGTAGGTGTTATTGCTGTCTTTATTTTATAGATTATAAAACTGGGAATCAAGATATCATGCTTGTCTGAAGAATTGTGACTACCTGTAAAAATGTACTGTCTTCCTCAGATCAGTGACCTGCAGGACTTGAGCTCCTCATCCCAGCACAGTTTCTGTTAGGGGCATGGATACTGCTATGCTGGGAGCAGGGGGAGCCTGTAGAAAGCTGTATTGTAGGGTCTAGTTATAAGCATTACAGATTGACAGATGGTACATGTTTGCTTTTAAAAGTATTCGTTAAAATATATTTATCTTTTTGTAAACTGTTGTCATAAAACATAATATATAGTATAAATTTGGCGATGTTTCCATAGCAGTCTTTAAAATGGTAGTTTAAAGACATATTTGGTAACTAAATTTAGACTTGCTGTTTTGTGTAGTTTTGTGGGAGCTTATCTACTCGGTAGGATGAAGTACACATCTTAATGTATTCAATGAAGTTGTCTGAATAATGGAAAGATGGAATGATGAGTTGGCCACAGTGGTACGTGCCTTTAATCTTACCACTTGGAAGGCATAGGCAGGCATACCTATATGAGACGGGAGCTAGCCTGGCTTACATAGCGAGTTCTAGGTCAACCACATAGTGAGATCCTGTCTTTAAAAAAACAAAACAAAACAAAACTGAATGGATTTGCTTAAATAGCTTGTCATCCGTTGTCATTAGATCTCCTAGAGGTCCTCCTGTGATTACTTCCATTCCCTGCCAGAATTTCAATCAAAATGAATATGAAAACTTAATTACAGAATTAGATAATCTGCCTACTCAAATACTAGTCCATACTAGGACAGAATTTGTCCGGGATTAGCAGAGAACTTGTTTTCCTGGGCAGCTCACTCCAAGAGAACATATATTTATGGTATTTGCTTTCATTAGATAGATAATTTGTTATTCATCTTCTGGGAAGAAATGAATATAAAGAGGAGAAAATAGGCCAGAAATCATGTTAATAGTGAATCCTTGTTTTCTTGTCCTTACCTCAACTCTGATATACTGACGTGGACATAGAGCTCTGAACAGGAAATATTCACTGCCTATTTGGGCTATCCCACTTGGACTCAGAGGCCACTCTTCCCAGTCTTAACTTGTTAACCTTTGGCTAGTCTCCGGGCACACTTGTGGCAAGCTCAGATATTTGCTCCCAGAAGTTTCTAGTAAATAATACACTCATTACAGCTAGAAGAAAGTTTTAGATGAATCCTGAAAAAGTATCTTTTTTTCCCATAGTAAATTATATTTAATTATTTTGTTTAATACAATATCAGAAGTTCCTGCAGTGATGTTAAATTAGGGAATAAAGATATTCTAGCCAGGCTGTGGTTGTGCATGCCTGTAATCCCAGCATTTGGGAGGCAGAGGCAGGTGGATCTCTGTGAGTTCAAGGCCAGCCTGGTCTACAGAGTGAGCTCCAGGACAGCCAGGTCTGTTATACAGAGAAACCCTGTCTCAAAACAAACAAAGATACTGTAAATACTGCAATAATAACTGCCTAAGGACACATCCGGAACCCAGAGACTAAATGTGGTGAAGCCTAGAGGACTTTAAGTAGCGCTTCTGCATTGGAAGTCTATAGCTGTATTCTTTTTCAAATTTTTTGTTTTACTCTTGCTAGGCAGATGTGGGATGTTTCAGTTAGAGCAGCTTGAACTGCTTCTCCAGGAACGGGCAGTTTCTTCATAGCCTTAAAATGATACTGTTTGCATTTCTAGTCTTTTCTTGTACTTTACTTTGAACGCAGTAGGATATTTATAGACCTAAGCTTCCATAGCTTATCTTCTCTGCACATTAACAGCAGCAGTAAAATCCTGCCTGTAAACCCTAGCCACTGAGGGTCAGGTCCCAGTTCCCAGGCAGTACTATGTCCTTAGGCTTTCTCCAGCCCTGTCTAGTGGATTAGAAGTCACAGAGTATGTATGCGCATAGTGAGGAAGATACCAAAAGTGACAAGCAGTTTCTTAGTAAATGATACAAATTTAAGTATACAGAAATTAAGCAACAGTGCATCAACATGTAATTCATGTAGAAAATGAAAGATAAGAATTGTCACTTTTTCTCTTATCAATATTAATTTAGTATGATGGATCATTTATTGATTTAATCACTGCTTCCTCTTTGTGTGTGTGTGTGTTTAATTTGGTTGATTGATTTTTTTTTTCATTTCCATACTTCATATTTGGTTCTTTTTTAGCACCTCAATTTCCATGCTGAATTTTTCCTGAGTTTCTCTTCTTAGTTATTGACGATTTGTCTACATTGGTGACTTCCGTGTCTGGGTCCTGAGTTGATGTCCCTCTCCATATCTGCCCAGTAACCCTCTCATGGTCGCTGACCGTCTTTGAAAGTGGAACTCCGCCTTCGTTTTCTGCTCTCAAGCTGTCTCATCATCTTTCTCCAGCTGTGGAGAAGTGGTTAGCTAGTGTTATGGTAGATTATTTTCTCACGCTTCTGCCTTTCTTTGTGTTTTATACTTCTCTTGGGATGTGCGTGTCTTCCAGCTTTATTTTCCACCCTTTCCCACTGTTTTTTGTTACATTTTATGTGAGTCTTTAGGTGAGTTGCCTTCACTTGACTTTATGTTCAGAAGGAAAGCTAACTATATTAGTAGCAAATATAGTGGTTTAATAGCCATTCCTGTGTTACGTGTGAATAGTACAAGACACTTGGACCCGCTAATAAGTTCAGAGACAGCAGTACAAGGACACTTGTTGTGGGAAATGTAGTTTTTAGGTTTCTCATTTATTTTTTTGAGATTCATTTTTATTTATAAGTGCTTGCCTGAAAGTATATCTGTGCACCTCGTATGTGCCATGCCTGAGGATGTCAGAAGAGGGAGTCAGGTTCCCTGGGACTGCATCTACAGTTGTTAGCCTCTATGTGTGTACTGGGAATTGAGTCTGGTTCTCTGGAAGAACAACCAATGCACTTAACTGCTGAATCATCTCTCCAGCCCCAAGTTTCTTATTGTAGAGCTAACGAAACACTCAAGTAGCAAAGGAATAAAGCATAAAGTAAATGGAAAGGAGAGTATATTGTTTCTGGACTTAGGACAAGTAGTAGAGACAATACTGAGTATTAGGTCTAAAGAAAGAATAGGCAGAAGCTTTTTTCAGAGAGTTACAGTTAAAACACACAACAAATAAGTGTAAACACTAAAACGAATTTAAAAAATGAAGCAATAAAATGTAGTATTGTAGTCCCTAGAACATACTAGTTAGAAAGATTAAAGACATGCCTGCCCTACTACACTGGCCCTTTTTCTACTGGTCGGGTGAGGGCTGCAGTCTCAGTAGTTCATCAGGAGAAATCAGTGTGTCCTTCGAAGCTGACGAGCGTTTCTGAGTGACAGCTACTTTGTGCCAGAGCTCTCTGATCTGGCTCCTTAGGCCTGCAGATTATAACCTCATCTCTGGTGCTTTGAAGATCAACCTGTGCAGGGCTTTCTGTGCCAGAGGCTGTGTGGGTGCGGGAAGCCTGATCATCCGTGTTTACTTTTTTGGGCCTGTCAAGGTTTTACTCTGCCTCAAACCAAGTTCCAACTTCCATTTCCCATGATGAAGCAGGCAGTGATGGGGGTGTTGGATGTAGAAGCATTAAAAATCCCCAGCTCTTCTCCTCCAAGTTGAGAATCTCCCAGCTTCTGAATCTTGTACCAGAATTCTGCTTCTGTGTTCTTACCCTATACTGAGGAGGAAAGGGTAGGGTGTGGAAAGACCAAGTCAGAAGTCACCTTCATGGGGCTGTTTATGCTGGGCACGGTCCACATGCCTGTAATTCCTGGGGAAGCCGAAGGAGGAGGAGTGTGAGATTGACTCATAAGACCCTGTCTGGAACAGCCGGGGTTTGGGGTGTAGATCAGGGGAGAGCTTCCCTACTGTGTGCTGTGCTCTGGATTAGATGCACATAATCCTCAAAAAAAAAAAAGTTAAAGGAAAAAAAGTAAGAATGATATAGGAGCAAAACTGGAGCCAGTCGTTTACCAGGTTGGTAGTTCCTAAGTATTTTTTGCTTTATCACCCATTCACAATCTTGGGTTTTGGAGTTTTACTTATTTTGTTCCCCTTTTCTGCTTATTCTTCATAATCTTCTTAAACTTTGAATCACATTCTCAGTTCAGAAATACAAAGAACTAGGCAAAGGCCCTCTGGTCCATGGGCCATAGTTTGCTGACCCATTCAAGTTTTAGGAAGAGAAGAGGAGAGCAAGGACGGGGAGGGCTTGGGGGAGTTTGCAGCGGGGTTAGCACTGTTTTGCAAGTGGGAGATTTAGCCATTATAAAAGGGGGGTGGATTTAGGAATTTTCAGCAAACAGTGTCCTTCAGTGGTAAGAAGGTGTGGTGTCTGGGCCCAAGGGAAAGGTTTTTAGCTAAGAACACAGCTAGTTAATTCTTGGAAAGGTTACACATGTGTAATGTTGTTTAGGAAAGTTTTTTTTTTGTTCTTTGGTGCTGAAATAGCTGTAGGAAAAGTAAATGGGTTATTTTAAATTCCTTTATTTCTTTGAGAAACAGTTTGAATTCATTGTACATAAATTGAAGTGCTTTGAGTAAGTAACAGATTAAAATGTGCTCTTTACTCTTAAACTAAAGCTTGTCTGTTATTGGATAGTTCTTTGTATCTGTCATAAAATTAAGATTACTTTCTTCATTTTCCTCTCAAAGTGTTATGTATGGATGCAAAGATCAATTTTGATTCAAATTCAGCATATCGCCAAAAGAAGATCTTTGCTCTCCAGGACTGGACCCAGGAAGACGAAAGGGACAAGCATGCAGCTAAGGCAGATCTTAACTACATTGGCCTGGATGGGAACATAGGCTGCCTAGGTACCTACTGGGTTTTCTTGTTAGAATTGGCTTTGCACAACTTCATGTGTTTTCTCTGTTCTTTATACGAATCATCTTTCCCTCTTGATAGTAAATGGTGCTGGGTTGGCTATGGCCACAATGGATATAATAAAACTACATGGAGGGACTCCAGCCAACTTTCTTGATGTTGGGGGAGGAGCCACAGTCCATCAAGTGACAGAAGCGTTTAAGCTTATCACTTCCGATAAAAAGGTAAGGGCGGGGCTATGGGTTAGAACTGGAGCTGTGAGAAGTGACTTAGTTAATGGTAGATGTCATTATGCTGGTTCAGCATTAAAATTCAGAGCACTCGTGGTTTGAAAATAGGAATTGAAATCTCATAACTGAGATACAAGTAAGACAACCTTTGACGGAATTAATGTTGAAATTTAGCAAACTGTGAAGAAGAAATTTGATTAAATTAGATAAAGATAATATTAATGCCTCTAGTGAACTAGCATGGGAACCATTTATACGGAAAAGAGTCTTGATAGTATTATTTGACTGCAAAAGCCTGGGATTGTGAAAATATATGTACCCATGCATAATTACTTAGTTCATTAATAAATATTGTTAATTTACTGACAATATTTAGGTTTTTGGCATTAGACTTTAGGAAAAGGGAATCACAGATAGTACTAGAAGATGGAG
This sequence comes from Myodes glareolus, assembly GCF_982192425.1. Taxonomy (NCBI): domain Eukaryota; kingdom Metazoa; phylum Chordata; class Mammalia; order Rodentia; family Cricetidae; genus Myodes; species Myodes glareolus. The sequence goes on from NC_142037.1 coordinate 38,929,308, forward strand.
AAATATTCCTTGTTCCTGGATAGAATCAAAAAAATGTTTTACTGTCTTTCCCTTGGAATCTTATAGAGTTACTTACCTCGTGTATTATTACTATTGTTTTATACTGAGGATTCAGCTAAAATGAGACATACTGGGAGTTGGTGCCTGTTGTAGTGCAGGGTCAAGTGGTTAAGGACTTTAGAATCAATGTGTGGCCTTGTAAACAATTGTTGTAAATATGTTATACTTTTAAAAGCATTGTTTATTTTTTTCATTCATGTATATGTGTGTGTCTGTGTGTATATGTACAAGTGGGTGCCCATAGAATCCAGAAGAGGATCTCCTGAAGCTGGAGTTGCAGGTGCTCATAAGCCACCTAATGTGGGTGCTGGGAACTGAAATCTGGTCCTCTGCAAGAATACCAGTCATTCTTCCCTGCTGAGCTATCTCTCCAGCCCCAGGGGTTAAACTTCTTCTAATGATTGGAGATAGATTTGAAAGTCCTCAGCGTATTGGAACAACTTGAGTTCTTAGGAGTTGAGGAAAACAATAGAACCTGGCCCCTCAGTCTTGTTGAAGAAGACACAATAAACTGATAGAGATCGGATCCCATCGGGAGAGGGCTGATGTCCAGGCAGCAGTGAGGAAGCGTACTGCAAGAGCACCTGAGATGGCAGGCTCAGCTGGGATTCAGAGGAGGCGCTGGAGAAGTAGTATGGCTCATTGTATTGATAGGGCTGAATGTAGCACAAATGAAAAATCCAGAGACAGATGTTGAAGGTCAGAAAGGCAAAGCAGCCAGCCACTGACTCACCTCTACCTCAGACCGAAATGGAGATCCTGCCTCCAGTAATCTCAGAATGAGACTGAGCTGAGACCTGTCTCCTCCCTTTTTATATTCCTCCCTTGGGCTGGGATTACAGGTGTGTGTCACTACTGCCCAGTCTGTAAGGCTAACCAGTGTGGCTGTTTTACTCTCTGATCTTCAGGCAAGCTTTATTTATTAAAATACAAATGAAATATCACTCCAGCTGAATGCAGACAATAGTAGGTGATGGACACTAATAGAACTACTTTCTGTGACATTGCTGTAGGGTATGATCTGCAGTGGTTGTGTTGGTAAATAGGAAGAAGACTGAATTACAAGGTTTTGTTATGAGGAATGTAGTAGAAAACAAATCTAAGCAAATATTGAAATTAGTGGAAGTAAGTTTTTGTTGTATTGAACTGAAAGATAGAAAAGGAAATGATGGTTTTATCTGAAAATGTTTCTATGGGGCTTGTTTTTATAAGACACATATCCTGCTGTTTTGGAAGAAAAGGACAAATACTTATTCCTTTAATATTTACTTTATTGATAGGTGCAGGCTATTCTGGTCAACATTTTTGGAGGAATCATGAGATGTGATATTATTGCACAAGGAATAGTTATGGCAGTTAAAGATTTAGAAATCAAAATACCTGTTGTGGTACGGTTACAAGGTGAGTGTTAAAAATATTGTTTCCAATCATTTAAATGCTGTAATTGTAAGGAGCACAGTTAATTTAAAGTATAATTTTACAAATAGCTATATCTTTTCAGTGAAAGCATTAAATAAAAAAATAACTGTTAGTTATTTTTTTGTTGCTGTGATAAAATACCATGATCAAATGCAGTTTAAGGTGTGGGTGGTGCACATCTTTAATTCCAGCACTCAGGAGGCAGAAGCAGGCAGATCTCTGAGTTTAAGGCCAGCCTGGTCTACAAAGTGAATTCCAGAAAAGCTGGGGTTATACAGAGAAACTCTGTCTCAAAAAAAACCCCACAAAAACAAAAAGACAACCTAAGGAAAAATTTATTTTGCCTTACAGTTTCAGAGGACAAGATAGGCATAATGTGGAGCGGGCACTGTGAGGAGAGGAAGCTGAAATCACATCTCAGTCACACACACAGTAAAGCAGGATAAGGCTATAAACCATCTCTAGTGATGCACTTCCTCCACCAAGGCCCTCTACCCTTGGAGTTCTGTAGCCTTCCCAAACAGCGCCAGATACATGAACTTGTCAGGGACATCTCTCTCTCAGACACCCAGTGTGACTTTTTTTTTTTTTTAAATTTACTACATTGGGCAAAAGTGCTCAAAGTTTTGCTCTGTGTAATGTGATATGTTAGGCTTTTTCTTCTGGACTACCAATCAGCTCCCAAGTCATGGCAGGGAGACTTATTAGTTATGAATGCTCAGCCTTATCACTTATTTTAGTCTGTCTTTATCTGTGTGTTTCCTCAGGGCTTTCTTACCTTTCCTTTTTTCTGTTTATCTTACTTTCCTGCTGTCTCCATGTCTTGCTGGCACTTGCCTGGCTTCTGGCCCCCTTGTGTTCTCCTCCTCCTCCTTTGCCTAGATTTCTTCTTCTTATATTCTCTCTGCCCACCAGCCCTGACTATCTCTCTTCTGCCTAGCTATTGGCAGTTCAGCTTTATATTAGACCAATCAGGTGCCTTGGGCAGGCAGGGTGAAACAGATGCAGCACATCTTTACATAGTTAAACACACATCCTTCCATAATTAGACAAGTGCAGCATAAACAAATGTAACTTTACCTTTACACAGTTAAAGCGATATTCCACAACTTAAATGTAACATATCTTTATATAGTTAAAATAATATAGTTTAAATAATATTCCATAACAGTGATTTTTTTTATTGTGATTTTTTTCTGAGATTCTGGCTTTGCTTTTATTACTATGGATATGGTAAAATGAAGTATTTTACAAGGTAGTTCTAAGTTCTTAGGATATTTTTCTTAAATATTTGTGTTAAATAATAGAAACTCCCATGCTGAAATACATATAGTGTGGAAAAGATTGTACTTATTATGTGTGTGTATGCCTGTGTGCATATATACACACATATATTTATGCATATATGTATACACATATTTAACTCATTTACTTATATTTGCATAAATCATTTCTAGGTACACAAGTTGATGATGCAAAGGTACTAATAGCAGACAGTGGACTTAAAATTCTTGCTTGTGATGATTTGGATGAAGCTGCTAAAATGGTAAGTGGGCTCTGATGATGGAAAGGATCTGTAGACATTTAGATTCTGAAATGAACCAGCTAATATGCTAATATTAGTACTGCTAATATTAGTGCTTAATCTAGTTATATGGAAAACAAACTTAATTCTGGGGAGTGACACACATACATATGTATGTGTGTGTGTATATATGTGTGTGTGTGTGTGTGTGTGTCTGTCTGTCTGTGTGTGCAGTGGGGGATAAAGATTGTGCTCAGCCTCAGATGTGTAACATGAAGGCCAGCTTGTTGGGGTATCTGTTCCCGCCTGGTACCCCACAGCCGGCAAGTCCCAGAGAAAATCAATCACACAGAGATTTCTATAAGATTATAAAGCTGATTGGCCCATTAGGCCAGGCTACTTTTTAGTTCTTATGACTTATCTTAACCCATTATTCTGATCTATGTTAGCCACATGGCTCAGTACCTTTTCCAGCAGGGCAGCTTACACCTTTCCTCTCCAGTTGTCTGGGCAGAACTGCGGAGGGAGCTTCCTGCTTCCCAGAATACTCCCAGTCTCTTTGCTCCACCTCTACTTCCTGTCTGGCTTCCCCACCTATACTGCCTGCCTGGCCAATCAACGTTTTATTAAAATATGATTGACAGAATATGGACAATTCTCCCACATCATTTCCCTCTTTTTTTTTTTAAACAAAGGAAAATACCCATAGTCCATTTGTTGGGAATGTGGGCGTAGTATTTCAGGCTACTTCCTGCTGGTTGGGGGTGCTGATAATCTTATGGGGACCTAAAGAAAATTTAGAATTATCATCAAGTCCTGACTGAAGTATCCTGTGAGCCTTGATCCTCTTGGGCAGCAGTCTTAAACCTGTTCTGGATGAAGAACTCTGTCATCTGGGCCATCTGTTCCTATCAGAGACTTCTCAGGTGGTCTTCCTTTATCGAACCTGATTTTTCTTAACTCAGAATGAATCCACAGCCTCTCATTTTCTGTGGAAACAAAAGCAAAATCTCTTCTCCAAAGTAACATACCTGTTGACTTCAGTTTTGAAGCCAAGGTATTTTCAAAATACCTAACTTGGTTTAGTTCAGCAGCATTTATAAACAAAATTCTTTTAGCAGCTGTTTCTCCTTCCTCAGCATTCAAACAGTTCAAAGATAGCATAATAGCATACAGTATCAAGATTCTCTGTGTATTTTCCATCTTTATGCGGCTTTACTTTAACCTCTATTTCTTTTATTTTTACTTTGACTTTTTGAGACAGGTTCTCTGTATATCTTTGTCCTGGAATAACTCTGTAGACCAGGCTGTCCTTGAACTCACAGAGATCCCTCTGTCTCTGCTTCCCAGGCATTGGGATTAAAGGTGTGTGCTAGCACACCTTGAAGTCACAGAGGTCAACCTACCCCTGCCTCCCAGGCATTGGGATTAAAGGTGTGTGCTACCACACCCAACTACTCTTTTTCTTTCTTTTTACTTTTAGAACTTTAACTTTGATCCTGCATAAATTTTTAACACACTGTAAACCATTAAGAGGTTTTCTTTGTCTTTGAATCTCTCTTTACTGTATGTCTCTTTTTCTGACCACATGAGCCGTTAATTTACTAAGCAATATCGGTAGGACTAAAGCCGTGGCTTTGACAGCTAGATCCAGCCCATTCCTTCGCTTTCCAGCCTCGTGGCTGAAGTACTGGCTGCAGCCATTTTTCTTGCCACAACTCTATGTCGTTTCAAGGTCCCTGTCAGCAAGCAAGCTGCAGCCTTCTGCTCACAGACCACACTCAGTCGGACTGCCTGCCTGCAAGAGTCAGAGTTTGTCCTGGCAGGACAGCCCAGAAAGCCGGCATTTTAAAACAGCGCAGCTTTTTTCCTGCTACGGCTGAAAGCCAAAAAGCATGCATTCAGCTTTTCACCAACACCGTTAAGTGTTTCGTGGCAGGACCTCTTAATGAGCTGCAGGGTTTTTGCAGCTAAAGCTGAGTCAGGAAGCCTCTCTTAGATGAGAGCGTTTGCTTGCCTCTAGCAAGCAGAGCAGACCCGAGAAATTGCTGCTACCAAGAAACCACGTGCAGTGCTGTCATTTTGTTCTAGAATTGCTTCCCAAGCTGTCTCAGGCTTTATGTGGATGCAGTTATCCACGCTGGACGCCATATGTAACATGAGGGCTGGCTTGTTGGGGTATCTGTTCCTGCCCAGTACCCCACAGCCAGCAAGCCCCAATAAAAATCACACACAGGACTCCATAAGATTATAAACTGATTGACCCATTAACTCAGGCTTCTTGTTAACTCTTATAGCTTATATTAACCCATTATTCTGATCTATGTTAGCCATATGGCTTGGTACCTTTTTCAGCTGTCAGCTCACATGTTGCTTCTTCAGTGATCTGGCGGGAATGGTGGAAGGAGCTTCCTGCTTCCCACAATACTCCCGTTCTCTTTGCTGCACCTCTACTTCCTGTCTGGCTTTCCTGCCTATACTACCTGTCTGGTCAATAAGTGTTTTATTAAAATATGATTGACAGAATACAGACAATTCTCCCACACCATTTCCCTGCTTGCTGGCAGGGACCTTGAAACACTGTAGAGTTGTGACGATAAAAATGGCTCTGGTGGTACCTCTGCCATGGGGCTGGAAAGCTAAGGAATGGGCTGGATCTCGCCGTCAAAGTCACGGCTTTCATCCTCTCCTTAAAGACTCATGTAGTCAGAAAAAGAGAGATATACAGTAAAGAGATTCAAAGAAGAAAGAAAACCTATAAATGGTTTACAGTGTGTTAAAAATATATGCAGGCTAAAGGTTAAAGATCTTAAAAGTAAAAAAGAAAAAAAGGGAGTAGTTGGCTGTGGTGGTACATACCTTTAATCCCAACACCTGGGAGGCAGAGGTAGATTGACCTCTGTGACTTCAAGGGGCAGAGGTAGATTGACCTCTGTGACTTCAAAGTGTGGTAGTACATGCCTTTAATCCCAATGCCTGGGAGGAAGAGACAGATCTCTGTGAGTTCAAGGACAGCCTGGTATACAGAGTTATTCCAGGACAAAGATATATACAGAGAACCTGTCTCAAAAAGCCAAAAGTTAAAAGAAAAAAATAAAAGAAATAGAGGTTAAAATAAAGCCGCATAAAGATGGAAAATACACAGAGACTCTTGATACTGTATGCTATTATGCTCTCTTTGAATTGTTTGAATGCTGAGGAAGAAGCAACAGCTGCTAAAAGACTTTTGTTTATAAATGCTACTGAACTAACCCAAGATAGGTATTTTGAAAATACCCTGGCTTCAAAACTGAAGTCAACAGGTATGTTACTTTGGAGAAGAGATTTTGCTTTTGTTTCCACAGAAAATGAGAGGCTGTGGATTCATTCTGAGTTAAGAAAAATCAGGTTCGATAAAGGAAGACCACCTGAGAAGTCTCTGATAGGAACAGATGGCCCAGATGACAAAGTTCTACATCCAGAACAGATTCAAGGATCAAGACTCACAGGATACTTCAGTCAGGACTTGATGATAATTCTAAATTTTCTTTAGGTCCCCATAAGATTATCAGCGCCCCCAACCAGCAGGAAGTAGCCTGAAATACTACGCCCACATTCCCAACAAATGGACTATGGGTATTTTCCTTTGTTTAAAAAAAAAAAAAAGAGGGAAATGGTGCGGGAGAATTGTCTGTATTCTATCATTTATATTTTAATAAAACACTGATTGGCCAGGCAGGCAGTATAGGCAGGAAAGCCAGACAGGAAGTTGAGGTGCAGCAAAGAGAACGGGAGTATTCTGGGAAGCAGGAAGCTCCCTCCGCCATTCCCGCCAGCTCACTAAAGAAGCAACATGTGAGCTGATAGCTGAAAAAGGTACCAAGCCATATGGCTAACATAGATCAGAATAATGGGTTAATATAAGCTATAAGAGTTAACAAGAAGCCTGAGCTAATGGGCCAATCAGTTTATAATCTTATGGAGTCCTGTGTGTGATTTTTATTGGGGCTTGCTGGCTCTGGGGTACTGGGCAGGAACAGATACCCCAACAAGCCAGACCTTCATGTTACACAGATGCAGCAGGAAAGGCGGGAATTTCTGTCTAAGGATCCAGTCAGGTGGTGAGCACGTCGGAGATTATTAGAAGGAATCAACATAAGTGAGGGGAAACTCTTGTTCAGATTGTACAGTGCAGAAGAAAGAGTTTGAAGGCAATGAGAATTTAAAAATTGTTTTTCAGAACCTCTCATACCTTATATCTATTATCCATCTTAAACAGTGACCAATTTATACCCAATCTGGTCTAATCTAAGTTCTTACCTATTTGTTTTCTCGTTCATTATTAGTAAATCTCCATGTGCATCACTTTATACATCCAAATCATGTATATGAAGGTGAAGTAGTGTGCTGACATTAAGAATTCCTGTTGTCTAAACAGGATGTGCCATTCCATTGTGAAAGTTGAGCAGTTATCTCATACCATCTAGGCTCTTCTGTTAGATTTGGGGTCAGACTGTTTGTACTGCAGCTTTATATTAATCTGTAGCCCTCATGTTTTAAAGTAATCCTCCTCTGGAGTTTATCTGCTAAATACTTGTTGTAGTCCTGTAGAGTCTCTCTTGTTCTGGATTTAATAGTTGTAACCCTGAGTTTCATCTATTTATTATGTTCTTCTGTTCTCTGTATTTTTCTCCTAAACTGGAAGTTCAGTTTGTAGTATTGACTATGATTGACAATCCTCCCCCCACCTCCACAGGAATTCTCCTGGTGGTGAAATTTCCATATATAAATGAAGAAATAGCTTATATAAATTCACTTATTTAAACATATTTCTCTAACTCCAGACTCTTTTTTTTCTAACTACTCTACTAGGAGAGAAGCTGAGTTTTGGTTTTAGATGTTTAATTTGTATGACATTTTGTATAGAAATAGATATTCTCATATCTTACAGGCATTAGAATTTTTGTTGGTTAGTGTTACCTCACAGAAAATATACCAGCAATTCTTTTTTTTTCAAAGTTTATTAAATTATGAAAGTTTCCATTTCCGCCCCTCCTCCCAACACCCTCCCACTCACCCCCCCCCCCCCCCGCTCCTCCCTCTCCATCCCTAAGAGCAGTCAGGGCTTCCAGCCCTGTGGGAAGTTCAAGTTCCTCCCCCCTCCCTCCAGGTCCAGGAAGGTGAGTATCCAAACGGACTGGATCCCAAAAATCCAGTGTATGCAGAGGAAACAAGTCCCAGTGTCATTGTCAATGGCTTTTCAGAAAGGCTCCGGGCCAGCCACATTCAGAGAGTCCGGCCACATTCAGAAAATCTGGTTGGATCACATGCTCGTTCAGTCCCAGTCCAACTTATACCAGCAATTCTTATATCCAAACTCCTACCCTAATATTATAAATTAAGCTTGTAAGCCTTTTCAAAGTAAGTTTTGTTTTATTTAGTTGTGCTTTGAATTGTGGGATATCTTACAAGGATACTCACTGTTTTTGTCTTCAAGATAAAATTTAGGTAAGACATATCAAGTATAGATCTTTACCAGACATATTTAGTTGACCATTGGTTATGAAGAATGTCAGACTTGACAGTCTTGCAAGTGTCAGTTCCTTAAAGGCAGTTGTGTGACTTACAGCAATGTCAAAATATCCCTAGTGTTTTAAGTGAAAAAGGTTCTATATTCATTTTGCTTTGGTTTATAATGTGTGTTCACCTTTTATGAACATAGATTCAGAGTTGCCCTGTTCTCTTCCAGGTTGTGAAGCTCTCTGAAATTGTGACCTTAGCTAAAGCAGCCCACGTGGATGTGAAGTTTCAGTTGCCAATCTGAGTGAGAACTTGGAGGCTGGCTGACAGTGTTAATGGCTGTAGCTCTTTACTATACTGTGGTCTCTGCTGTTGTCCCTTTCCTTTTCAGTGTGTGGGGAATGTCATCGCCCACGTAGCGCCTCACGAACCTTTGAAAGCATTTTGTCTGTGTTTGAGTCTGCTGCTCAGAATGGACTGTTTATATAAAGAATGTACGATGCAAATTGCTGGTTTCTTTTGTTTCAGCCATCTTTTTTGCTTCCTCTACAGAACATCACTTGCGGTATGCCTATTTTATGTTGTTGGATACAAAGTTCTTCATTGCTAAGAGTCCTATAAATAAAATAACTAACTACAAAGATAAAGCTTTATTCTTTAGTATGAAAGTATATCTAATAACTGCCTCATTAGAACAGTGGTGTGTGAAAACAATGTTTTATATAAGAACTATTTATCTTCAGCATCAATATCTTAAATGTATCAATCATTATTTATACGCAGAACTTTGAAGCACTCCTCAGAATATTATCTAAGTATTTTAGAGAAGTAATTTGTTGATTATTTGAACATCGTTTTAATCATTACAAGACAATGATAACTGCAAGTCTTCATGTTTCTGCAGGTAAACAAACACCTGCAGGGTTATCAACCTAAATCTTAAGACATAAATAAAGAACTTGGTGGGCAAAATTAAGATTGCCAATTTAAGTTAATAAAAGTTTCCCAATGTAATTTGGTGTAGTCTATTGTTTCTTTCTTTTGAAATAGCAGTTATAGGTGATCATGTTAGTAAGTAAGGAGCCCATTTGTAGATTGTACGGCTGTACATGACAGTACACACATGTCTAAAGCTTTCTGTGGAGGATTCAGTAGAATTCTGTTCACAGGCATACTTTCTAATACGTATCGTTACTACTTTTTATGTGTATGTTTGTATCTTTGAATTTGGGGCGGGTATGTGGGATGCCTTTTTCTTTATAGCCCTCTCTATCTCTTACTTAAAAAGCCCATTTTAATACTGAAAATCTCTAGTGATAGTTAAGTTATAGTCATACACACTGCAGTAGTTTCTGTGGAGACTAAACAAATTTTAAGTATTCGTGTGGTTACACGGATGATTTTGAGGTTTGAATTTGTGACCTCCTGTGTCAGGCAAACACTTGGCTACTGAGTTACATTACTAATCCTAATTTTGCCTCTTAATTGGCTTGGTAGATACTTAAATCTCCTTGATTATATTACTTTTAGCATATGCACATAGCCAGGAGGGAAAAGCAAAAGCAAAATCAGTGCTCAGGCAGCATGCGAAGCTGTTGATATTTTGGTGACATATTTCTATCTGGCAAAGAAATGTATTTGGAAGAAAATTTAAATACCAACTATAAACGTTACGCGGGGGCCAAGTGTAAAGAATTGCAGTGAGAACCACACGTGCTTCTGTGCGGACAGGAGTGAGAGATGTGTGTGGAAGTCAGTTTTCAGGCGTCAGTAATTTGTAGTGTAAAATATAAAACTTAAGGTTTGAGTTTAAAGAGTTGAAAACAACAGACAGTAAGTAGTGTTGACTTAGAAATTGGTTCTCAAGTGACTCCAAAGAGCTGGGATTCCAAAGCCGTGTGCACGACTGTCAGGATCGGTCCACTCAGTGTGTCCATGGTGACACGGAGGGGCTGAGATAAGGAAGCCAGGAGTTCCCGGAAATCAGGGGTGCTTTGCTGACTAACATTTGTACTCATATAGGAGGATCTCTGTCGGGTGGAGCCAGATCATTCATTGTGGTCTGCATGATCAGTACCAGAATTACCTAGAAAGACCTTCTCTCAAGGGGAAAAATAATCCTTTTGCTTTTTAAATTTTATTTTTTAATTAGTGTATAAGTAGTGGGCTTCTGTAAGGCTTTTAAATACATCCTTAGTCTTGGTTTAAAAAAAAACCCTCACATGCAAAATTCAAGATGTCATTGTTTTGTACCACTGAGTTAAACTCTAGAGTGTATATGTGCCACACTTTCTTTATCCATTCTTCTATTGAGGGGCACCTAGGTTGTTTCCAGGTTCTGGCTATTACAAGTAGTGCTGCTATGAACATAGTTGAACAAATGCTTTTGTAATATGATTGGGTATCTCTTGGGTATATTCCCAAGAGTGGAATTGCTGGGTCCTGAGGTAGGTTGACTTCCAGTTTCCTGAGAAACCGCCACACTGATTTCCATAGTGGTTGCACAAGTTTACATTCCCACCAACAATGGATGAGTGTTCCCCTTACTCCACATCCTCTCCAGCATAGGATATCATTGGTGTTTTTAGTTTTAGCTGTTCTGACAGTTGTAAGATGGTATCTCAAAGTTGTTTTGATTTACATTTCCCTGTTTGCTAAGGAGGTCATGGGTTTTGATTCTGCTGCATGGACTGGCTTTGTGGGAGTCTGGTCTGTTTGGATGCTCACCTTCCTAGACCTGGATGGAGGGGGGAGGACCTTGGACTTCCCACGGGGCTGGGAACCGTGACTGCTCTTAGGACTGGAGAGGGAAGGGGAGGGGGAGTGGGAGGAGGAGAAAGGAAGTGGGAGGTGGTAGAAATTTTTAATAATAATAATAAAAAGAAACCCCTCTCCACTCCCTTCCCCGACCCTGCCTAATCCCCACTTAAAGCTCTATGTACCTGGTTTCCTATTGCATGGATTCTGTTTTCTCCTCCATTGATGCCCCTCCCACCTCGTTTCCTGACTCTCCAGACACTCTAGGTTAAACCCACAAGTCTAAAATGTCAAAGCTGGGCCTTGGTTAGTTCTTATTTAGTGGATTTTCCAGTTTATTTAATTTTCCTGAAAATTTCCCAGTTTCATTTTTCCTTGCAGCTGGTGATGATTCTGCTCCGTCCATGCACCATACTTTACTTATTCATCAGTTGGTGGATATCTAGGCCGGTTCAGTTTCCTGTCTAGTTAGTAGCACAGCAGAGAATGTGGCTGTGCAGTATCTGTGTACAAGCTGGATGTGGAGTCCTTTGGATGCATGTTCAGAAATGGTATAGCTGGATGTTCTTGTGTTAGCCTCTTGAGGAGCTTCCACACTGGTTCTACGGGCTGTATTATTAATTTACACTCCCATCAACAGAGGCCATGTGTCCCTTTTCCCCACATCCTGACTAACATTTGGTCACCATTCTGAGTGGCGTGAGGTCAAGATAGTTTTATTTCCCTGATGGCTGAATATTTAAATCATTGCTTAACATTAAGAAGAGAAAGTCCTGTTAGCCATTTTTATTTCTTTTGAGAATCTGTTCAGTCCCCTACTCCACATCCCTTAAAATTGGGTTATTTTCTATATTTTTAATTCTTTAAGCTATTTGCACATTGGTGTATAGCTGTCAAGGATTTTCTCACATTCTCTGGGCTGCCTCTTCATTTATTGACTGCGTTACAATTTCATCAGGTCTTGTTTGCTGACTATTGACTTTATTTTCTGTGTGATCAGTCTTCTTTAGAAAGATCTTCCCTTCCCTGTGCCTAGACTTGAAGTGGATTCCTGTGCTTCTATCAGTTGCAGGGTAAAGGGTCTTATGTTGAGGCTCCTAATCCATTGTGGAGGTTGAGAGATTAGGATCTAGTTTCATTCTACATGTAGAAAACCAGTTTCCCCAGCTCCATTTGTGGCGGATGCTGGTTTCTCCAGTGTGTATTTTTGGCATCTTAGTAAAAAATCAGGAGGCTGTAGGTTCATGGGCTTCTCTCTGGGCCCTCAGCTCTATTCCCCTGATCTTCGTGTCTGGTTTTGTGACAGTACCATGCTGGTTTTTTGTCTGTTTGTTTACTATGACTCTGTAGTAGATTTGGAATCAGAATGGTGATATCATGAGCATTGTTTTTGTTTAGGATTTCTTTAGCTATCTAGAGACTTTTATGCTTTTAAACATGAATTAAAAGATTGTTTTTTTTCTGTTTCTGTGGAGTATGTCTCTAGAGTTTTGAATGGGGTTGTGTTGAACTGTAGATCATTTTTGGTAGCATGGCCGTGATCACACTACTAATCTCTCAATTCATGAGCCTAAGAGGTCTTTCCATCCTCTAGTGTCTTCCTTAGTTTCTTCATTATTAAAGCATTGAAGTGTTCATTGTAGGTCTTTCTCCCAAGATTATTGGTTTGTCTTTTGGTAATTGTGAACAGATTTCTTTCTCAGTATACTTGTCCTTGGTGTATAGGAAGACTGTTGATTTTTCTATGTTAATTTTCTATCTTGCCAACTTGCTGAAAGTGTTGATCAGTTCTAAGTTTTCTGGTAGACTCTCTAGTGTCTTGTGTATAGAATTATGTATGTAAATATAGGTGGTTTTATTTCTTCTTCTGTGTATCGTATTCCTTTTGATTTTTTCTCATTGCTCTAGCTGAGACTTGCAGAATAAGAGTGGAAAGAGTGGGCACTTTGTCTTATTCCTGATTTCAGTAAAAATGCTGTGAGTTACCCTCTATTCCGCCTCTCAACCTGTGGGTCGTGACCCCCAGGGGATCAAATTACATTTCATAGGAATCACTCAAGATCATTGGAAAACACAGATATTTACGACTTATAACTAACAAATTTATAGTTATGAAGTGCAACAAGAATTTTGTTTGAGGTCACTACAGCATGAGGAGCTGTATGGAAGAGTCATAGAATTAGGAAGGTTGAGACCATTGCTTCTATTTCATTTAATATAATATTGGCTATAGGCTTGCTATGTATAACCTTCAATATGTTGAAGTGTGTTCCTCCTCCTTGAGTTTCTTTAGTACTTTTAACATGGAGCAGTGTTGGATTTTGTCAGAAGCCTTTCCTGCATCTACTCATGACCCTGATTTCTGTTCTTGAGACAGTTCATCTAATTTACTGATTCATGCATATGAACTATCTCTGTGTTTCTGGACTAAGGCCACCTTGATCATGGTAAATGATGTGTTTTTACTTCTCTTGGCAAGTATTTTGTTAATTTTTGTCTGCTTTTCTTTATTATAAGCATTTTGAGGATGTTGAAGATCTGGTAAAATTTACCAGTGAATATATCAGAGCCTAGGATTTTTTTAGTTGAGAAATTTTTAATTATGGCTTCAATATCACTGCTTGTTATAGACCTGTTTAAATGTTTTTCTTATGTTAGTCTAATGTTAGTAGATCATATACATCTAGAAATTCATCCCCTTCTTTCATTTAGTGGAATATAGTTTTTTAGGTAAGATCTGATGGCTGGGCCTGGAGAGATGACTCAGGAGTTAAGAGCACTGGCTGCTCTTCCAGAGGTCCTGAGTTTGATTCCCAGCAACCACATGGTGTCTCACAACCATCCATACAGAGATCTGGTGCCCTTGTTTGGCCTGCAGATATATGTACAGGCAGAATGTTATATACATAAGTAAATCTTTATAAGAAAAAACTGAAAAAAAGTCTGATGGCTTTTTCAATTTCATTGGTATCTTGTATGACCCCAGTTTTCTCCAGTAAATTCAAGTGTGTTTAGTTTGGCTAAGAGTCTATCTTATTTATTTGCCTTTTCAAAGACTTCTTTATTTCATTGATTCTTTTTGCCTTGTTACTTTGTTTCCATATCCATTCATTCCTACTCTGGTCGGTCCTAGGAAGCTCTTTCTCTTGTTGTTTTTCCAGACCCTGAAGGTTAACCATTATATTAGTTACTCTTTTCTGTTGATGTAATAGATATGACCAAAAGCAGCTTTGGCTTACCGGTCCAGACAGGGTGTGGGTAATGGCAAAGACGGCATGGCAGCAGGTGGCTGGAGCAGGAAGCTGACAGATCACAAAGAACAAGAAGTAGAATAAGGCAGTAACCCCCCCTCCCCAAGCCCATCCCTACTGACATACAAGGCTCTGCATCCTAACGCTTCCATAACTTCCCCAAACAGTGCTGCCAGCTGCAGACCAAGTGTTAAAATACTTGAGTTTATGAGGGACATTTCTCATTCCAGCTGCTACAGTCATTCAGTTATTTGTTTGGGAGCTCTGTGATTTCTTAATGTACACTTAGAGCCAAAATAAAAATCATCCAGGACTGCTTTCAGTGTATCTCAGAGGTTATTTTGTGTTTTCATTTTCATGTGAGTTTAGGAATGTTTTTATTTTCTTCTTGGTTTCTTTAAGGACACACCCACTGTTCAGTAGTGTGTTGTTCAATCTCCATGGCTTTGTGTGTACATTAAGTTTGCTTTTCTTATTATTTGTTAAGACTTGCTTTGTTTCCTCATATATGATCTATTTTATAGAAAGTTTTGTGAGCTGTTGAGAAAAATTCTTCATATTTAGATGGGATGTTCTGTAGAAATCTGTTAGATCCATTTGATCTTTGATGTAATTTCAGGTAGTTTTCTTTTTTGTGAGGATGACCTATCTGTTGGTGAGAGTGGTATATTATACTGAAGTCGCTATTTCTGTGCTGGGGTGAATCTGTTGCTTTAAGTCTTGTAGTGTGTACTTTATGAAATTGGCTATATCTGCATTTGGTCCGTATATATTTAGGATTTTAGTGTCATCTTGATGGAGTGTGCCTTTCATTGGTATGAAGTAGCCTTCATTATCTTTTCTCACTAGTTTTGGTTTATAGTCTTTTTTCAGATATTGAACGGTGACACTGGCTTGTTCCCTAGGTCTGCTGGTTGGAACACCTTTTTTATGTCTTTTGTGGTGAGATGTGTTTCGTGGAGGCAACAAAGAGTTCTTGCTTTTTTTATCTTCCGACTTGTATTGGGGTTCTCTGGAATGAACATATATATGGGATTTATTAGAGTGGCTTACCAGCTGTGGTCCGGCTAGTCCAATAATGGCTGTCTCCCAACAAAAGTCAAGCATACAGTAGTTGACTGGGCAGTGGTGGTGCATGCCTTTCATCCCAGGACTTGGGAGGCAGAGGCAGGTGGATCTCACTGTGTTCAAGGTCAGCCTGGTCTACAGAGCTAGTTCCAGGACATCTAGAGCTTTTACACAGAGAAATCCTATCTATCTTGGGGTGGGGGGAGTAGTTGTTCCATCCATGAGACCGGATGTCTTAGCTGCTTTTTGGCCTATGTTGGAGTCCTGGAAAATTGGTTCTAATAGCAGCGAAGGAATGTCCCAGCAGTGGGCTAGATGAAGTTGCCAGCGAGAGTGAGGGCAAGCAGACAGAAACAAAACAAAACAAAACCCCTAAACAAACAAAAATCCCAAATTGCTTCCTTCTTTGATATTTGGTGTGCTGGGCTAGTTGCATTTTATTGACTCCAGGTGTAGCTGAAGGAGCCAAGGTCTCTATTTCTCAGCCCTCTATCCCCAACAGCCACATTCACCTTGGCAACCTATTTGGGATTTCCGTGACCCTGACCAAGGTCCAGATGCATTAACCAAAATAATGTTTGTATCAATGAAACATAAACTAAAATAACTGATGAAAGTATAAATCAGAGTGAATTGTTGTGTGGAGTAACTGCTCTGTTCTGCTGAAACAGATCATTCATTGATGTAGTCGTGGTCTGTGTGGGTTTTGGCTTTAAAAACGCTGTACCCCCGACTTTGGCGCCAAGAGTCTTTCTGAGACACTGGTCAAGAGCAGGTCGCCAGTCTTACACTCTGATGGGGTCTCAGTGTCTCTCCTGGATTATTTCATAGTCAAGTTGGCCACCAAGATCAGCCGCCACACTACCGCACCTTTTGATTGGGGGATATTGAGGCCGTTAATACTCAGAGTTGTCCCTGAAAAATATATTCAGTTCCTATCATTTTATTGATTCTGTAGTTATCTTTCCTCTCTCACTTGACTATTTTAGCATCGTTTATTATTTCTTGTGGCCTTGTGGGTGGTTTTTGCTTTTTGTTTTCCAACCTCAAAGATTCCTTCAAATACCTTCTGTAGAGCTGGCTTAGTGGTCATAATTCCTCTAGTGTTTTTTTTTTTTTAAATCATGAAAAGCTTTTATTTTTCCTTCAGTTCTGACAGATGACTTTGCTGGGTGTAGCAGTCTGGGTTGGCAACTGTTGTCTTTAGATTGTGAGATACATGGTTAGAAGCCCCTTTGGCTTTTAAAGGTTCTGTTGAGGAATAGGCTGTTATTCTGATAGCCCTGCCTTTATATGTGATTTGGCATTTCTGTCTTGCAGCTCTCAGCATGTGTCCCTCGCTCTGTCCATTTAGTGCTTTGACTGTGATACGGAAAAGGGGCCTGGTCTGCTTGGTGCCCTAATGTCTGGACTGGCGTCTCCTCCCAGCACTCTACTATGTTTTAATATTACTGTTTCTCTGTTGGAATTCTCAGTGTCCTGATGAGAGCGTAGCTAGCTGATGAGACAGCAAGAGGAGAAGCCAGCCACACCCATTCAGATTGTGGAGCACTTTTCTTCCGAGATAAAGCCCTTCAGAGAAGCTTGCTAAGGCACAGGATGGTTTAAACTGTTGCTTCTCAACCTGTAGGTCACAACCCCTTGGTGAGGCTTGAATGACCATTTCACAGGGGTCGCCTGAGGCTGTCAGAAAACAGATATTTACATTACAATTCATAACAGTAGCAAAATTACAGTTATGAAGTAGCAATGAAAAGAGTTAGGGTTGGAGGTCACCACAACATGAGGAACTGTATTAAAGGGTCTCAGGAAGGTTGAGAACTGGGGTACTAAGGGGAGGTAAAACATTCTGCAGGGAAGCTCAGGAAGTAAATAACCCGAAGGGCTCTGATGAAACTGACCACCTAGGTTCCTCTCTCCTCCCCAAATGTGTGTAACCTGTAAGGACTGCCAAGAGACCCTCAGATCAGCCGAGCTGCCTAGAAGAGGCTCAGACCAGCTGAGCCAGGACACCCTCCCACCTGTGAGCTGCCTCAGGCTGTGTGATGCATTGCAGGTTTCCAGCTTTTGTGAGCCAGCACCCATTGCCGGGGTGAGCTTTTGGTGATGTACCTGTTTTTGAGTCATTTCTGCTCCCATTAATTAACCCCAATAAGACTCATTTGTTTGCCAAGTTGAATTTGGGTGGCGTCTTCACTGTGATCTATCATCAGCTTGTGAGCCGCGGTGAGCAGACTTGTGTGTGTGTCTCCAGCAATCATGGAACACAGCACTCGTGAGGATTTTCATGTTTCGGGCTGAAAAACACTCTGACGTTTTACACGAAACAGTAACCACCCACACCCAGTAGTGCTCTGTAAGTTTTAGTAACCGGTTTGAATGATAAATTTTCAAAAATTTAGAACTTAAAATTTGAATGTCGTGACCTCATTCTTTGGTAAAATAAAAGTTGTTACCGGAAAATGAAGTGTCACACAAAGTAATCAGTCCCCTTTAATTAATTTTGATGCAACACCATAAGATGCCCTTTTAGATTGTTACAAATGTTTCCAAATGCTCAGCTATTCATGACCATCACCAGTCCATAGATCATGTTTTCCGCAGAGCCAAGAATAGCTCCGTCCCCGTTGGTGAGAAGCGTGTCAACACTGGAAGTGCAGGTCAGCTGTAAGAAAATCCTCAGGAGAGGAGAGCGGCTGCTCAGCCTCATGTGACTCGGGGTTTGTGAATCTCCATAGCGGTCGCTTTAGTCACAAAGCCCTGGAGTCTCATCACCCCCAGCACAGTGGCAAGTCAGTAAGCGTAAGCTGGGGAATGAACACGTTCATTCATCTGTCCATGTAAAACGGCCCTTGTCTCCGAGGGGAAGAGATGGTTTATTTTTGGGCTAAGTAATGAGTGATCATAGCCCACAAATTCAGGTTTTTCCATGTTCTGAAGTGGATTCAAGTTCATCGTATAGTTACAGAATAGTCACCAGGCACTTCTCAAATGCGTTGGTGGGAGGGGCTGGGCTAGTTTGGGTTGGTGGAAGTGAGTGGCCTGTTAATGCCTTCCAAAAAGACCTTGGACTACCTGGTAGTCCAAGGGTGTTACGTCAGACGTAAAAATGAGAGTGAAGGACTTTAATGGGTTTGAAATAAAGATAACTTGGTTATGGATCTGCAACGTCCCAACTACACAGCAATCCCGAAGCTTTAATCAGTCAACCTTGTAGACCCTTTAGCTTAAGTATGGCTTCCCCATCCATACTCCTGGGAAATTCACTTCCCAGATGTCCAGTAGGAATTGATCTGTTGAGACCAGTCAAGTAGTTGAGGGTAATTGTTCTAGGTTGGCAGGATGAATACGTGGAAAGGAAACCAGAGGCAAACTATGACTGTTCTTGATTAGTTCCAAAGCATAAATGCATCTCTCTCTCTCTCTCTCTCTCTCTCTCTCTCTCTCTCTCTCTCTCTCTCTCTCTCTCCACAATTTGTGTTACATAGTGTTGAGGGAAGCAAGTATCATTTCAAAAAAATATAGCTGTTTTGGTAAATGAGACTAAAAAACCAAAAACCTACTAGGAAGCTGTAAAAAAAAAAAGCATAAAAAAAAACAAACGAAAACCACCTGTGCTGCCGGGCTAGCATTCTGCTGGTCTCTGCAGAAGCACAGTGCTGTGCTAAGGCTAGCCTTGGAACTGCAGAGCCATAGTCTTTATGAGTGCCTCTGCCTGAAGGCGTAAGTCACAGACAATCCCACACCAGTTTGGAATTATGATTAATAGAATGGTTATTTATTCAAAGGGGAAAAAACTTACAGATTACCGTCCCAGACAACAGCCCCTCCGCGCGAACAGGAAAGGAGTCCAGGGGCCGGAAATGGAGCCGGAAGACAAAGAGAGAGTGGAGGACAGCCGCTGCTTTTTTTAAAGGGAGAGACCACGCCCCAATGGGCTGGTAACTCAGCGGCGATTGGCTGAAGGAGCTGAAGGAACTCCCACAGCATCTCCCCCTTTTGTTTAAGTAAGAGAGTTCTAAGCCTACTACGCAATTATATACAATAAGTACAAACCTACGAAATTATATACAATAAATACAAATATCCTATTCTAACTAGCTTAAGTCTTGTATAACAAATAACTTGGCCAAGTCATGAAAGGAAAGTAACTACATTTATATAATCTTCAATCCCATCGAAGATCTGAGAAGGGAAATAATGTTATCTGAGTAATTAGGAAGTGCAATCAAACAACTTCCAGAACATGTACCAAATCGCAGAGACAACTGGCTACCTGGACAAACACCCAAAGTCACATTTGCAGCGTTGAAGCAACCAACTTTGGCTAAGGCCTGATGTAACTGACATACCATTTTCAAAGGCAAGAAACTTCAAAACTATCTTACCCTGTCTTGGCAGGATATGACAGTCTTGTTTTATCCATTTACGGATATTCTGTAACTCTGTCAGTAGTTGAGGTATGAGCATTTCTTTACCCAAAGGCCAGTTCTGCCAAGAAGAAAGGCTCCAGGTGGAGTGTCTTTGGTGCTCAACATTCTCTCGGGCATAGATCAGTGTTGCCAGGAGTGATTGTGTCTCCCTACCATAGAACTCTGAATTAGATTAAAGGCCATTTTCTACAGCTCTTTGAAGAGGTTGAAGATTATCTATCTATACTGAATATAATCTCTATATATCTAAAGAACCTGATTAGTCTAATTATAAATGACAAACTTAGATGACTGTTGATCTATATAATTCTCAATATCTATCTAACTTAAAGACTGAGATAATAAACAAGTGTGCAATAAATGAGGACAATGAGACCTCCAAATATAAACAATGTGCAAGTATAAGTATACATTGCAATATGGTAAATATATATCAATACATAAACAATATATAAGTATCTTAATCAGAGGTAGAAGTGTACAATGCAATATGGTAAATATACATATATCAATACAATATATATATACAAATACATAAAAATGTTTTAAACAGAAGTAGAAGCATGAAGCATGCATGCATAAAATAGTCAACATAATTTAACTTTGTATCAATATATAAGAATCGATACCAATATGTTTGTCTAAAAGCAATAACTCACAAGTACAAATCTATTTATCCCATAATCCAATTATCCCTCCTTTTTTTTTTTTTTTTTTTAAGATTCCTGTGCTTATAAAATTCCTCCCCCAACCCTCAACCGTATACTAATTATAACCAACCCCTAAATGATGTCCCTAAACCCAAGGACAAACTTTATTGGGAGAGGGGACGTCGTTCTCTAGAATTACTTCCAGCTGTCATGGGGGCGACGTTCTTTCTGGGGGATCCTGTGAAAGTAAAATGATGGTTAAATTTCAAGATCAATGTCTTTTAAAATTGCAAATAGTCTCTGAGTATTTTGTGGAGGTCTGGCCAGAATGTTGTACAAGATGTGCACCATTTCAGCACATTGGAACCGTCTTGTGCAGCTGGTACCCAAAACAGGTCTTGTAGTAGCGCTATCAGTATCATGACGTCATATCAACCAGGTGGAGTTGTTGTTATGGGGCCCCATCTTCTTCCTGGAAACTTCAAATGTCACTGTAGGAAAAACTCATTGTTCATTGTGGAAAACTTAAACATTAATTATATAGACATATACATGAATATCTATATTCAATGAGAGACATGATAGATATATTTAATGAAGGTATGATAGATATGAAGAAAAGTAAAGATGTTTTCTAAACTCATATTTCTTTCTGTCCCATATCATGGCTCTTGACATGAGACAGAAACTCCAGAAACTCTGGGTTTTTCTTTAAACAACAGGCTTGGAATTAGAGAGGGACTGAGCCAGAGTCCAACTCTAAAACCAGCTCTATAAATTTAGAAATATGATTTAGTATATGGTACTTACAGAACCTATTCAGTTTTCTTGATAGTCCCTATTGGGCCGTTATTTTCCATCTGTCAGTATTCAAATATCCAGGGTCCCTTGAACTTTTCAAAGATCAGTGTTTTCCTGTGGAGATAAGAACAGAACCCTGCCCCCATTCTATATGCTTTTCTTACCACCTGTATGGTTATCATCATTGTAGATGCTGTCATTTCTCCTTTCCAAGAGGTTTCTCCTCTTCAAATCGAACCTTTATTAATTTTGATGGTATCCACAATTTTTCTTCTCCTGTGGAAACAAGAGCAAAACCCCTTCCCCAACGTAGCACATCTCCTGGCTTCCATTGAGAGGTCAGCACGTCTTTGAAATAAACAGGTTGGTTTAGTTCAGAAGTTTTTTCCATTATCCAATGCCTCTCTGCTGCTGTTGTTCCTTTCTCATTAGCATTAAGAAAATTCAAGGTTAATAAAGCATTATGCAATCTATTTCTGGGGGTATCTTTCATCCCTTTCTGTTTGTTTAGCATATCCTTTATAGTACGATTTGATCTTTCTATAACTGCCTGACCTGTAGGATTATTTGGTATACCTGTAACGTGTTTTATATTATAATAAGCAAAGAAGCGTTTCATTTTCTTAGATACATATGCTGGACCATTGTCTGTCTTTATTTGTGCAGGTATACCCATGATGGCCATAACTTCCAATAAATGTGTGATTACCGAATCAGCCTTTTCTGAGCTCAGGGCAGTTGCCCATTGAAAACCTGAATACGTGTCTATGGTGTGGTGTACATATTTTAATTTACCAAATTCCATAAAGTGGAACACATCCATCTGCCAGATTTCATTCCTTTGAGTACCCTTTGGGTTACTCCCTGCAGGCAATGGTGTTTGATTATAGAAAGAACAAGTAGGACATCTCTTTATAATGTCCTTAGCTTGTTGCCATGTAATGGAAAACTCTTTCTTTAAGCCTTTACTATTGACATGATGTTTTTTATGAAATTCTGAGGCCTGCAGAACGCTTCCAATCAATAATTGGTCAATTTCAGCGTTACCTTGTGCTAGAGGCCCAGGCAGACCGGTATGGGACCGGATGTGTGTTATGTACATTGGACAAAGCCTATTCCTAATTATGTCCTGTACCTCGATAAACAATGAAGTCAACTCTGTGTCATCTGGTATGAATTCAGCGGTTTCAATATGCAAGATAACTCTTTCTGCATATTGTGAATCTGTAACTATATTAAGAGGTTCTTTAAAATCCCTTAGCACCATAAGAATGGCATATAATTCTGCCTTCTGGACAGAATTATAAGGGCTTTGTTCCACCTTACTCAATTCTTCTGATTTATAACCTGCTTTCCCTGATTTATTTGCATCGGTATAAAATGTCCGAGCTCCAGTTATTGGAGCATCACGTACAATTCTAGGAAGAATCCAAGAAGTTCTCTTTATGAGGTTAAGTCTATCACTTTTGGGATAGTTGCTGCTAATTTCTCCCAAAAAATTAGCACAAGCTCTTTGCCATGGTTCATTATCTTCCCATAACTTTCTTATTTCCTCAGTAGTAAAAGGCACTATAATTTCTGCTGGGTCTATACCTGCTAGTTGACGAAGTCTCAGTTTACCTTTTATAATTAATTCTGAAACCTTTTCTACATAAGTTTTTAATTTTTTACTTGGTTTATGAGGTATAAATATCCACTCTAAAATAATATCTTCCCTCTGCATTAAAATCCCTGTAGGAGAAATTCTGGAAGGCAGTATGACTAGGATGGAACTAAGATTCGGGTTGACCCTATCCACATGTGCCTCCTGTAATTTTTCCTCAATCATTGTCAGTTCCTTTTCTGCTTCAACTGTCAATTTTCTGGGACTATTCAAATCCTTATCACCATCTAAGGTTTTGTTTAAATGAACTATTAGATCAGGTGTTATCCCAACAGCTGGTCGTAGACTGGAAATATCTCCTAACAATCTTTTGAAGTCATTAAGAGTCCGTAACCGGTCTCTCCTAATTTGTGCCTTTTGTGTTCGAATTTTCTCTAACCCTATTCTGTAGCCTAGGTAATTAATAGAATCTCCTCTTTGAATCTTTTCAGGGGCAATTTGTAATCCCCACCTAGGCAAAACTTTCTTTACTTCTTCAAACATACTTTCCAAAATATCTTTATTTGAATCAGATAATAAAATGTCATCCATGTAATGATAAATTATGGACTTGGGAAATTGCTTACGAATTATTTCCAGTGGCTTATTAACAAAATATTGACACAATGTGGGACTATTGAGCATCCCCTGTGGGAGGACAGTCCATTGATATCTCCTAGTAGGCTGAGAATTATTATAAGTAGGCACTGTGAAGGCAAATTTTTCTCTATCCTTTTTTTGCAAAGGTATAGTGAAAAAACAATCTTTCAAATCAATAACTATAAGAGGCCATCCTCTTGGTAATAGAGAAGGCAAAGGAATTCCAGATTGTAGCGGACCCATAGGCTGAATTACCTTGTTGACAGCTCTTAGATCTGTCACCATTCTCCATTTACCAGATTTCTTTTTTACAACAAACACAGGAGAATTCCAAGGGCTGGTTGATTCTTCAATATGGTTAGCATCTAGTTGCTCTTGTACCAGCTGTTCCAAAGCCTGTAACTTATCTTCAGCTAGAGGCCACTGCTTGATCCATATTGGCTTCTCAGTTAGCCATTTTAAAGGTAGGGCTGTTGGTACCTCTAAAGGTTTGCTATTGGCTGTGTGTTCTTGTACAGCCTGAATGGCTGGTGACCTTTTTCCATAATACCTCATTATATCCTTCCCAGAATTGTGAGTTCCTGGAACTACAGGAATGTTAATCTGGGTATTCCATTGCTGTAGCAGGTCACGGCCCCATAAATTTATTGCAATATTTGCTATATATGGCCTTAATCTTCCTATTTGCCCTTCAGGCCCTATGCATTCCACCCATCTTGTGCTTTGTTTTACACGAGATAGGGTTCCAATTCCCAGGAACTGAACATCTACCTCATGAAGAGGCCAATTCGGATGCCAGGATTCTGGAGTAATTATACTTACATCCGCACCTGTGTCTAATAAGCCTTCAATAAAAATACCATTTATACAGACTCTTAGCTTTGGTCTTTGATCGTTAATATACGTTTGCCAAAATATACGTTTACTCTGTCCTCCGGAATTTTTTGACTCATTCTCCACATGTAATTCATCATTTAGACCAGTATTACTTTTTACGGCAGACATTGGAGTTTTTAATTTTCTTGGTGAGACACATTTTCGACTGTAACTGGGAATGACTGGGCCACTTTTGGCTTGGGGGCCTGCGAGAGGCCCCTCAAGGAGTTTCCCGATGGTATCGGGTTGCCTTGTCTGTCTGTTGTTGACCTGCATTCGTTGGACCAATGTCGGCCTTTACCGCATCTTCTGCATATACCTGAAGGCTGAGATCTCCTACTTTTGTCATTCCCAGAGGAGATATTATTCCTAGGATTTCTTTGCCTGCAATCCCTTTTCAGATGTCCTAATTTACCACAATTAAAACACCTGGTAGTTTGATGTCTCCTCATAGCTTTGGAAATCGCTTCTCCTACCCAGGATTCATCGTTATAGCTAAACATCTCAACATTCATTGTATGCTGTATCCATTCTTCCATTGGTGCTGATCTAGATCTTAAAGGCCCAATTATCTTTTTACATTCAGTATTTGCATTTTCAAAAGCTAGAGATTCAAGAAGTATTCGTCTAGCTTCTGGGTCTGTTACCCCTATGTCCAGAGCCTTAATTAATCTTTGCACAAAGTCAGTAAAGGGTTCTCTCTGTCCCTGCCTAACCCTGGTATATGATTCGACCCTTTTTGCTGGATCTTGTATTCTATTCAAAGCATTCAAGGCTGCTTTGTGACATAAGGACAGCACTTCTTCATCATAAAGAGCTTGGACCTGTGGATCAGCATATGCTCCTACACCAAGAATTTGATCTTGGGAAACCTCCACACCTTTTGCTCTTCCTTGCTGTTCCATATGTTTGGATTCTTCTCTGAAATAAATTCCAAACATCAAGGAAGGCCCATCATCTAAAACTGCAGACACTAGCTGAGAGAAATCATGGGGGGTAGCTCTGACATTAGAAGCCCAAGTCCTTATCATTTCCTTAACAAATGCAGAGTGCAAGCCAAAGTTAACGACAGCTTGCTTAATTTCTTTTAAATCATTCATTGCTATTGGTGTCCATCTAGCTTCTTTAACTCCCTTTGAGCCTTTGGAAGTTAACCCTTTGTCAGAATAAATTACAGGGTATGTTGTTAGGACCCTGGGTAAGCCAGTTCTAACAGCTGGTGGTGGCATTGTATCCTGTCCTTGTGCCTTCTTACTCTGTTCACCAGCTCCAATAGTTTCTTCAATCATTTCTAATCTTTTTATCATTGTATCCCTTAAATCCTGAATCTCCTGACCTACCCGTGTTTCTAGTAATTTCACTAAGGTATCAGTTTTTTGGTTCCCATTCTGGAGGTTCATTCTATCTGTTACCTTATCAAAACTTTGTGGTAACATCTGAACGTCAAATTCAACAGCCTGTACCCTTTCAGGTAACTTCCTAGTACCCTTGGACATGGAGTCAATTTTGTCTATCATAGTATCCACTTGTTCAGATAACCCCTGATTTTCAATAATTTTAATCCTTTCAACTAGTTGTTCAATATTAGTCCGTAAAAATCGTATCTTTCTTAATGATAAAATATTGAAAAGAAAACTGAAACCTAGCAACAAGTAAATTAATATATTCCCATAGTCATATAAACCTTGCATGACATAATCCATTGTATTAATAAAGAAAACAGTAAAATTGGCGTTGGAAACAAAAACTGCCATATTACCTCTTGTCTAGTTGGCGGCGCTGTTGCCAAGTTGCGACTAGAACCACTGCAAAGGTGACTTAAACAGGTCCTGTTTCAGTGTCTGCCTTAGTATTTGTTAAAAACTAGGAAATATAAGTTGCTCAAGAAAGAAAGTTTAATTAAATCAATTCCATACACGGAACCAGAAACCCAGAATCCAGGGGTAGAAAAGAGCAACCCGGAAGCCGCGTATGCCTCCACGTGACCGAGTCGTTCTGATTCACGCCACTAAAGCACCGCACTTACAAGGGAAATTTAAAAACAACTCAGAAAAGAGCAAACCAGGCAGGCAGAGACTGTCCCGAGCCTGTGGAGCTTGGGAGGCGTGGGGTTTAACTGAACTGCTGGCTCCACACACAGGGCACAGGCCGCAGCTGAGGGAGGTCTCGTGACTAGCCGAGCTGGTAGCAAGCAGTTGAGTGGGGGGGAAGGGGGGGTTCTACAACCAAACGTGGGGCGCCAGATGAAGGCGTAAGTCACAGACAATCCCACACCAGTTTGGAATTATGATTAATAGAATGGTTATTTATTCAAAGGGGAAAAAACTTACAGATTACCGTCCCAGACAACAGCCCCTCCGCGCGAACAGGAAAGGAGTCCAGGGGCCGGAAATGGAGCCGGAAGACAAAGAGAGAGTGGAGGACAGCCGCTGCTTTTTTTAAAGGGAGAGACCACGCCCCAATGGGCTGGTAACTCAGCGGCGATTGGCTGAAGGAGCTGAAGGAACTCCCACAGCATCTGCCCACCTGCCAAAGATGGTCACACGCATACAGACATGCACTAATGGCCAGGGCACACACCCATTGGCCTACTTCAAGTCCCCATCTCCCAGATTTTATCACTCCCCAGCGACGCCATCAAGCTATGAACCCATGAGTGGACTAATCCTCTGTCGACATCAGAGCTCCTATACTCTAGCTCCTCCCCAAAGCCCATCAGCTGACGGCCAACTCTAACACATGAGCCTCCTTTGGGCTACATTATCTGTTTCTGAAATGCCATCCATCTCCCGTACTAAATCATTGTGTGTTATTGAGTGTGTAGGAAACATTTACAGGGAGACTCTAGTGTTTGCTTTACAAATCAGGGTCTTGCCGTGAACCCCAGGTTGGCCTTGGGCTCCGCTGTGCAGTCTCAATTACCCTCAAACTTGTGATTCTCCAGCCTTAGCTTCACTTGAGTGCTAGGATTACAGACCTGAGCCGCTTGGTTTACAGGAAGGCTTAGGAAAGTGATCCAGGCTATACTGTCTGAGCTCCAGTATATTAAACACTTTGAGCTGCTGTGAAATTGGAGCACTCGTTGGCCTAGTGATTCACTACTTGGGTCTGGTGGGCCACGGCTCTTGAGAGAGGCAACATGAATGTATTGATAGTAGGGCTGGGTGCCAGGCACGGAGTCCAGGCCTTTCACACACTAAGCAAGTGCTGGACTGCTGAGCTGCACTCCGCCCAGTCTGAACCTTCCTTTCTGCTTTTTCTTTGGCAAAGCTCAGGGAGCCCCAGGGAAAGTAAACTGGCCATGACTTTCATAAATACTACGAGTCAGTAATGTTACAGACCGTTTCTGAGCATGTGAGAGCTCTTTTGTTAGAGGCCTCCTCTTAATCACCACTAATTGGATTTTGCAGGCTGTTGATTCTCATGTGTGTGTGACATCATACATCTATGTAAAATATCTGGCCTTCATCTGCCTTTTCCAAGACCATGTGACAGTTATGGAGTCACGTAACTGACTCCTCTCCCAGCATGACCCCCAGGACCTTCGGTGAGTCCTCCCCTTGCTGTTCTCCCCGGTCAGATTCTGCCCTTCGGGGCTTGTCTTGTACTCGATTGTCCAAGACCAAGTGCTTCACTGAACATTTCTAACACAGCAGGCAGAGGTCAGCACCTTGCCTGGTGCTTGTTTTGTAGTTTTCATTGCTGTCAAGGCAGAGTGGTAAGGGGTTTAAAGACACCTACACACTGTCTTGTGTAGCCACTACAGTGGCACAGGTATGTTTGTCGGTGACTTAGCCTACTCATGTGAGCAGTGTCTGGCAAGCCAGTCATCTAGAGGACCGGTGAGTCAAAGGGCACACTGAAGAAGTCGGTTGTTTTGAAATGTCCCATTGAGAAGAAAGCAAATTGAAACTTGTGCTATCTCTGAGGTTAAGAAATTTTATTAAAAGCATAGAGAAATATCCAAGGATCCATTGTTCCTTAATTCAGCGCCATGAAATACCTAGTCTCCTTGAGAAATGGGTTACCCAGCAACAAGAAACCCATGTGGTCAAGGGCAGTGAAACACAGGCCTAGGCATTGCAGTTCATTTGGTTCGCTTAAACACTGAGCAGTAAATACTGTGTGGTAGAGCCTCGTTGCAAATGATGTTTGCATCAGCTGATCGACAGCATGGATTCATGAGGGTTTTGGCTTTTGGAAATGTTTACGGCAGGGACAGGTGCTCTCAACTTTTGCTTTGGACTTTAGTGATGGCAAAGAATCTAAAAAGGAAAACTTTTCTGGGGGCTGAGCTGCAGATTCGGATACTTATGTATCTTTGGATGTCTGGTAAGCTTGAAGTTCCTCCAGCCCATACCCAGAGATTTTGGTTGAGCTAGGTGTGTACCATGAAAACTTAATGCATTCCTTAGGTGATTCTAATAGAGACCATCAGTTGAAAAACAAGATTAAGACGGGGTAGGAGAGAATTGAATTGGTATTGTTTAAGGCACCATTCACAATCATGACAGGACCTCATTTTGGTGGATTCCTTCCAGATCTCAAATATTATGTCCACCTGCTCCAGACATAGCGTTTTACATGTATGTTGTGAGAAGTCACATTTAGGGGATAAGGCCTAGCATTGCCCCTTATTTTTATTTATGTGTATGTGTCTTTGGAATGTATACCATGTGTGTGAGTACCCCGGAGGCTAGAATGCATCGGATCCCTGGAACGGTAGCTACAGGAGGCTGTGAACTGCTGGGACTAAACTCTGGTCCTCTCCAAGAGCAGTGGGCATTCTTTCTCACCACGTCATCACTCCAGCCCCCTCACTGGGCAGCAGAGGTCATCATTTTCAGCCTCATAGCCTAAGGTCACTTCAGGTGTCAGTCTGAGGCTACGTGCCCCTGATTTGTAACCTGGCTAAGGATTCTTTTTACCAGAATGTCAATTATATCGCTGGGCACAGCAGAGGGATCAGGCTGGGGGCAAGTAGATTCAGTACCAACTTGACTAACATTTGAGCCGCGGAGTGTGCAAACAGCGTTTGGTGTTAGAGGAGCATCTTTCTCTATGACCCTGGGTGGGAGAAGTAGAAGAGACCGGCCACCATAGACCAGCTCTGCTCACTAGACCCGACTTCAGATAACTGGCTAGAATTCCTACGGTTTGACTTGGTTCCTTGGCTCAATCTAGCCTGTCCAACTGCGGAAATGCCAATGAAAGAAAATGCAGTTAGAATATTTGGAGAACGGGCTAACTCGTCAGTCTGTGGCTTCTGGATAAAGGGAAGAGTGGTGGACAAGGCAGTGTCTTCCCCAAAGAAGTGGGAGCTGAGTCTGGTGAGCACTTCGGTTTTTTATTTTAAAGATTTGAAGATTTTATTTTTAAGGTGTGTGTGTGTGTGTGTGTTCAGGTGCCTGTAGCAGCCAGAGACATTAGATACCTGTTGGGGCTGTAGTTGCAGGGGGCCATGGGTGCTGGGAAGTGAACTCAGGTCCTCTAAAAGAGCAGGGCACAATGTTCTCTGAGTCATCTTTCCAGTCCTCTGGTGAACACGATTGGCAGCTGTTCAGAATCATCCTATACTTGCTATTGCTAGATTAGATTCTCCGTTCTTCACTTGTTCATCCCAATGCCCATACTCGACAATGATGACCAAGACAGAGGTCTCTGCTAATGAAACCGTCTGGAACCCTAGAATTCAAGGATACAGTTATTTCAAGGAACAACGTCCAGTATTCATTCAGCTCACTCAGTACACACTGAGGATCTTTTCTGTACCACCCAGGGCCATGTTGGGGGCTGCAGACTCCTGGCCCCTAAGTTTCTTTGCCTGCCTCAGACCCTTTGCCTGCTGGAGTGAAACAGCTTGTTTTCCTGTGTCTGCAGCTGCTCTGAGCACGAGACCCTCATGAATTCCTGATGGCAGGGGAATGAATTCTGGTGGGTTTTACAGCTGGAAATCCCAAGATCTGGGGCGTGGCTGTCAGATAAGGATCCCTACATAAGCTTCCCTGGAGCACAGTAAAGTTGGGATTCTTATTTCAAGATGACCCGAGTCCCTGTGTCTCTCTCTGTCTGTATGCATGTATTTTTAAATCTCCAGTCCTTTTCCCAGCTCGTGTACCATCCCATAGGGCAGGCACTATAGGTCCAAACCAACAAATGACACACGATCCCTCATGTAAGCAGCTAAATCCAAAAAAGCCTCCACCCAGTACATAACCATGAGCTGTGGACCCGCTGATGAGAGGCAACTGCTTTGATAATCATCAGGTATACATTTCAGTCTAATCAAATCTGGCAAATGCTTATTTTCTCAGTTGGAGTTATTTTGATATTGAAATACAGCGAGTACTGACCTTTTGTTCCACACACTTAGGCAAAATGTACAACGAAATGAGCTTCCCATTGCCTCCATCTTCCAGCCGAAGCTGCAGCCAGCTTCCATCCCTGGAAACAGCCAGGGCTCCTGCTTGCTTACATGACAGCTGTGAGGTCCTGTGTCAGATTTACACAGTGCTCCTGCTCTCCTGACATTTCCTTTCTTTAAAAAACAAACAGACAAACAAAGAAGTGGTTAAAGGTCATTTGTGCTCGCTCCCTTCCACTGGCGTTAGTGTTTCTACCCACAGTGACAGGGAGAACTGCCAGTTCAGACCAACTCACTCAAGCTGGTGGAGCTGGGACAGTGGTGCAAATGGTCACACTCAGAGCAGGACAGAGGTGATACGTGTGGACAGCTGTCTCTGTGAGACAGGGGGATAAGCTCTCCCCACCAGATTTAAATGCATCAGTGAGACAAATTTTTAAAAGTGAAGGTGGTGGTGGTGGTGGGAAATCCAAATAATCACTCAATGTGAGCTGAATTTTTAAGTTCTTCCAAGATAGCTCAGCTATAACAGTAGCAGTCCAGGTGTTTCCATAGCTTGACTGTAACAGTGGCAATCCAGATGTTTCCAAGACACCTCAACTATAGCAGTAGCAATCCAGATGCTTCCAAGAAGAGAAGGCAGAGCCCTGGCTTTCCTGGCAGTCCTGTGTCAGGCTCCCAAGGCTGCTGCTGCTGCTGCTTTGGTAACTTCTCCATCTCAAAGATGGGAAGAGCCAGGATCATAAACGAAGTGGCCCCAGTTCACAATGCTGCAGTGGAGAAAGATGTGTCTTTTGGGCCACAAAGTGGGAGAGATCAAAAGTGGCTCTGGCGGTACCGTCGTCAGGTCCAGAGTCCTTCCACAGTGTCCTCGGGCTGTCCCCTGTCGTCCTCTTGGTCGTTCTCACCCTTTCATCCTGCAGAGGATACAGGGGTGGCCAGTGTGGGAGCAGTGGCCATGATGGTGTGGGGCAGCAAACCGTTCTGAGTACTGACTTGGTACCTGGTGTTATTCCATTGGGACACTTTAAGAACTAACCACGCCCATCCCAGCCACTTTTGACCCTCCCCCCGCCGCCATCTTCTCTCTCTCTCTCTGGTGCATGTGTGTGGGTACGTGCGTGCGTGTGTGTGTGTGTGTGTGTGTGTGTGTGTGTCTTTGTTTTTTCTGTGTTTGTCTATGTTTTCCTTTCTTTAAGTAATAAATGTCTAGCTTTATGTATAGCCTTATGTCCATTTACTCTGCCGTCCACCGCATCCAGCCGCCTGACTCTGCCGCTCGCCCGGGGACCCTGCACTGCTTTGGCGGCAGCAGCCTCTGTCTGGCTCGCATGCCGCCGGGGCCATCCCATCATCATATTCTTTTAAAAAGAACAATACCTGGTGTCGCGCTAAGTATTCAAGACAGAAACTGCTTGGATCTGGTCTCTCCTCAGTTCTCATTTGATTTTGTGACTGATTGGTCCGGGTTTGGCAATTTCAACCGCTGTTCCTCCTATATTCTTTGAGTGTAGCAGCCAGGCAGACATCCCAGGATGAAGGGAATTTGAATCGAAAGATCTGTTAAAATGCTTTTGGCTTGTCCTGATTAGCTCTGGTGGTCAATGTGACATTGCCTCACCTGAAATATTGTCTAGATCAGACTGGCCTGTGGGCGTGTTTGTGAGGGACTATCTTGATTGTATTAGTGTAGGAGGGGCCAGGCCAGTGTGGGCAGTGTCATTTGCTGGACAGGTGGTCCTGGATGGAGGTATAAGAGTGAACAAGCAGCCTTCCTTCAGGGCTTCTTTTTCCAGTGTCTGCCCTTACTCCCATCATTGGTGGATTATGACCTGTAAGTGTAAGCCAGGGAAACCCTTTCTTTCCTCCTCAGATTGCTTTGGTCAGAATGTTTTTGTCACGGTGGTAGAATGAGAGGAGGCCAGGTCATCGAGTCCCCAACCAACTGGCTGAGCTGGCACCAACCCAGCAGAACTCCAGCTGCTGTTGAACATCTGTGAGAAAATCACATTGTTTGAATCAAAGTGATCGCAGACAGGGTTTGCTTATCCCCTTTTTACCACCGTATCTGGGGGCCTTCTATGTGCCAGCTGCACTTTTCAGACGCTGGGTTGCACCAGTGAACACAACAGGCACATGTGCATGCCTGCCCTCAGGTAGCTCGGGACCTGACCCAATATCTGAATGTCTCTTGAGAGTTGGCCATGCCTCTCAATGGACATTTTCACTCTAAGGGACTCCTTGCTAATCAGAGTTTCCCGTTCTCAACGAACTCTGAGCATTGGAAAGATTCCAAGTAGAGGATGTCAAACCTCTCTGCCTGTAGCGTTGATTCGCATGTTTGACCGAGGTTCTTCTGTCTTCAGTCAGCTATGTATATAGTTAACTCTTGTTTCACATAGTGGAAAATATCTTTGTTTCTTTCGCCTCCCCCCCTGCCATTTTGTGTGTAGAAATACACGTGAACACAGGGACACTGCTAAGGCAGCTGCATCTTGGCTTTGCATGGATATCTTCAGGCTGCAGTTTTCAGAGTCCCCTGAAGTACAGGCGCGGAGTGCTTTTTTCACCATGGCTGAAATACAGACTAACCCTTTCATGCGCACAGTCACAACAGCCCTTTGTGTTGTGGGTCACCTGTGGGTGACAGGTGACCCTGAGAAGCAAAGGCTAAGTGACTCACTCAGGGTCTCTCAGTGCCACGACCTGGGCCAGCCTTTCTGCCTTGGCTGTGTCTTTTCATGGCTCTTCCTTCACTGTGCTGGCTTTTTGGAGACGTGATGTTAGGCTTTAAAATTTTTCTGTCCTTTGTAGTCGTTGCTGAAAGAATCGTGAACTCAATCCGGAAGGGTCTTTGTCCAAGTGTTAGCAGGACAGCAGTGGGCTACTCCTGGCAGTATTTATAACACCCCAGTTCTTTGTTCCCCAGTCTTTCCCCCCCTCCGTTCAGTTTGCCCACCTTTCTGCTCTCTGTTTTTAAGTTTCGCTTTTTTTCCCTTTCTGGTTCATGGGCTTTAATCTTAGGGATGAGAGGATCCAGTGACCTCAGAGCTGACACATTGTCGGTCCCTGTCAGGAGCGGAGGTTAGACTTTCAGCGCCTCTGAATCCACAAGGGTGGAGTAGGGAGTTAAATGCTAACCCGACTGGTAGGTATCCAGACTGTAAAGTACATTGCCCCAAGAAGAGCTTTCATGCCCCAGGTGGGGAGGCAGTGCTAAAGCACACAAAGGAAGTATGCCACTTTGCAAATGGCTGCTGAGTGAGAGCACTGGTTAAGGACACAGAACACATTTATAATGAAAGGGGGCTTTTTCATGAGTACATTCCAGAAAGGCTGTCAGTGCAGCCCAGGAGTAGCCACAGACCTGAGGGACGGATGTGACCAACTCCCTAGAGGTGACAAAATGAGACAACCCTTCTGTCCATGAGTGACAAGGAGTTCACCTCTGTCCCACCTGCCATCAGTAAAGGGCCGTGTCTGGGGGGTGTGGCCAACACTGACTTCCATGCCTACTGTAAGTTAGTGCCTTGGGTCAACACAGCTCAATATGTTTTCCTCTCTTCTACACAAGACAGTGTTCCAATTAAGCACCCAGTGATTATCTGCTTTTATCTCATAAGATCTCAGCCATCTATAAGGCAGTGCCAGAGATTTATTTTCTTCGTCAGTCCATGGTATTCGTTACCAGCTAAAGGTACCTCCCTGGCTTTCTGTTGTGACACCATCTGGTCTAGTGCTCTCATCCTATGCATGTAGGGGATTCCTTTCTGAATGGTAAAACCTCTGCCTCCCATCCACTGTAGCTCCGATTCCAGGGTTTCATAGACTCTTCTATCAGCACTGGGACCTTTCGTGGCTTGCAAGGAAACCCTGATGCCTTCTGCTGAACAAAGTGTGAACCAAGTGCTTAGATACCAGAGGGATCTGGGAAGACAAAGACGGCAGAAGGAAGCAACACCTCTGCCCTTTAGGGGTTTAAAGCCTAAAGCTGGTGGGGGAGGGGAATCTTCTGCTTTCACTAGAAGGCGATTTCTGCAGACATAGAAGCTCCAAGGAGTGGGAGCAGTGCTTCACTATGCTGAACATCAGGGGGAGGCTTTCAAAGCCAGATCTGGAAGAACGAATGTAGCAGGGGAGGGTAGGTAGGCGGGAAGGCTTTCCTGGTAAGAAGTGGCCCAGATGCATGCATGTAGGTAGGTCCCAAGTGCACCAAGCTGTGAACCAGTAGGGCACAGTCATGAAGGAGTGACTGGAACTAGGGGGCTGGTGGGGGAAGTGGAGGAACTGTGTTCCTTTGGACTTTCCTAAGCTCCCTGCAGCCAGGAAGGCTCAAGGCACAAAAGAACTTAACTGTATGAAGAATGGGTTAAATTTCCCCACTCTCCCACCAAGTTGGTTGTCCCAACACTGTTTATACCAAGTGTCAGCATAGCGCTATCTACATAGTCTTGTGTCATTGGCTCTGTTTGGGGACTTTCCCTCTTCTTTAGTGATCTGGTTGTCTACGCCTGTGTAGACCAAAGTGTGCTTTGGTGTCTGGTTGTCTATGCCTGTGTGTTATGGAGACTTTGTAGTGTGCTTTGGTGTCTGGTTGTCTACGCCTGTGTGTTATAGAGACTTTGTAGTGTGCTTTGGTGTCTGGTTGTCTACGCCTGTGTGTTATAGAGACTTTGTAGTGTGCTTTGGTGTCTGGTTGTCTACGCCTGTGTGTTATAGAGACTTTGTAGTGTGCTTTGGTGTCTGGTTGTCTACGCCTGTGTGTTATAGAGACTTTGTAGTGTGCTTTGGTGTCTGGTTGTCTACGCCTGTGTGTTATGGAGACTTTGTAGTGTGCTTTGGTGTCTGGTTGTCTACGCCTGTGTGTTATGGAGACTTTGTAGTGTGCTTTGGTGTCTGGTTGTCTACGCCTGTGTGTTATGGAGACTTTGTAGTGTGCTTTGGTGTCTGGTTGTCTACGCCTGTGTGTTATGGAGACTTTGTAGTGTGCTTTGGTGTCTGGTTGTCTACGCCTGTGTGTTATGGAGACTTTGTAGTGTGCTTTGGTGTCTGGTTGTCTACGCCTGTGTGTTATGGAGACTTTGTAGTGTGCTTTGGTGTCTGGTTGTCTACGCCTGTGTGTTATGGAGACTTTGTAGTGTGCTTTGGTGTCTGGTTGTCTACGCCTGTGTGTTATGGAGACTTTGTAGTGTGCTTTGGTGTCTGGTTGTCTACGCCTGTGTGTTATAGAGACTTTGTAGTGTGCTTTGGTGTCTGGTTGTCTACGCCTGTGTGTTATGGAGACTTTGTAGTGTGCTTTGGTGTCTGGTTGTCTACGCCTGTGTGTTATGGAGACTTTGTAGTGTGCTTTGGTGTCTGGTTGTCTACGCCTGTGTGTTATAGAGACTTTGTAGTGTGCTTTGGTGTCTGGTTGTCTACGCCTGTGTGTTATGGAGACTTTGTAGTGTGCTTTGGTGTCTGGTTGTCTACGCCTGTGTGTTATAGAGACTTTGTAGTGTGCTTTGGTGTCTGGTTGTCTACGCCTGTGTGTTATGGAGACTTTGTAGTGTGCTTTGGTGTCTGGTTGTCTACGCCTGTGTGTTATAGAGACTTTGTAGTGTGCTTTGGTGTCTGGTTGTCTACGCCTGTGTGTTATGGAGACTTTGTAGTGTGCTTTGGTGTCTGGTTGTCTACGCCTGTGTGTTATGGAGACTTTGTAGTGTGCTTTGGTGTCTGGTTGTCTACGCCTGTGTGTTATGGAGACTTTGTAGTGTGCTTTGGTGTCTGGTTGGACTTAGTTCTCCTCAGTGTTCTCTTTTGGTGTTTTCCTAATCACTTTTGTGTGTTTGTGTTTTATTTATTTTTAAATTCTATGTGTATGTGTCCAGGAGTTTGAACCAGCCTGGCTAAGTTGTGCTGAGCCGATTTTCCTTTTTGCCTCTCATGGTTCATTTCTCTGCTGGCAGTAGAACTTTCTCCACACTCTGGCTCTTACCACCCTTCCACCCCCTCCTCCTTGGCATTCACAGATCTTAGTCATTTGCATTCTAAGCGCCTCTCCAAGCGGTTCTTCTGTGGAGCGAGCCGGAAACCCCAGTGCCGGATTTGATCCCTGGAATCTCACGGTCGCACTTTACAACAGCTGGGCCGTGGAGCGTGGAGGTGGCACGTGGTTAGAGGATGTGAGGAGATGGTGTTTGGGAGGGGAATCATGACAGTGGAAGCATCAGCCGCAGCCCGTGAGGTGGATGGATGCTGCAGCAGCCCTAGGAGTTCTTTTCAGAGACCTCTACTCAGGCGAAGGCCCGAAGGATTCTTAGATCACAGGGAAGAATTTCAAGATGAGTCGATACAAAACTGGAGGTCGTTAAGGAGAGCGTCTAGTATAGATTGGACCACAGGCATTGAGATGGGGCGGGGAGAGATAAGAAGGACGTAGTAGATGCCTGGAGTTGGCACAGGTAAACCAGGAAGAGGTCACATTTAGGTGTCTTAGGAATTGCTAGAATTACAGTAAATTGGTGGCTTAGGAAGCTACACTGTTCAAAGTAAAATGTTTTGGTGTGCTTCTGAGGAACTTTTTTTTTATACATCAGCTCTTTATTTTCTTTCCATAACAGAGAAGATTTATGTAAATTCCTTTCTCCAAATACCCACTAACTTCCTTATCCCTCTGCCTCTCCCTCTTTCTTTCTACCCCATCTCTCCCTCCCCCTTCCTCTCCCTCTTTGTTTTCTTTCTTCTTTTTTTTTAAATTTTTATTGATTTTATTGAACTATACATTTTTCTCTGCTCCTCTGCTATTCTTTCCCCTCCCCTTCAACCCTTTCCCATGGTCCCCATGCTCCCAATTTATTCAGGAGATCTTGTCTTTTTCTACTTTCCATGTAGATTTGATCCATGGATGTCTCTCTTAGGGTCCTCATTGTTGTCTAGGTTCTCTGGGATTGTGATTTGTAGGCTGGTTTTCTTTACTTTATGTCTAAAAATGACTTATGAGTGAGTACATATGATATTTGTTCTAAGGAACTTTTTAAAAGTAAATGAGGCCTTGGAGTGGCTACCCTATGCAGGTTAACAGGCTGATAAGATTTCAAACAAGTTAAAAAGGAGAGGCCTTTTAGCCATGAGGAAGCCAAGATGTGTGCTCTGCTGTAACGTGGTTAGCACACATACATGAGGAAGCCACGGCATGTGCTCTGGCTGTAATGTGGTTCCGAATCCTCAGCACACAAACATGAGGAAGCCATGGTGTCTGCTCTGACTTAACATGTTTCCAAATCAGTTGATGAGATTCTCTCCATGCTCAGCCGGCAAAGGCGGGGCTCACTGCCCTTCCATGCCCCACGCTTCCTCTTCTTTCCATTCTGCCGCAGATGATGCTGGCTGCCAAGGGGAGGCGAGAATTCCCAGCAGGGGCATAGAGCATCATCTTCGCACCACTGTGTTTGCCAACCTGCTTGCTCCATTCTCAGAATCATTAAGCACACACGTGACTTTCTTGAACTTCAAATATTTGCTGTGCTAACATGCCTTTGCGTGTGTGTTGGGAGAGAGCAAGTTATTTACCAAATGATAACAGGATTCAGGAGTCACACAACACTATACTAGCCGTGAATTACTCTCAAGATACAAGAATTTGGAGGAGTATGGGTGTGGTGAGAATCCATGCCTCTGGGTTTACTTCTGGAACTTTTTTTTTTTTAAATAGCATTGTAGGCTAACAACACTGCAAGCCCATGTGCCTGCCAATGAATGAACCATCATTCAGATTTTCATGCTGTATTCTTTTTCAATGAGTAGTTCATATCTTTTTCTCTACAATTTCGCTGCTGGGTTGCTCCCTAGGATGTAGAGCTGGTGGGTGACCATTCACAGGACTTATGTAAAGGGTGTGTGTGTGTGTGTGTGTGTGTGTGTGTGTGTGAGAGAGAGAGAGAGAGAGAGAGAGAGAGAGAGAGAGGAGAGAGAGAGGGGGGTATCTATGGCTCTTTTTTATGCATGTGACCTTAGAAGGCAGAAGAGTGCGTTGGATCCTCTGGGACTGGAGTTACAAATTGTTCTATGAACACCATATGAGTGTTGGGAATCAAACCCAGGTCCTCCTCTGGAAAAGCAGCCAGTGCTCTTAACCACTGGCTTAATTTAAAGAAGCCCCGAGTCTTGTCAACACACTAAAATGTAGGCTAAAATTTTAGGTTGCAGATAAGTCCTTCATTTACATATTAAATATTGACTGTTATATAGTTTGTAGTTTATGAATGTTTACATACACAGAAAATGCTGCCCTCCATGTAAGTGTCCCAGCCAGGCGTGGACAGTGAGCCTGCAGTCCCATCGTTGGGAGGCTCAGGCAGGAGGATTGCACCCAACCAACGCTGCTAGGCCCTTTCTCAAAAATCAGAAACCAAGACAACGATCCAAAAATTTGAGGCTTATTAACACACATGTGGTCCTTTCCATCAAGCCCAGCAGATAAAGCAGTCGCAGGGCCTTTCATGGAGTCCCAGAGAAAAGGAGTTATTGGAGATCCGGATGCAAATGGTGAGCACTGAGATCCTGAGCCCAGAATCAGCAGAAGGGTAGACTTATTAAGACATTTTTGGAAATTCTTGACTGCTGTGCTCA
This sequence comes from Myodes glareolus, assembly GCF_982192425.1. Classification (NCBI taxonomy): domain Eukaryota; kingdom Metazoa; phylum Chordata; class Mammalia; order Rodentia; family Cricetidae; genus Myodes; species Myodes glareolus. Next base: position 38,968,860 of record NC_142037.1, read on the forward strand.
ACACAAACATCTCTTGCCTTTGTTTTTTGGAAACGCCACCTTGATAAGGGTGATGTGAGGCCAGTTCACTCAAGGTGTTATTACGTCATTCCTTTAAAGTTGTGTTTGGGATTGTTCAGGACTTCGTAACATAGCAATAATGTGAAGAACACTTTTCCTTTTATGAAAAGAAAGAAATCAGAGAAGTTTCTCCCTGCCTTTTCTGAAACTAGAAGACCTTCTGTGGTCTGATAAGTCTTTTTCTCCTTTCACAACTTTCTTAATTACAGCTGACATTGGTTCATGTCAGGGTTCCCCAGTTCAAGTCTGCACACCCAGCAAGCACTTCCTGGGGCCCATGCTGTCAGGTGTGTCTCAGTGTGCAGCAGTGTGAAGTGAATCAAGGGCTGAGACACTTCCATCTACTTCTTAGCCCCATCGTTCTCAGGAGTCAGAAAAGAAATATCCTGAAAATGGCTCCAGAGACATCTCTAGACAGGATTTGATCCAAACCCACCCAGATATACTGTCCCGGGCAGTCCTATGAAGCGTTCCCTAAGTTGCTCTGCTTTTTGTGGTCAGGGATTTCTCTTTGTTTCCAAATTCACTTTTGGTTAGTTCTATATAAGTGGTTGTTTAACACATTTAATTTAAACGTTTCTTGTAGGCACTTAAAGTGAACTGTTAGCCTGCAGCCACAGGATTAGCAGAGGGAAGATTTATAGCTCCGCCCGTGTGGAATCTGTTGGCTCTTATTTGGGGACTTTTTATTCCATTCAGTCCTGGCTAAAATGTAATCATCCAATGGTTAATTCCAAAACTCATGGAAAACCAAGAAAAGAAAAAAGTAGAGAAGATTCTTTTCTATTAAAAAAAAAACAAAGTTGAAATGGGACCCATTTGACTTGGGAGCTATGATCTGCTGTCTGCACGCGTTCTAAACAACTAATTTTACAGAACTCTCAGTAAGCATAGGGCTTGTTCAAAATCGTCAGCATCCCCCTTTCCTTGGCAGCTAGCACAGCTCAAGACCCAGCTGGTCTAGTGTTTCTGGTTCTTTGTGTCCCTGCTGTGGCCTGGCCTCAGTGACCAGTCAGGGAGTGATACATTTTGTGACCCAGCTGGAAAGTTGTGACTGTCCCTCCATGCTCCCTTAAGGTCTGTATTCTCGTCAGAACAACCTCTGCAGTCTCCCATGGAGCACTGCGAACACACACCGGCCTTTCCTTGCCTCCTTATTAGCTAGTGGGAAGACCTGAAATGCAGTGAACCAGGGCTCTACTCGATAGCAGGAGCCACCCTCTCCGTTTGCAATGCTGCTGCGTTAACCCATCCACGGAGATCTGAAACTACTCAAACGGATGCTCTCTCACCATCCCTCCGCCTGCCCATCATCCAAGAGTGCTTTCTTGATGTTGGCCCCTTTCAGATCCTTTCATCTATACCAATTCTCCATCTGAGATTTCTTGTTAACTCAGAGAGAAAATGTGTTGAAACCCAGAGCAAACAGCATCTAAGACCAGAACACCGGACTTCGGTGTGATCTGCGAACTCTAGACTCCTCCCCCACTTACAGGGTTTCTTTAAAACAACTGGAGTCTGATACATTCAGACAGGTTTTAGGGAACTAACATCACTTTCCCACAGACTCCTCTAGTCGAGCAGGCATAGGAAATGCCCTTGGACGGCTAGGCTCAAGGATGTGATAGAGGAAATGGGTGAGGTTAGGACTTAGGTACTTCTGGGGTTGCAGATGGCTTAGAGTGAGGAGAAAGTAATCAGAATGTTTATAGTCCAATAAAGGAGAAAAGCTCTTTTGGAAGACTGCAAATGAGTCTAAATCCCTGTGATTTTTGTTTTGCTCATGTCTCTATGTTTGCCTGGCTATCTGTCTGTGTTGGTTTTTGCCTTTGTGGTAGTAAATTGACTTAGACATAAATGAGGACTCATATGAAGTTGCAAATGCTTTTCAGCAAGGCTTGTCTAATATTGTCAGTTTAATAAACAAAGCTGTGCTTTCTGATCAACGAAAAGCTTGCGTGAAGACTGCCTGACAGTACATGGAAACAACTCGGGGTAATAGCTGCCTTTATTTGATGTCTCAGAGTTTCCTTTGTAGATGAGAAAATGGGTTATGTCTTGTAAAGGAAGGTAGGAAATATAAGACTGTGTTGTGGGGGAGAAAGGTAACCAAGTCTAAGTGTTTGACTGATTTGAGAAAGCTATAGAAGGGTTTTGGAAAAGCATGAGTCTTGAGTAAGACTTGATACCTGAACAAGTGAGCAAAAATGATTTCTAGGCGTTTCCGGAGACCGAGCGTTGACAGTGAAGGTAGACTGTGTAAGACTGAAGCTGATTCCTGTGTTTAAGTCACTCTTGAATCACTGATCTGTTCCTAATGAGACATTTCAAAAGGATTCATTTTCTTTCTTTTTCTTTTCTGTTTGTTTTTTTTCTTGAGACAGTGTATGCCTACAGAGTCCTGGATGTTCTGGAACTCACTCCATATACCAGGCTGACCTCAAACTCACAGATCTGTCTGCCTCGACTTCTGATCTTGTGGGGCATTCATCAGAGAAGACTGATCAGATGTTGATTTAAACTAATAGGAAGTCTTTATCAGTCAGCCAGTGACTACCCTGGGTGTTCGGGATCCAACTTTCTCAGGATGAGCTTTGAAGCATAAGACTCATGTTGACATACTTCAGTTAACAAAGATAGTTAGCCAAAAGCAGATCTAAGAAGCTAAAAAGCAAGATGGGTACATTTAGAGAATTGCCCAGAACTATATGGACTTTGATGAATTAGGTCTTTGATTTAGTTTTGGCAGGTGGTCTGTCTATAGGCAGAATCTCATAGCCTGAATGCCATTTCCATCATGAAACCAATTGTGCTAGGGTCTCAGGGCCTGCTAAGGGCTGGGGCCCTGCTACACTGAGTGCTGGGTTCAAAGGCACGTACCATCATGCCTAACGATTTTTCCTTTGTTTTGTCACTGCTCTGGTTTTTTCCCCCCCTAGGGTCTAAAAATAGTTTGGGATTTGGGATTTTAGATAGCCCCTGGGAGCCCAAAGGACACATGTCAACTTACCATTGTTAAAAAACAAAATGGATCAGCAGAAACAACTAACCCCCAAAACAATATGGATGTTTCATTTATGTTGACTTAGGATTTTCCATTCTGAACTTTGTCTAATGCTGGCCCAGGGCTTTGGGTGACACCTGTCACCCACAGTACTGAAGAACTGCATGCTGGATTGTCTTCAGGTAAAGGTTACCCAGAACTAGTCCTTCTAACCCCTTTGTTGTTCCAATGTTAGCCACGCTTTAGCCAAAGGAGTCTAACACAGTCTGGCCTTGATCAACCGTTTTCCTTTCACCTTTGGGACCAGATCAGATCAATAACTGGCACAGGTCCGTCCTGGTAATTTAGGACAGTCAAAACCTATTCACAAGGGGGTGATTAGTGGTGGGCAGAAGCAGAACCTAGAAATGTGGTCAAGATGAAGTTGTGTGTGACAATGGTAACAAGGGAGTAAAGAAGGTAGCGAGGTTGTGGATGAAAACTTACGTCCAATAGACTTTAAAACATTTCCTTTGCCCATGAAGTTCCTGTCTGTCTGGTTGCTCTTGACCATGGGAACACTTTTGGGAGAAGTAGAAACTCAGCAAGATAAGGTTTTCCCCAAAGCTGTGTGGTTATTGGATGAGAGGAGCCCCATACAATCGGTTTGGTTGGCTACTTTTTGTTCATTGCCTCACCGCATGGAAGTTCCTGAGAGAACAACTTAGAGCAAAGATTTCTTATTTTTTAATTGTTTTTATTGTGCTATATACTTTTCGCCGCTCCCCTCCCTTCCTTTTTTCTCCCTTTCTACCCGCTCCCATGGTTCCTATGTTCCCAATTTACTCAGGAGATTTTTATATCTTTCTACTTTCCATGTAGATTAGATCCATGTGTGTCTCTCTTAGGATTCTCTTTGTGGTCTAGGTTCTCTGGGATTGTGAATTATAGGCTGGTTTTTCTTTGCTTTATGTATAAAAGCCACTTATGAGTGAGTACATATAATATTTGTCTTTCTGGGTCTGGGTTACCTCACTCAATATGATGTTTTCTAGATCCATCCATTTGCCCACAAATTTCAAGATGTCATTGTTGTTTTCTGTTGTGTAGTACTCCATTATGTAAATGTACCACATTTTCCTTATCCATTCTTCAGTTGAGGGACATTTAGGTTGTTTCCAGGTTCTGGTTATGACAAGAAATGTTGCTATGAACATAGTTGAGCACATGTCCTTGTGGTACGATCAAGCATCCTTTGGGTATATACCCAAAAGTGGCATTGGTGGGTGGTGTGGGAAGTCCTTCTGTCTATGTTGGTGAAGATCTTTTCCCATTCTGTAGGCTGCCATTTTGTCTTGTTGACCATGTCCTTTGCTTTACAGAAGTTTCTCAGTTTCAGGAGATCCCACTTATTAAATGTTTTTCTCAGTGTCTGTGCTGCTGGGGTTCTATTTAACAAGTGGTCTCCTGTGCCAATGCGTTCAAGTGTACTTCCCATTTTCTCTCCTGTGAGGTTCAGTGTGGTTGGCTTTATGTTGAGGTCTTTGATCCATTTGGACTTGGGTTTGTGCATGGGGATGGATATGGGTCTATTTTCATTCTACTACATGTTGATATCCAGTCATACCAGCACCTTTTGTTGAAAATGCTTTCTTTTTTTTCAGTTTTATATTTTTTACTTCTTTGTCAAAAATCAGGTGTTCATAGGTGTGTGGATTGATATCTGGGTCTTCAATTCAGTTCCATTGGTCCTCCTGTCTGTTTTTATGCCAATACCAGGCTGTTTTCAGTACTGTAGCTCTGTAGTAGAGTTTGAAGCTAGGGACTGTGATGCCTCCAGAAGTTTCTTTATTGTTCAGGATTGTTTTGGCTATTCTGGGTTTTCTTTTCCATGTGAAAAGTATTGAGTATTGTTCTTTTGAGGTCTGTGAAGAATTTTGCTTGGCATTGTATTGAGTCTGTAGATTGCTTTTGGTAAGATTGCCATGTTTACCATGTTAATTCTATCTACCCAAGAGCATGGGAGATCTTTCCATTTTCTGGTGTCTTCTTCAATTTCTTTCTTCAACAAGATCTAAAGTTCTTGTCATACAAGAACTTTATGCTATTTATGGATATTGTGAAGGGTGTTGATTCTCTGATTTCTTCCCCAGCCCTTTTATCATCTGTGTAAAGGAGGGCTACTGATTTTTTTCGAGTTAATCTTGTATTCTGCTACATTGTTGAAGGTGTTGATGAGTTGTAGAAGTTCCTTGGTAGAATTTTTTTGGGTTCCTTATATAAACTGTCATATCATCAGCAAATAGTGAGAGTTTGACTTCTTCTTTTCTGATTTTTATCCCCTTGATTTCCTTTTGTTGTCTTATTGCTAGCTAGACCCTCAAATACCATATTGAATAGATATGGAGAGCTTGTCTTGTTCCTGATTTCAATGGGATTGCTTGGGGTTTCTCTCCATTTTGTTTGGTGTTGGCTGTTGGTTTGTTGTATATTGCCTTTATTATGTTTAGGTGTGTTTCTTGTATCCCTTATCTCTTCAAGACCTTTATCAAGAAGGGATTTTGCATTTTGTGGAAGGCTTTTTCAGCATCTAATGAGATGATCATGTGATTTTTTTTCAGTTTGTTTATATGATGGATTACATTGGCAGATTTTCATATGTTGAACTATCCCTGCATCTCTGGGATGAAGCTGACTTGATCATGGTGGATGATTTTTCTGATGTGTTCTTGGATTTGGTTTGCCTGTATTTTATTGAGTATTTTTGCATCAATATCCATGAGGGAGATTGGTCTGTAATTCTCTTTTTTAGTAATGTCTTTGTGTGGTTTGGGTATCAGGGTAATTGTAACCTCATAAAAGAGTTTGCCAATGTTCCTTCTGTTTCTATTGTGTGGAACAATTTGAGCAGTATTGGTATTAGTTCTTCTTTGAAAATCTTGTAGAATTCTGTTCTGAAACCATCAGACCCTGGGCTTTTCTTTTGGTTGGGAGACTTTTGATGACTGCTTCTATTTCTTTAGAAATATGGGTCTATTTCATTGAGCAACAATTTCTTTAGGCTTGTGCTTGGTACTATGTGAATGAGCATTGTGGTGTGGAGCATGTGGCATGGAAGAGAAGAGGAAAAGTCTGAGGACTAGGACTAAGGCACACCCCGGATGCTCTACTTCTTCCTATGGGCCCCAATTCCTAGTGGTTCCAGATGTTCCTGTTATGGGGGGTTCCTGTGTGAAAGGCGGTTGTCTGCGGAGGGTGGGGGGAACTGCTGAGTTTGTTCTCTGGGAAGAACAAAGAATTGTACATCCTGGAAAGAAGACCCATGCAGAGGAACTGAAAGTGACAGGAAACCGAAATGACGGTTGGAGACCTTGGGGTGGGTGGGGCTGGGGGCTGGGGGTGGATGGGGCTGAGGGTTGGGGGTGGGTGGGACTGGGGGCTGGGGGTGGGTGGGGCTGGGGACTGGGGATGGGTGGGGAGGAGTGCAAATATAGTAAAGACAAGTGCACACACACACACACACACACAGAGGTGGGGACAGCAAGCACAAACTGACAAGCTTTATTTAGAACACATAGCTTCCTACCAAGGGCATGGGAGAGGTCCTGGGAGTGGGAGTCTGCCTTCGGGCTCTGGGTTAGATTTTTTAGAGGCTTCTGGAACCCTCCCCTTCCCAGTCCCCCTTTCTTCCTCATTGATCTGCCCTGCTCACAAGTTTCTTGCACTGTTACAGACTTCTGTCTCTGTGTCTGTCTGTCTGTCTGTCTGCCACCTGTGTAGTTAACTTCCAGTTTTGTGCCCTCACACCTCCCCCAAATGTCCTCAAGGAGACAAATCTGAAACCTGGGCCTCCCGTTGCTTCATTGTTGAATAAACTCGGTCTTTTGCCAAACGTATTGATTCTGTGGTTGGCACCCGTGTGGCTAGCAAATGGGTCTGGCTAGGTCCATTATACACAAAGCCCAGTTTCCCCATGGTTGGTGGAAACAGTAAGACTGGGACCATCCAGCATTTAGGTGTGTCAGGCGGCACAGTAGATGCTTTGCATTCTGCTCGTTTATTGCTTTTAAAGACACCATGCGGTATGCTATTTGCTGAGTTCACACTGGTGCTTGAGTATGGAACTTGACTTGTAATTTTAAAGCTAATGATTTTCCTGCTGTCAAAGGATCGGCTGAATCAGCCCATGGGTTAGATACCCATCAGGTCATTGTCTGCAATCCCCTTTCTTGTAGCAAGCTTTCTTGTCAGACTCTTTGTACTTCTAGCCCATAAGCAATGACCTGGAGACTTATTATTACTTATGAAAGCTTGGCCTTGGCTTAGGCTTTTCCCCAACTAGCTCTCGCAACTTAGTCAACCTGCTTTCATTAAATCTACATTTTACCATGTGGCTCAGTTACATCATCTTAGTACAGCAATCTGACTTGCTCTGAGTCTGCTGGTGAAATTCCATGCCTAGATTCCTCCTCCCAGTTTCTTTTTCTGCCCCAAAGGCCTACCTATTTTCTCCTGTAACATGAGGGCCGGCTTGTTGGGGTTTCTGTCCCGCCCAGTACCCCATAGCCGGCAAGTCCCAAAGAAAATCTCACAGAGTCTACATTAGGTTATAAACTGATTGTCCCATTAGGTCAGGCTCCTTATTAGTCCTTGTAACTTATATTAACTCATTATCATTATCTTTGTTAGCCACACGGCTCAGTACCTTTCTCAGCATGGCAGCTCACATGTTGCCTCTTCAGTGATCTGGGCAGGAGTGGAAGCTTCCTGCTTCCCAGGATACTCCCAGTCTCTTTGCTCCACCCCTACTTCCTGTCTGGCTTTTCCGCCTATACTGCCTGCCTGGCCAATCAGCGTTTTATTAAAATATGATTGACAGAATACAGACAATTCTCCCACACCATTCTCCTGCCTTGCTGTTGGCCATTTAGCTCTTTACTAAGCCAATCAGAAGGCACCTTAGGCAGAGACACATCTTTACAATGTAAGCAGATATTCCACAGCACTTCTCTGAGCTACTTCTTCCTCTGCTCACCCCCAGAACTGCGACCAGCGTCATCACATCTCTACAAGGCTGGCCAGCTGGTCGTAACCATGCCCTCTGCAGCATTTGTTACTCTAGGGCATTTGTAGATTCAGGAGTCCTACCCCTTAAGTTTTGGTTTGAGGAAAAGAATCAGAGCCAGGCTTTTTGAGTGGTACATTGATATGGGCTATATAGATCTTTGAAGCAGCAGTAGCTGTGTCCCACCATATAGATGGAAAGCAGGAAGCTGGTCTAGAGAAGTAGAGAAGAGATGCCTAAGGAGAAACAGCGTAAGGCGGAATGGCCTCCAGGTTCCCTATAGACTCCTTCCTGTCATGGTGCTCTTCTCAAGCCTTCTGAACTCCTATCTCTGAACTTTTGTGAGACCAACTGATGCCCCTGCTCCCTACTCCCTCTTCCTCTTTCTTATGAGTATGGGTATTTTGCCTATATGCAATGTCTGTGTGACATACACATGCCTGGTGCCCAAGGAGACCAGAAGAAGGCATTGGATTCTCTGGGAACCAGTTACAGATGGTTGTGAGTTGCCTTGTGCGTACTCAAAAGAGTCCTCTGGAAGAGCAACCAGTGCTCTTAACTGTGGAACCATCTCCCCAGCCTTGACATGGTTTATCTTATGACTGGATTTCTCTTTGCACTTGAGCTGGTTCAAATTGAGTGTCTTTTATACGTTCAAGAACAAACTTTGTTGAAAGAATTCATAAAAAGGGAAACAAAAGTGATGCAAGAGTGGACAAGGTGTCCTGGTCCTCAGCTCTAGCTTGTAGAGCAGCTTGGTCCTCGCCTCCATTCATTTTAGCCCTGGAGCATCATGGTCTCTGGGACGAGAGTCTGCTGGATCCTGCCTGCTGGGCCACTGCCCAGCTCAGCAGTTGGCTGGGACCGTGTGGAATCCTTTCCAGGGGAAAAGGAGGAAGGATATTTGCTGATTAAGACAGAGGCCACTGTCTGCCTGGGTGTGATTTCTTCTCTTAAAAACATTCCTAACTTCATGGGGTGTATCGACCACACTCCAGAGCAGACCCTGCACCCATGGGTTTTAGTTTTTGTAATAATAAAAATAATTACCATTATTATTCTAATAGTTATCTTTATTTTAATAATATTTTAATAGCTATTTTAATAATTATTACTATTGTTTATTTTCTTTAAAGGCGGGGAGAGGAAGTTAGGTAGGGACGGAGGTGGGGAGAATCTGAGAGGAGCCAGGGCATATAGATATGATCAAAATATATAGCATGAAATTCTAAAAGAATAAATAAAACTATTATTTAAAATACAAATATTCCTGACTTGATTGTTGCTTGGATGCTTAAGGAAGGAAAAGGTATGTATTCATCTGAAATGCTTTGTGTCAGTGTTTGTGCATGTGCGTGTGTGTGCATGTATGTATAAATGCATGTGTGCCCATTTGCATGGAGGTCAGAGATTGTTGTTGAGAGTCTTCCATGATCGCTTTGCACCTTAGTGTTTGAGTCAGAGTCTCTCACTGAATGGTGAAGTCATTGATTGGCTCTACCAACCAGCCAGTGAGCTTCAGAGGGCTACCTGTGTCTGCCCCACCAATGTTAGGGGGACAGTAGACCACTACACACGGCTTTGATGTACATTTTGGGGACCCAAACTCAGGTCCTGTGCTTGTGTTGCATGCACTGATTGACTGAACCATCCAGCCCCATATGTGAAAATTTGACTAATGTCTTACCAAGAAATACAAAATCCGGAGGTTCCTGAAAAACTCATCCCTCTTACCCTAAAACTATCCCATTCCTTCATTCTGAATACACACACACACACACACACACACACACACACACACACACACACACACGCACACACACACACGCTTCGATATCCTGACTGCCTCTCATTGGCAGCTAGGCTTTCTTGAGCAAAGCCTGCCATGATTTTAAACAATGGTGACATGAGCGTTATGACATTTATAATGATTTTTCCATATTCAATGAGATCAAACTTACAAAACCCTTAGAGATGCGTCACACCTGCAGTCTATAGGCTGCCCATAGTGGCTAAAGAAAACTCTGAGTGTCGTCCAAATCAAAAATTATACATTTACTTAAAACATGATTTTGTTGTTGTTGCAACTTGGTTGTTTGGTTGTCAAGAATGAACTTTGTAGGTGATAATGTCAGGTCCCAATGCCAAACAGTTGGAAGGGCTTAGTGATAATGGCCTTGGAAAATACTGAAAGGCAGCAATTATTGACCTTCTGAAGGTATTTTCTTTATGTTCTAGAGTTCCTAATTAACCTGAACACAGGACTGAAGTCTGGTAGCTTTGACTGAAACTTGCTGATCAAAATATCCTTCACTATTCTTCACTGTTTAAGATTGAAGCCTGAGCCTCAAAATATGTTACCTTAAAAAAATCTTAAAAATGAGATACAGGAAAAGAAGCATCTTTCGCCTTTTATGTGTGGACTCATGTAATTGTTATTATTAGACCAAATATCCAGGACATTTCCAGTATCTTAGTAGGTTCTTTACTGTCTTCTCCCCGTCAGCATCCATCCTCTCTTCCACGGGTAACCCTTGTTCTGACCTCTTTCCTTACAGATCTGTATTTCCAGTTCGTGAAATTAATGGAATCATGAAGTGTGTACTCTTGGTGTCTACTCTCTTTCAGTCAACACTGGGTCAACCCATGTTGCTGAATATAGAAGTGTTTCATTCTGTTATGGCTGGGTATTGATGTGTGAGTCTGAACCACTTTTGGACTGTTGATGTACATTTGGGTTGTGTCTTTTTGTGTGTGTGTATAGTGAGCACACGTCTTTTGGAGGAGGTTTTTGTTCTCTTTAATGATTTGATCCACTTCTCTGAGATTTATCATTTTGATTTTGAACTGTAGCTCTTTGCCTCTGCAAGTGTTGGATTTCTCAGTTTTCTCACAGCTCTGATCCAAGGGTATGGGGTGAGGAAAGGGAGTAACTAGCACCCATGGGACAGCTTAGCATTTACAGGGGTTTCAGGAGTATTTGTCGCCTCTACTGATATCAGGTGGCCTTTGGACTTTGTAAGTAAGTCAAGGCCCAGAGAGTGATGTGTCTTATCCAGGCTGGACCAGGAAAGAGCTCCAGAGGCCCCATCTAACGGTGTGGAAGGCGACAAACCAATAGAACTTGATCTACTTCTCTGCAGACCTTCAAGACAGTAATTGCCTGTCTTCATCAGTAATTCTGCCAGGAGTGGATTCCCAGCTGAAAATGGGAAGCATGTTACATCTGACCTAGTTTATTCTTGCTTCAGAGGCTCCAGCAGAAAACTGGCTACCGGACCACATAGGCTAACTCCAACACTTTCATTACTGATGCTTTGATTCTGATGGTCACCAGCATCGAGGACACGGACATGTGCTCTTAGTACTTAGATTTTACAGTTACCGTAATTTCTCATTTGAAGAAAATATTTTAGCTCTTCTCATTGCGGATATTATGTTCCCAATGGTTCTCATTGGCCAAACAAGCTTTACAAAGAGCCTGGCTAACATTTTAAAAAATGAATTTGGTTTTAGAAGACAAGGTGACACAACACAATGTCACCAGCTTTGGTGTTGCCTGAGTAATTTGTACCCTACATTATTTAGCTGTTCCCATCAATCAGTCTTCTTGTGGGCTGCTGGCAGAAAAGAAGAAGGATTCTGGTCTAGCTTCCTTCCTCCCAATAAGAATGTATAGAAGTGGCCACTAAAGCGAATGTAAAGAATTGCCGTATGGCTACGTGGTAGTCAATGGCTCTGATGTTCTTTCTTTACTTGAATCTTTTGTTTGTTTGTTTGTTTTGTTTTGTTTTCAAGACAGGGTTTTTCTGTAGCTTTGGAACCAGTCCTGGAACTAGCTCTTGTAGACCAGGCTGGCCTTGAACTCAGAGATCCGCCTGCCTAGGCCTCCCGAGTGCTGGGATTGAAGATGTGCTCCACCACTGCCCGTCTTTACTTGAACCATTTTAAAGAAGTTTCTTTCAGTACTGGTCCAAGGATCACTAATAGAGTCAGAACACCTGGCTTTTAGTCTTGCACTGGACAGAGGCTTGCTCCTGATATCCAGACATGGAGTCCCCATCTGTGGATTTCAGCCAGTGTTTTAGAAGGGTCTAACCTGGGGTGTCATGTGTTGAGATAACAAGCCTAACCCAGGTTTCTCTCTCTCAATCTCTCCCTGTTCCTCCCTCCCTCCCTCTTGCCTTTCCTCTTCCTCCTTCTCTCTCTGTCTCTCTGTCTCTCTTTCTCTCTCTCTTTCTCTCTCTCTCTCTCTCCTCTGTCACCTTTATTTCTTTTCTTTTTCTTTTTGAGACAAGGTCTCTTTACCTTAGCTTAGCTATCCTGGAACTCACTGTCTAGACCAGGCTCATACTCACAGAGACCTGCCTGCCTCTGCCCCCGAGTGCTGGGATTAAAGGAGTATGACCCCACACCCAGCCAAAGTGTGTAGCCTAAGAGATCTCACACTCATGATCCTCCTACCTCCACCCCTTCACTATATCCCACTGGAGGGCACCACCACACAACAGGCAACATTTTCTTATTAAATGTCGTTGTTATTTTGCTATTCAGTGAGATGAAGTATAACTTAGTTTAGAAATCTGTCACCTTATTTTGTATACAAGGGTGTGTGAGGGGTGTGCATGAAGGGTGTGTGTGTGTGTGTGTCTGTCTGTCTGTCTGTCTGTCTGTCTGTCTGTCTATGTCTCTATGCATTACCAGCCATGGCAGGAGCACCTGACTGGCAGAGCCTAGGCCCTTTGACCTAGCTATGAACTCATCTTACTCTTTAGTGGGTATCACCAACTTCATCATTTGCTTCAGCTACCTAGCAGGGTACCACAGATTGATGGCTTCATCAAAACTCAGTCCCCTGAGATTCTGGAGTGAAGGCTGAGGTCAAGGTGTTGGCACTCTTGCTCCCTCTGGAGGCACAGTCTGGACTCTGCACTTCTTGGCAAGTTTTTGGTCCTGCAACAAATCACTCCTTAGTGACTCCATAGTCGTCTCCCCAGGCCCAGGTGCCTGGCCCAAGTTTCTTCTTTGTATTCGGGCCCTCTCAGCTTCACTATTATATTTGTAAAGGTCCTATTTCTGATATTTTGAGGGACCAGGAGTTAGAACTTCGTTGCATCCATTTTCAAGGGGGAAACAATTAAATCAACACCACTGTCAAAGGTGGCATACTCCTCAAACACAAGAAAGATAGGTCCACTAAACATGAAAAATAGTATTTCCAATATTTGGTGCTTTAATGGTTTATTATTGATAACAGCCAATCTTGTGTGGGCTACGATTGTTCGCCAGGAATGCTAACAAGAACCACGGAAGGAATGGAAACTGACGACAGAGATTTGCTTTCTTACTGGGGCTGAGAAGGGGTCCAGAGATACTATGTAACTTATCTAAAGCCACAAGGCAAAGATAGAGTAGGTCCAGATACTTCTCTCTTTATTCAGCCCAGGGCACGTGCTGTGCTATGCATTCCTTTCACAACTGGGTTTCTTTCAGGTCTGAGCAAAGGTTTCACACTTATTTAAATTCCACGTCCAGTTTCTAAGTCTTCACAGGGGTTGTCCCTAGAGGACCTAATTTTGTTTGCTGTCCCTGTGGACAGCAGCCAGATGGTGACTGGCGGACAGCTGTTTATCCTGAGGTGGCTCTCAGGACTTGACACATAGTTCTGGCTGTGGTTGCCGGGCAAAGGTGAGTTAGGGACTTGCACAGTCAGCTCCTGGAAGCAACAGCCAGTTCTGGCCGAAAGGACCCTGGAAGGAGAAACCGGTGACTTTCTCCATGGGAGCAGGGCATTGATGTAGGGAGTGCTTCAAAAGGGACCTTAGGTGGGGATATTCTTCTGTTCTGCTCTCCTGCTGGAGCCATGCTGGCCATGCTGCCTGCCAGCACGGAGTTTAGATCTCTGTCACTCAGAGAACTAAGAGGCCGGCTCTTCTGAGGAAACACTGTTTTCCTGGGTCACCAGGCAGTGCTGGGGTTCCCAGTTGGTGGATTTGGGGGACTTTGATTTTAAGGACGTTCTATAGATTGTACCTGATGCTCTTTCCTTTCAGCATGGATGTCAGTGTGAGGGTCTGTGGTGACCCAACAGGGCATCTGATCACAAAACCCCCACATCCCTGGTTCTTTCTGTCGCCCCTTTTCCATCTTCCTTCATGTATTTTTTTTAATCACCACTTTATTTATTTATTTAATTATAAAAATTTCCACTTCCTCCCCTCCTCCCAATACCCTCCCACTCCCTCCACTCCCTTTGCTCCTCCCTCTCCAGTCCTAAGAGCAGTCAGGGTTTCCTGCCCTGTGGGAAGTTCATGTTCCTCCCCCCTCCCTCCAGGTCTAGGAAGGTGAGTATCCAAACAGACTGGATCCCAAAAATCCAGCACATGCAGACGAAACAAGTCCCAGTGCCATTATCAATGACTTTAACTACAAGCAGGGCTTCGATGTGAGCATTAGCCCATCTCCACACTTCTTTGGGTATATCTAAGAATATTACTGAAACGCTTTGAGACCTGTTCCCCTCCCCCACTCCATAGAGCTTATTTAGGACTCACTAAGGACAACTGTTTCAAGGACATACTCAGAACTGTTTGGTTTTCTCTTTCCTCCATTATCTTCAAGCTGTGGGTTCCTCACAGGGAGCAGTCTTGGCTTTTGTGGGGTGCTAATCTAAGTATGTGGGTTTCTATGGGTTAGCTTTCTCCCTTCTCTTATTAGCCCCTCACCGGGACAGGAGCAGTCCTGATCAAGGCAAACACCTTAGTTGTTTGGGAATCCGACGACACATGTGGGAGAGGAAACCTTCGGTTTTGGCTGAAGTTGAGCTTTTGATTGACCTGTCCTTCCTGCATACGCTCCACGGCCTCTGACCTTGGAGAATTAGATGTGTTTTGCCAATGCCTCTCACTGTGACTGGCATGCAGTCAATGTTTGTTGTATGGAGTTGTTTCTGTTGAGTGTGGCACAGAGCCCAGGTACATTGGCTGAGCATCAGAAACAGCACGGGGTGGCTTCCTGCTGGGGAAATCTTCCTGTGCAGTGTAAGTTTTTAACAGTTCGTCGGAGACCATCTGCATTTGCAGTACACAAGTACCACAGACTATGGCTTCAACAGTAAGGATTTACTGTCTCAGCTCGGGAAGCTGAAGTCCGGGGTCAGTGCATTGTCAGGCTTGGCTTCCCTGAAGCTCTCTGCCCTTGACTGGCAGATGGCATGTCTCTGTGGCCTCACATGTCCTTCCCTTGCATGTGACCTCCTCCCATTTATTTCTCGTTCTGTTCAAACAGCCTCTAGTCTTTTCCTGTCTCTCATTCTTTTTCTTTCTTTCCTGTTTTCTTCTTTTGTTTTTTGTTTTGTTTTTGAGACAAGGTCTCTCTATATAGCTTTGGTTTGTCTGAAGCTCATTATATAGATCAGGCTGGCATCGAACACATAGAGATCCACCTGCTTCTGCTCCCAAGGAGTGGGATTAAAGGCTTGAGCCCTCGCTCTCAGTCCTTTTCTCGAAAGACCTTAAGTTAGACTAGACAAAGGTCTACCCATATGGCTTCGCCTACTGTTGATGATCTCTTTAAAGCCATGGTTATATTCTGAAGTATTGGGGAATGGGGCCTCCATAGATGAGTTAATTTGATAACTAAAGTTAAAAGGAGCACAGTTTGATGCATACGCCACATACATTTTTGTACTTTCAAAATCAAGGAACCAGGGACTGGGCTGGACTTTAATTATCAAGTTCTCCTCACTCATTTACAGATTAGGAGCCATGAAGAATGCTGCTGGTGGGCCCAATGTTCTCTCTCTCTCTCTCTCTCTCTCTCTCTCTCTCTCTCTCTCTCTCTGTGTGTGTGTGTGTGTGTGTGTTTGTGTGTATGTAAGTGATCAACTGAGAAGGAGCGAGGCCCATTGATTCAGATTGTCCTCTGTGCCCCTACATCTTCGGAGATAAAGATTTCCCTTCTGGATAGAGGGTTTCTGATCCGCTTCAAGGAAGGTACTAGTACCCTTCCTGCTCTGCTGTTCTTCAAATGTCAAGGGGCTGTGTTCTGGACGCCATCACTGTGGGGGGCCCAGGAAGCCTTGAACGAATACCTTAAGACTGACTGAAGTGCTGAGGAAATGTGTATGGTCATGGGCAAGGCGGGGTCAAGGACCAATACTGCAGACCTCTGAGTAACTGGCATAGCCTCCCAACCTCTCACTGCAGGCCAGGCTCACAGGCTTGGTACGGCCTCCCTCTAGTCTGAGAGCTAATGAAGACAGCTGCAGCTTCCTCCACCAGGACGGCCACAGTCTGCTGACCTTCAGAGACCTCCTACTGAGGCCAGTTAACTCTTCCCTGTGTTGCACATTAACACCCAAACTTTCCAGATTATCAGAGTGAGCACAGCCCTCCTGACCCCAGCTTTTCTGTCTGTGTGTCTGTCTTTCTTATTCCCTCACTGTCCCCAATCAGGTCAAGGTGCCCAGCCATGTTGGTCACAGTACGCAACCATTTGTTCTCAGAATCTTAGCTTATTTCTCTTCTGAGATGCCAGCATGCTTTGTACTAAACCTGCTAGATGGTTTTGTTACGTTTGTACTCCAGGGTGGCCTTGAACTCCTGATGTCCCTGCTCAGCCTCCAAAGCTCTGGTGTGACAGGTATGTGCCACTTGATACTCAGTGTTTCTACTAGTTTCTAAAAATTATTTAGTAAGTACTCTTAATTGATAGTACTTCCTCATCTAATATCTACCCATGTTATGCAGAACAAGTTAGATGAACATTATCAACAGATTTATATTCAAAATGCAGAATTCACTAGTCTCCATTTGTATCCTATGTCATTTACTTTTATTTAGAAGTTGTAAAGAAGTTAATTCTACAGATTCAATAAATACCTCCATCTTATACTTCCCAGAATTAAAAAACTAAACATATCAACTTTTTATTAACCATATATCATAGTCTAACTAATGAACTTCAAGAGTGACTCTTTGTTATAGCACCCCAGGTGAGTCTGACTGTTAAAGATCTCAAAAGTAAATCACACTTTAAAAAAGATGTCAGGAGGCGCCCTTCTTGTTTGTAGTGGTCATTAACAACATAGTTCACTAAGATGAAGACAGTGAGAGACTTTGGAGCAGGCAGGTCTAAATGGGATGATCCCTAAGTGGGATGCGTGCATATCAACCTCTTCCTCTCATGGCTTAGGGACCTATGCCGGTGAGGAGGACTAACGAGTGCAAGAGTCAGGAGAGGTGGGTGACTCCAGGGAGACATCATCTTCAGATGCAACAGGGCTGGTGCATGTACCAACTTACCGAGATGTCAATAGCACGTACAAGATCTGCACAAATTAAGGGCAGGCAAAGCTCCATCACTGAGACTGGGAAGTGAGCACAAGGTTCTACCCCTAGCCAAGAAGCCATTAGCAATGAACACCTCTCAGGCAAGGAAAAATTAATTTTCTCCAATGGAGTGTGTCATTGTGGATATCATCCACACCCCACGACCCTATGCTCAGGAGTAGTTAGCCCACAAAAATGAACCCCTTTTGTCTCTTTTTTAATTAGATTTTTTTGTTTCTTTTGGTTTTTTTAGACAGTTTTAATGTCCATGTTTTAAAAACTATGGATCCAACAACCCCTAACCTATTTGAACCACTGTTCAGGCTGATGTTTCTGCCCCTTTGGGACAGTGTACTTTCTTCTGTAACACTCAGCCAAACATTTCAACCTCATTTTAAGGTTCTCCAAGGGAAAATTACCAGGGTATGTTAAATCTGCATTTAGCTGCCCTTCTTCCCCAAGTTCCTCTAACTTTCACCCTGGCTCCCCTTTGTGTTCTGTACTGAGGATACAGTTTGGGATATTGTGGACATTTACTACATGACTTGTTAGGTTTTTTTTTCCTATTTGACATAAATCTAGACATATCTAGGAAGAGGGAAGGCCAACTGAGAAATTATTTCTGTAAGACCAGCCTGTAGGCAGGCTTCTGGGTCATTTTCTTGATTTCTGTAGGCAAAGTTTTCCCATCCCAAGAGCTGCTTCTAAATTACCACACAGAGACATATTAATTGTAAATACTTGGCCAATAGCTCAGGCTTATTAATAACTAGCTCTTACATTTTAAATTAGCCCATATTTCTCATCTCTTGCTCTCTCGATATGTGGCTGGTAACCCTTCACTCAGCCCTTCTCTTTTCCAGCATTCTCAGTTTGGCTCTTCTGCCTGACTCTCTCCTGTTCAGCTATTGGACAGTCAGCTTCTTTATTAAACCAACCACAGTGACAAATCTTCACAGTGTACAAAGGATTATTCTACAGTAATTAATGATTGATATGGGAGGATCCAGACATTGTTGGTGGTGCCATCCTTCAGCACATGGTCTTGGGGATAGCTTAGCAGTCCATGAGAGCAAGCCAGTAAGCAGCATTCTTCCAAGGTCTCTGCTTCAGTTTCTGCCTTGAGTTCCTACCTTGACTTCCCTTCATGATGGATTGTGAGCTGTAAGATGAAATAAACCCTTTCCTCCCCTGGTTGTTTTTGATCATGATATTTATCACCGCATAGAAAACAGACTAAGAATGCATATGGATTGAAGGATATATCTTATTTTATGACTATACTCTAAGTGTCATTCATAGCTTGGTTTGGGCTGAGTAACAGTTTGCACTCTCTCTGAATGTGGAAGGGGAAGACCATAAACAATTGTCGTACAGAAGTATGGTGCATTTCAGGTACCTGCTTAGTTAATTCATTCATCACTTCTCACCTCTTCTAAGCTCCCCTCTTGTGTTGGGCATGAGACAGGAGAAAGCAGCTTCCCCATTCCCAAGGAGTTCAACATGAGACAGTCAAGCTACATAATTCATCTTTGCCATTTTTGTCATAGGCTCAGCAGAATGGAGACAAAGTACCAGTGCTGGGCCCAGAGTGTGATCTTAAAGGATTGGCATCTATCTGATGGATTAACCTGGCCTGTGTATTGCTAATGTCTTGGGTGGGCATGATGTCTTTGGGGCATAAGTTGTTACCAAGAAGTAGAGACTTAGCCACCTGTTCCTTCGTGGTTGTCTTAATGTAGCCAGAAATCCATTTGTATCCCTTCTCTCTCTTTGCTAGTCAGAGCCTCAACATGGTCCACTGTCATCAATTTTAGGAAAAAACAAGATTGACAACCATCTCTCCACAGTTCTGTGATTATTATGTACATTCTCAAGTTAATGTGCCAGATTAGAATATAGCTTCCATTATAATTTGGGGACGAGATGAATCTTATGCCAAGAACTAATCTTTGAATGTGAGATCGCTAGGATTATGAGATTCCTGATGAATGTAACAGGAGATACGTTCAGACGATAAAAAGGAGAAAGAATCTTTCCTTTGGTCCTGTGAAGGAAGGACTGTAACTGATTAATTTATTTACACCAATGAACATATTTCCACATACATTTTTTCCTTTATATGGTCAACAAGAAAAAGCAGAAGCTTATTAATGTGCTATTACATATATCCATGGGATGCTGATGTTGAGTTCTTCCAAGGGTGATTAGAACTGGAGCCTTAACAGCATTTCCCCCTCATTTCCCTTATGATTTCATTTTCTCCTCTAATGGTTTCCTTTTTAGTTTACTGACCTACACAAACACATA